>NC_142676.1:1380000-1695000 GCF_964200805.1 Pocillopora damicornis
TTTATTATAAAATAATTCAAATAGTACGCGCGCTCTAATTGGCCATAAAACCATTTTACATGAGCGTATGTAAACACGGTTTTCGTTCCTCTTTCATTAGTTATTTTATAAAAGAAATGTAAAATGGTTTCCGTGTTTACATAGCCTGATGTAAGCACGCGGGAGGTTGGAAGAACACGAGATAAGCGCAGGAAACCACGACGCGAAGCGGAGTGGTTTCCAGCTTATCGAGTGTTCTCCCAACCTCCCAAGTCGATAAGCTGGAAACCACTTCGCTTCGCGTCGTGGTTTCCTACGCTTATCTCGTGTTCTTCCAACCTCCCGCGTGTTTACATCAGGCTATGAAAACACGGAAACCATTTTACATTTCTTCAATATCTGCGAGGGAAATTATTTGAGTGTTAGAAATATTTAGCAAAGTGTTTTTACCACAAGAATCTCATCGATATTATTAGCACTGTATTTTGAAATTAATTTTCATTTTGCGCTGAAAATAAAGACAAATATCTACTCGGCTATTGATTAGATGTCTATCGACGTGGTGTCTGACGTCGTATTATAAAAGGCAAAGTCCTACTTATGATATAAATTCTGTGTACGAGGTACGACAGCCATCAACCCACATGTTCCACATTCTTAAGATATTACCTAGTCATCACAAAAAAGTGGTAATAATTCTTGCGTGAAAACTTTGCTCTATCATTTTGTCACGCCAATTTTTCCACGTACGAAACTTGATCACTCTAAAACACAAGCGACTAAATACAGGAATGGCTCCGACCTGTGATTGGATGATAAAAATAATAAAAGTTAATGACATATATCTTAACTCCTTGCCCGTGAGTATGGTTAACCGCATGTCTCGAAGCCGAACAATGAAATATCAATGAGAAAACACCGATGAGTCAAACAAGAAATGGCTACTTACATAATGAAGAGAAGGCACAGTCTAGCTTGTTCAGCGAGGTCGTTCAGCGATATTCCGGCGATGAAAAAGTCATCTGCCGACTAGCTCCGCTGACTAAATTCATTTGGAGACTGGAGCCATTCCTGTATTTCACCGCTGACAGGAATAGCTCCGACTCAAACGTTTATTAATTTTTTTTCAATAATTTTTAAATGATTTTTTAAACAGTTTTTGAAAAAAAAAATTTAAAACTAAACTAGTGAGCAGCGCTGTAACAGTAGTAGAACAGTAGTTTTAAAACTTGTTTATTCTCTGACGTTTCATCTAACTGTCGTAAGCTTCTTCAGGGAGTTTACAAGTTAACACTAAACGCCTATATTTATAAGCCATTGTTAACGGCTATTGCGGGGGCCAATGACCATAAGGGCTTGGCTGGACCTGACGAGCAGGAATAGGCAAAGTTGTGAAAAATTTGAAAATTTCTTCTGAAAATTTGTTAGGCAAGGTGAAAAATATTTTTGGGAGCCACGGTTTTAGCTGAAAATTTTCAAATTTGAAAAATTGAGCGGTTTTTTACAGATGATGCCTGGCAGTTGGCAAATTAGGTTAGGATGACTCGTGTACTTTACAGAAAAAGTGATTTATGTTCTACTCATTCTTTCTTAAATTTAAGTGGTATAGATACCATGTCTAAAACGGTAGTGTGATACAATAGCAAACAAGATATACTCGTTCCAATACAGCGTCATGTGATGAACAGCCTTCATTAATTTTAGAACAAGTTTTAAAATAATCATTTTACTCTTTCTTGTTATAGCCGAAAACTGTTCAAAGATTGGTTGTACCATCACTGCAACCAGTCAAGGTACTACGACATGATTCAGTGCGAGAGCTACTGCCACTGGTTTGACTAGTAAGGCATTTTTTTGGTTTGTTTTGTCTTCTTCCTTTTTTAGGTCTAGTGGAGTTGTTAAAAATTACCAAGCAAACTTGTAATCCGCGACTTTCTTCCTTTACGTGTTGTGCAAAAACAGATGAAGAGCCCGATGAATGGATTTGTCCTTCATGTGAACAATAACCTAGAAAATCAATTTTCCACGAAAAAAAACTCCCACGATTGTGGCCAAGCCATATTTCTCCAGCAGAGCATACTGTAAATTAAAAACATCAGTCGCAACGTCACACAACATTGCGTGATTTTCCAAACGTGAGATGCAGTTGCTGCATTATTTTAAAACTTAGAAACTACATGGCCCTGTAGTGATAAAAGAGGGCTTCATTTGCAAGCACTGTAGACTTCAACATAAGAAAAACCTAATAAATCGCTCTTTCAGTTTTTATCTCAGTGTATAAATTATTTAACCAGAACGAAAAAAAAAATTAATCTACGCATGAGTTGGAGCCATTCCTGTCTGCGGTGAAATACACGAAAGGCTTCAGTCTCTGGTCGTCCGCCTAAACTGACTAAATGAGTTTTGTCAGCGGAGCTTGTCAGTGGATGACTTTTTCATCGCCGGAATATCGCTGAACGACCTCGCTGAACAAGCTAGACTGTGCCTTCTCTTCATTATGTAAGTAGCCATTTCTTGTGTGACTCATCGGTGTTTTCACATTGATATTTCATTGTTCCGCTTCGAGACACGCGGTTAACCATACTCACGAGCAAGGAGTTAAGATATAAGTTATTAACTTTTACTATTTTTATCATCCAATCACAGGTCGGAGCCATTCCCGTATTTAGTCGCTAGTTCTAAAACAGGTGAAACCATTTTCAATTCGTCATTTTTTAAAAATAAAATCTACACGAAGGAGTTGTTTTTTTTCTTTATTTTTACGAAAGTTCATCTCTGAACATAGAGCGAAATGACTTTTGCTGAACTCATGCATATATCAGAGACTCGAAATCACCACGAGAGCAAGTTTTACACAACAGTGAAACTATGTAACGCAATACGTTACTTAAGATAACGTGTGTTTTAGGTGGCGAATTTTTATTTTACAAAATATCAATACCAAAGAAAAATCACTTATATTACTAGCTAAGTTCGTCTAGGGAAAGAATGTGTAAATATATTTTTTTATGAAGAATGCAAACACGGTAAAAAGTCTGACAAACCTTTTTTCCCTTTCATGACGTCATGAAAGTGACGATGAAACCTAAAATATCACTGCTGGAAAATAAAAGGTTTAAGGAGGATCGAACAAGGAAACTGAGAAATATTTGCATTGGAGCTTTCAAGTGCAAAGTGTTGTATTTTTTTACGAAGGAAATTTTCTATTTGTCAGCGAACAGTTCGAGTATGGCTGTAAGATTTGGCCTTGTGCAAAAAGAGAATGGTTCGAGAGTTCCTTTGGAGAGCATCAAGATTAAAGTCGACGTGCAGGGTTTTACAGCACACGTGTTGGCAACGATGAAATACTCGAACAAGGAGAGCAATCCCATTGAGGCAATTTTTATTTTTCCTCTGGATGAACAGGCAGCTGTGTGTGGATTCCAAGCTACAATCGATGGTCGAACCATCGTGGCAGAGGTTCAAGAGAAGCAAGAAGCTCAAGATACCTATGACGATGCCATTAGCAGCGGTCACAGCGCGTTTCTGCTGGAAGAGAGCGACGAAAGCTCGGACATTTTTCAGATTAGCGTTGGAAACTTACCGCCGGAGAAGGAGGCTGTCGTCGAGCTGCGGTTCGTGACAGAGCTTGCCGTCGAAGCCGAAGGTCGAGTCGTGTTTGTACTGCCAACGGTGTTAAATCCCAGGTACACTCCTCAAGACAGTGCCCCTAGTCTTAGCGCACAAGTTCCACGAGTAGCCACCGTTCCATCGCCATACGCGTTCGAGTTTGAGATGAAAGTGAAAGCTATTTCCTCCATCAGTGAGATTTCTTCTACGTCTAACACTTTGAAGGTCGAGATAAACGAGAGCGATGCAACGCAAGCCAATATAACGCTCGCGGAAGCGCACAAGTTTGACAAAGACGTGGAGATACACATTTTGACGAGAGAACCTTTCAAACCGCAAGCAATCGTAGAGAGAGGAGTGAAAACAGAAGGAACGGAAGACGAGGAAGGATTCATGGCAAGTCCTGTAGTCATGCTGAATTTTTTCCCAGAATTCAAAACCTCAGAGTCGTCGGAAAAGGGCGAATTTGTGTTTGTGGTTGATCGCAGTGGAAGCATGAGTGGAAGCAAGAATGACAGCGCTCGCGAAACACTCCTGCTATTCCTTAAGAGTCTGCCGGACGGTTGTTATTTCAATGTTGTTGGTTTTGGAAGCAGCTACAAGACACTGTTCGATAAAAGTGTACTGTACAATGACGAGAATTTAAAGAAAGCCACCGATCTTGCTGGGAGCATGAAAGCCGATCTCGGAGGAACCGAAATCCTTTCCCCTTTGCAGTGGGTGTTTTCTCAGCCCCTGGTTAAAGGTCACCCAAGACAGCTGTTTCTCCTGACCGATGGTGAAGTTGGAAATACTCAGCAAGTTATAAGTTTGGTCCAAAAGCACTCCAACAGCGCCAGGTATGCATTTTTGTTCTTTTTTATTTGAAATGTTCTTGTGTTTGCTTCTTTGGAAATGTGTTATCTCCATATTTCACAATATTAATTTGTAGTGATTCTATGTAGAATTTTGATTGTTTCTAATTTTTCAGTGCATTAACATAAGCAGCAGAGTGAGGGAGGGGGGAGGTGGGATGGGATACAGGGAGACTACAGCCCCCTCAAGTGCAGAAAAGAGCAGTTCTGCCCCCCCTCTCCCACACACATTTAAGTGCCAATGATATTACCAGAGCAGCATAACATTAGTTTGACAAACATTCAATCTTGTTGTCTTTTCAAATCATTTCATCAGGATCATGCTTGGCAAAATTATATGTGGTTGGACTTTTTTATTTGAATGAAAAGCTCTGGCTTGTGTGCAAGAAGCAAAAACAATCAGGGGAGGAAAAATAATAGGCAGAGTATACACTTGGTTTAGTACACAGGATGCACCCTGCTGCACCTGGAAAACATAGGAATTAGTACATGTAGGTCTGTTAGGGATTTTATGTAGTATTCAGACATTTAAGATCTTTTTTCCCATCATGAGTCCTAACCCTTTAACTCCCAAGATCTCATTATTGATTCTCCTTAGTGTCTCCCATACAATTCATATGATGTTAGTTTGGAGAATTTGAAATTGGATCAACAAATAATCCACTTATTGATGTTTTTCTTTATTCTCATTATTTGTCTGCTTGATATTGTACTGATACTGTAAGGAGAAATTCTTTCTAGGTCACTAGTGGGACTTAAAGGGTTAATTACATCATCCTGCATGAATTCTTGGTATTTGGTGTAAAGACTTTTGTTATTACAGGTGTATTGATATCTCATAGTGAAAAAAAATTGGTTTTATCAGTACCTCTCTATATCAATGATTTTTCCTAGCTAGAGGGTTGTAGGGATAATCCACTACACTCCTGCAGAATGACCTTCTGGTTCCTGTCAGAGGGCATAGTCTCTCACTTTTTGGCAATCAGTTGTAAAGAAATAAACTGTGGGAGTGTTGAAAATTTTAATGAAAATTTGTGGGGAATACTGGAAAATAAACGCATTTTGGACTTGTAATATAAGGCCTACCCGTTTCCCAACAAATTTTCCTCTTGACTTGATTCTGAAGAAGAGTATTTTCTCATGATTCAATTGTGTTCAATTATTGTAGGTGTTTTACATTTGGCATTGGGGCTGGTGCATCAACTGCACTCGTCAAAGGAGTTGCCAGAGTGGGGAAGGGGACTGCAGAGTTTGTCACAGCCAAGGAAGACCGGTTGCAGGCCAAGGTATGAAATTATTTTATTTGAAATCTGTTTTGTCATTGTCAAACTTCCATGATCAGTAGATAATTTTAAAGACAACTTGAGTGAGAACCAGAACCATTAAACTGTCTTTTGAACCTTGCACCTCCTGGGTTAGAGAATTTGATATTTTATTTACAGACACTTATATAATCACCAACATGATTAAGTTCATTATGCTCATCATTTGTGTAAATTAACAAAGCATTAGATACTGAAGATAGAAGACACATGCTAACTACTTCTGTACTGAGCAAAGGGAAGGAGAAGTGTCTTTTCATGGGAGGCTATACAGCTGTAGTTAAAAGTTTGTATCTTTTTGGCACGTCAGTAGACTTCTATGTAAGCTTACTGAAGGCTTACAGTGTATGTTGGCCCTGTTTTTTTCTTGAAGTGATTGTTGCAGTAGTTGTCTTTCTGAAAGCTATGTAAAGGTTACTTACACATGACAATCTCGTGAAAATATTTGACACATACTCTGTTTGGTCTCTTTGACAAGGACTTTCAATAGCCATTTTCCATTAAAACCTTGGAGGAGTTTTGTGTCATCACTTTCTAGTTTCTTTTTGCTGTTGTTGCTGTTCTCTGCACTCTAGAGTGTCTTTTTGCATGACAGGACTCTGTTGTTACTGTTCTTTGCACTCTAGAATGCCTTATTGCATAACAGGGTTCTGTTGTTGCTGTTCTCTGCACTCTAGAATGCCTTATTGGGTGACAGGACTCTGTTGTTACTGTTCTCTGCACTCTGGAATGCCCTATTGCATGACAGGACTCTGTTGTTGCTGTTCTCTGCACTCTAGAATGCCTTATTGTATGACAGGACTCTGTTGTTGCTATTCTCTGCACCCTAGAATGCCTTATGGCATGACAGGATTATTGGCAGAAAGGATTTTGTTAGACAAAAGTAGGAAAATCTGGTGCTCTGTTCAAGGAGAATTGTACATGTATTTTTGTACTTCGGTGTAATTTTGTCCTTTTTTTACACTTTGGTTTAATACAGAAGAGACTTTCAGATTTCAAGGGGTTGGCATCTTTGCTCAATGCAAAGGAAATCTTTCTGTCACAAATTTAGATATGAATTTTCCTTTTTCTGATGTACATTTGCTTGTTTTTAAGAATTGTAATCTAAATATTCACTGACTCACCTCAAGGCTGGCCAAAGTTTGTTATCTTGCAAAGAATGGTGTTGGATACACAGTAATTATGAAAATGACTTACTGGTCCAAGGAAGATCACCACAACTGGCATTGCTGGTGTAGATTTGAATTCAGACATGCAGTAGTTTAATCGTTACCAAACTACACAGCTAGGAACTTACTCAAAGACCTTCTTAAAGCTGTTGAATTTATCATGATTATGCACTTAACCTCCTAAAATAAAGTGACACAGTAATGCAAAGGTATGAACCACATTGTAAATGAACAACTGTACAGATTTGATAAAATTATTACTCCATTTAACTCTAATCATATTATATCATCTCAATTTATTGTGATATTTTATGTTACTGGAATATATTCACTGCTCTTGTCTGAAAGTAATATGGTAATTAGTATACTGTATGTAAATGTGTTTCTTGGTAATTGTAAATCCCAAATGTTGTCATTTTTATTACTATTTAATTTTACAAGCTTGAAAAAGAAGAAATGTTGTGCTATATGTGTCATCAAGAAAGCTTTGTTATGGGCTTCCATGCAGTGTTAGTAACAGGATGCCAAAATACAGTAAAACCAAATTTTTGTAATTTAATTTCGTTCAGCAAAGAATGACTCTGGTATATTTAACTTAAATATTAAAATTATCGGTATACACGGTGTATGTGAAACTGTTTTTAACAGGAGTTCAAACGGAATAAAGTAGACGACGTGCATAAAAATGTATATTTAGGTTGCATTCTCTTTGCAATTCAACGCACCAGGAGAGCTCCTGGGTGAAATTTGAGAAAGATTGTGAGCAGATATGATTCGATCAAAGGGTGTCCAGGAGAGATTGCAGCTGTAGCAACTGAAGGAAAGCTGTTGTGGGCCACCACCCTGGCTCTGGTGCTGCTGATGGGAAAATACTCGGATCAGAAAGATGAATGGGAAATGGGAAGAATCTTCCTTCAACTATCACTGTCGCTATAATACTGGAGACTGCAGCAGCTACAGCTGGAGTTGAAATTAACTCTGGTCTTTGAATGGCTCAGACACGCCTTGAGAAGGATCGGCTTTAAGAGCCACCGTGACACATCAAAAGAACGGCTGCGAAGAAGATTGTTAGTGCGCGTAAATCCCTCGGGAGGAATGAAAAAAGTTGACATTTTGGGAGGCGGAAGTGCATTCGGAGCACCTCCCCATCTTCCTTCTGAAGAGATGTCCGCTCATTCAAAAGGATTCTTCTCTTCGCTGTTTGGGGGCTCACTGAAGAAAGGAAAAGGAGATAAAGCAGCATGTTCTTATCCAGCTCTAAAATCAGTAGGTCTAGCGGCACCTGAAACTGTTGTCGATGGGGAAGGTGACAGTGAAAGTGATGACAAGTCATTTGGGGTCATCCAATCAAACTGCTACATGGCCTTTAATGTTTCAAAAGTTATGCAGAAAGGCTTCTGAAGCTCCTGAAGCTCCTGTTCCTGAAGTTTCCGCCAACAACCAGAAAAAGAAAGGTGCTCGGTCTACCTTGTCAGTTATTTCATTTCAGAAAGCGTCAGGACCTCGGGACCTCACAGATCAGCTGGTGTCCTTGTGTGATGCAAGTAGAAGTGATTTGATCAAAGGATGTCCAAAAGAGATTGCAGCTGACACACCTGAAGGAGAGCTGATGTGGGCCACCGCCCTAGCTCTGGTACTGCTGATTGGAAATTACTCGGATCAGATAGATGAATGGGAAATGATCGCTGAAAAAGGCACAAAATGTCTGGTAAAGAATCTTCTGGGAAGTTTAACACTGGATCAAGTGGTAGAGAGTGCAGCAGCTGTAGTGGAAGTTCCGGTTCTTTCTGGACTGTGACTGGCTGGCCAAATATTTCCATTATTTTAATATGTCACAATTACCTCAGTGTCGTTTGCACAAATTTGATGTAAAACATTGCTCAATTAACTACTGAAGACGCTAACCTTAAGCCGGCCGGTAGACCGAGTGTGCTTGGTGCTGATTCATATTTTGCATCAGGAAAAGGAAAAAACTAGACTCTTTGATCTAACTGGACAATTAGGGTTAATGATTAAATTTTTCTTGTTCGTAGACCTGTCCGACCGACCTTTTTGGAATTAGTGGTAAGATTCTCAATTAAATTAGTTTTCAGTATGAGGCGTACAAGTGCTCTTTCCTAACCCGAGAATTCAGATGACTTTTTTACCAAATTGTTTTGAAAAGATCTAAAGCAAAACGACAAACATTGGTATAACGCTTGTTCGTTGCTTGTTTTGTCGTGTAGCAAGTTCCTTCCTCAACTAGCTCGAGGCTATCTATGGCCTGTACCAGGTAACCAGTTTATGGTAATTTGCAAAAAAGCGAAGCAGGCTACAGAGAAGAAAGAAGGGCACTAGGATTACTGAGGGGTGATGATCTTTGAAAATTTTATCTCACCCGCTCAATCTTTCGTCTCGACCAGCTAAAAGTTTCACATAGGCTCTGAGATGTTGTTGCTGCTGTTGTTGTTGTTTTTTACACCTCAGGAAGCTTTTGCGAGTGCTTTTAACATCAGTGATTATTTACAGACGCCGTTGGGACAACTTCAATTACTGAGATGGAAATCTAACACATTTGAAAGTAAAATATATAGGAGGCAGAATAATTTATTCGAATTAATTGCAAAGACTTTGTTGTGTCTTTGTAAATTGTAGGATTCTTCCCCGTAAGCGTTAAAAAAGCTCAGCAAATATACAGCGGTCGATGTGTAAAGTAATTCTAACGTGTTACATAGTCTAACGTAGTTAAGCGAACAATTTTCTCAATTTTAATGAGAAAAATTAATTAGAGATGCTATAAACGCATGTAACGTTCCTATAAATAAATTGAAGGTGAAGAAGCACATTTTGGAAACGAGAAAAGTGTGCGAAACTTACATTTGTTCAGGCTCTGACTCAGATTTCTTCCTTAGTGCTAATTAAAACCTGCACCTACGATTTCTTTACTAGATTCGCAAACTATGAGTCTAATTCGAGTGTCATTGTTTTGTGAAGGACGTTGATTTTCAGCCGACCACACAGTAGGAAGTTCACTGTTTCTTTTTTTTTTTAATTTCTCCTCAAGGCCTCGTTGGCCAAGTTTGTTTCTTCAAAATTTCCAGATTGGTGTGGATGGGGTTCGTGATGTTCGTTTTTTTGCCGTTGATTTATTCGTTAAGACCTTTTTGGTGTTGAATCGTGGAGAGCTACTGCATATTCACCTAGATTAATTAGTACTATTGCACACGATAGTAAAAACGCTGGGAAATGATGGGTGCTTTTAGACTGAGGCAGTTTTCAACTTTAAATTAACAGGTAATCAAGACACTAAAGCGAGCCTGGCAACCTGTCATCACAGATGTGAGCATAACCTGGAAACTAGAAAAAGACTGGACTGTGCAGCAGATCCCCTCGTCTCTTCCTCCGCTTTTCAGTGGAGACAGGCTTGTGGTTTATGGCGTTCTGAAGGCGTCTGAAAACAAAAAAAGCGGTAGCGGAGTGAATGAAGTGAAACTCGAAGGTAACGCAGAAAATTATGCTCAAGTGGATCATATCATTCAGTTTGCATCCTCCGCCACAGAAGACAGCTGGGATACAGATGCAAGAACCGAAGGAAGAGTCCTTCTTCATCGGCTAGCAGCCAAGAATTCTATTCAAGAAAAACAAGGTGACGTCAATGAATTGGGCGACAGTGGGCCAAGGGTTGAGAAAGCTAAGAGCTATGTTATCAGCATCAGCAGGTCGGCCAATGTTGTATCAAAGTTAACGTCGTTTGTGGCTGTTGACAAAGACAGCCGTGAGCCTGTATCTGGACCGCTTCGAAAACGAGTGGCCAACTTTGGCCATTGGAAACAAACACTGTCTGCCAACATTCCGTGGGCAGCCGGAGGTTCATCTGGAGCTCGTCCACCTCGTCGAAAAAAAATAAAAACCTTTCAAAAAATGACCAAGGCAAGCTACCATGGTGCTCCTCTCGTTTCCACTCATAACCAGAAGAAGAAAGGTCATCTGTCTGCCTTGTCAGTTATTTCATTACAGAAAGCGTCAGGGTCGTGGGACCTCACAGATCAGCTGGCGTCCTTGTGCGATGTAAGTAGAAGTGATTTGATCAAAGGATGTTCAAAAGAGATTGCAGCTGACACAGCTGAAGGAAAGCTGATATGGGCCACCGCCCTGGCTCTGGTGCTGCTGATGGGGAAGTACTCGGATCAGAAAGATGAATGGGAAATGATCGCTGAGAAAGGCAAAAAATATCTAAAAAAGAATCTCCCGGAGAGTTTAACACTGGATCAAGTGCTAGAGAGTGCAGCAACCGCAGTGGGAGTTCAGGTCGATACTGGACTGTGACCAGATAAATATTTAACACTATTTTACACCTTTTTCACAATTACCTCAGTGGCATGAATTTGATGTAAAACGCAGAACCTAAATCGCTTCATTACTTTAGCAGCTAAACGTAGGCTGTCCGTTAGTCCAGGTTTGCCTT
Source organism: Pocillopora damicornis (assembly GCF_964200805.1). NCBI lineage: Eukaryota > Metazoa > Cnidaria > Anthozoa > Scleractinia > Pocilloporidae > Pocillopora > Pocillopora damicornis. The sequence continues at coordinate 1,391,378 of NC_142676.1, forward strand.
AGTGCTGACTCAAATCTCATCAGAATAGAATGAAAGAAAAAATAGACTATGTTTGATCTGGCCGGATAGGGACTGAATTTTTTTTTTTAATTTTGGATCAGTGGCAAGATTCCCAGTTAAATTTTTATTGGTAGAGTTACGTATACCAATGTTTAGTGCTAACTCGATGATCGAGATGACGTTTTTACTAACTTGTTTGAAAATTATCTACGGAAACAAAGAGAAAAATCGGTACCATGCTTGTTTCTCCCTCCACTTTGTGGTAACTTGCAAAGAAGCGACAAAACGTAAAGGACTAAGATTACCAAGGGGCCAAGAAACCCACTGGTTTTCTCTCAGTCGTTCAGTCTTTCGTCTCGCACCTTGGACAATGAATAATTCAGCAGGCGATATAATGTAGATAGAATACTTTGTCGAGTTTTTGTGAATTGTAGGAATTTTTACTCTCAAGTGTTAAAAGAGTTCCGCAAATGTACCGCAGTTGGCGTGTAAAGTTATGTTAACGTAATGCGTAGACAAACGAATTAAGGACTAAGGTTTTCACAATTTAAATTAAATTAATTGAGTAGCACTTTTACACATGTTATACTTGTAGTGTCCCTCTAAATAAAGAGGAAGTTAACTAGCGTTAAGTCATGAAATAAAGATCGAAAAGAGAATAATGTGCAAAACTCGTATGCGTTCAATTAATGAAAGATTTTACCCTTTCACTCAAACGAGTGACTGACTTCTAATTTCTCATTTCAGTATCTCTCTTGAATTGAATGTAATGGTCATGAGAATATTAGAAATGATCACTAATTCTTTTCATAGAAAATGTAAAGAGAACAGTATGGAGAATATGAATTTTAATGTTAGAATGTGAAGGGTTAATTACCATTCCTAATCGTTACCTCTGAAGCGAGAAAGTGATGACCGGCTGGAGCCTGGGAACAGTCACCAATAATTTTTGATATTTCCTCTAATGGTGGGTTAAGAAAAGAGCATTTGATAAGCTCTTTTTACGCGATAATTGAAATCTTACGAAATAGCATTTAATTTCTCCCTATAATATCACCCCTGAATCGCACATTAAGGTCACGAGAATAAAGGAATTGATCACCAACTAAAGAAGCTCTTAACTGTGAAACAAATTTTCCCGATTAGCATCTTAGCAAATACTTAAATAACAGTACGGGAATATGCATACTGATATCAGGGTTTAAAGTTAAGATTGACTCTTATTATGCAGCTTTCATTTTTCATTTTCTTTGTTTGTTTGTTTTGTTTGTTTTTTAAGCCAGCCAATGACCAAATAGAGAGGGAAAACTAATCTCGTACTCATATCCTACCGTGAAACCACTTGGGCGTGGGAGTCTGGGCACGAGACTAAGTGAGGACAGTAAAGCAATACACTCGTCTGATAGGTCCCAGTCCTTCAACCTACATGCGTAAGAAAGCACCGGCTAAATAACTAGTGTTTAAACTCAACTTTTTTTTTTCTTTTAACAGATTCCCAATCAGTTGAACGTCATCGATCAACAATCCAGTAGAGCTCAGCACACGATATCTATTTACCCTACTCGAATCTATTTTTTTAGTTCTACCTGCTGAATAGTTCTCATCTTTTGTATCATGTATGTGTCAGTGGCTTCACTGTAAAATTTTAGGCACACTGAACACTATCATACTTTGAACTTTTAGGTTATCAAGACTTTAAAGCGAGCCCTTCAGCCTGTCATCGCAGATGTGGGCGTGGCCTGGGAGCTAGAAAGCGGCTACACCGTGCACCAGATCCCCTCATCTCTCCCACCGCTATTCAGTGGCGATAGGCTCGTGGTGTATGGTGTTCTAAAGGTGTCTGAGAACGCAAATGATTGCAACAGTATAAACGTAGTCAGGCTTCAAGGAGCTGTAGAAAACGGTGGTCAACTGGATCATAAGATTGCGTTCACAACCTCGGCAGTAGATGACAGCTTGGATACTGATAACAATGAAGCTGACGTAAATGTAAATCATCTTCACCTTTTAGCAGCCAAAACTACCATCCAGGAAAAACAAGATGAGTTTAACGAGTCCAGGGACTACGGGCAAGTGTCTGAGGAAGCAAATAACTACATAATCAGCATTAGCAAGTTGGCCAATGTTGTGTCAAAGCTCACCTCCTTTGTAGCCGTTGACAAAGACAGTCGCGAACCTGTTTCTGGACCACTACTTTACCATAAGTTAAACAAGGTTTCACGGTATTGTAACTTATATTCCGTCATGGGTGAATATTCAAAACGATCTTATAGGGGCAAAACAAAAGGGGGTTTTGGTTGTTTTAGCTTTAAGAGCAAAAATAGTCCAAATAAAGCTAGTAAGGGAAAGTCCAAGGTAAAGTCAAAAGGATTTTTGTCAGCGCTATTTGGAAGTTTACGAAAGAAATCGAAGGGAACAGTAGCATCAGCGGAACCTTCATCAAAAGGCGCAACATCAGCTGAACCATCATTAAAAGGAGCAGCATCACTGGAACCATCATCAAAAGGCGCAGCATCAACTGAACCTGTGGTCTCTGATGTTGAAGAACGATCCGAAGACGATGACAATTTATCTCTCGGCAGGGAATCGCGTCGCCCGAATTCTAAAGATCCTTCAACAAGTATGTGGAAGAGCTCCCCATCCCCTCAAAAGAGTCCTCAATCTGCCTTGACCATTATCGGATTACAGAAAGCGTCAGGGCTTTGGGACCTCACAGAGCAGCTGGTGTCCCTGTGTGGTATGAGTAGAGATGATTTGATCAAAGGGCGTCCAGAAGTGATTGCAGCTGACACAGCTGGAGGAAAGCTGTTGTGGGCTACCGCCCTGGCTCTAGTGCTGCTGATGGGAAAATACTCGAATCAGAAAGATGAATGGGAAATGATCGCTGAAAAAGGCAAAAAATGGCTGAAGAAGAATCTTCCATCAACTGACATATTCACTAAAGTGCTAAACATTGCAGCAGCTGTGGTTGGGGTTCAAGATATTCCTGAACTGTGATAAGGAATCGGAGAGCCATGTTTTCCTGCATATCGAAAGTGGTTCAAAGTTGATGGAGAGAATTCTGGATAAAATTATTGTGAATGACTGACAGTATCTCCGGTGCTACTTGAATGAAAATTTAATAGTCTGAATTTAGGAGATCATTCAGCATACACAAAAGCTGTAGCACGGTTATTGAATTTCGTGTCAGCATCAGTTTGCAAGAAGGTATTAAGCAGGCTTAAAATACATCACAAGAAGCCCTTTGTGGCCCGTTCAACCAAAACATTTCGGTGTCCCTACTACAATCATCTTGCGCGGGGTGATTATCGTGGGAATTGACGCGATCTTCGACCAATCAGAAGGCGAGAATCTTTATAATCAGGTCAGAACGCTACGCTAGAAGCAAGAGTATTATTTATTAAACATTTCGTTGGCTTACAGAATCGGAGGAAAAAAAGAATAACTGAAAAGAAAGCTATTATGTAGTGAACAATTTATTAAAATTTTTATGAAAAGTTGTAAAAAAAAAAAAGAAAAGAAAGCCAGAAAAGAAAGCCAGAAAAGAAAACCAAAAAAAAAAAACACCAAAAAAGAAACCCCCCCCCCAAAAAAAAAAAAATTAAACATGCGTGTAAGAAGCCAATATAGAAATAGTTTCTCTTTTACTGGCGACATGAACTCTCCGTGGTTAGTAAAAAATACTTGGTGTGATGCTGTTGTTTTGTTTATATAAGTAGTGTTGCGAAATAATTTCCTAATGTGACAAGGAGTCTTCCTATGAATAATACTCTCAGAAAATACTTGTGGGTTTCACTCTAAGATCAGAAATTTTGCAGCCTTGGTAACCGGGCTATTTCACCTTCTCATGTATAAAGAGCTGTTGAGGAAAGAGCTTAAAACAGTGTCGGTTTGATTGAACGGGTTTAATAGGAGATACTTTAAAAAGTTTACTGTTTCTCCGCGCCTGACGCACCAAAGAAGCAACGAGGTGGGAGAAAGCTAGAGTCGTTTGGTTGCTCGCTCGGCAGAGAGAGGCACCGTGTGATCCAGTAGAACCGGTTTAGTGTCCTAAGAACACAATACAATAAACATTGTCGAGTATCGAACCCGATCACGTGGTTTGGAGTTGGTCGTCACTTTCAAATTTATCATATATAAAAAAGAACTCAGTTTAGCAGAGTGGAATGAGGTTTGGTACAAATGTGTTCTACTGTGCTTTGGAGGAGGTTTCATTACCGGGGATTTTTCATAATTTCGGCTACCTGTTTTGCAGGTAAACCTGCTGAAAATACCAGCTTGTTAGTTTAAAACGTCTTGTGTTGAAACAGTTATCAAACCGTACCATACGAATTAACGTCGCGCGACTCTAAATCGCTTGTATGTTATGCCTTTGCTTTTCTTTCACAGGAAAGCGTGTTAGTGAAACACCTTCTTTGCAAAAATATAAATTCACTGCTAGAAATCAAATATAATTGAAAAGAATGGTTCAGTTCAACAACAAACAAAAAAACTACTAATGAGTGACAAATGGTGAAAAATTTGCATTCTAAAAAGTACTTTCGCGAAAGTTAGCAAGCTTAATGTTTGATCTACAAGTTCTCTCTCTTGCCTAAACGTTCGTGGTCCTACCCCTTCCTCTCCCCCATTCCTCCCTGGCCTTACCCTTCTACCGGAACAAAGGAACAGAAATGACTGAAATAATGATTTGAAACAAATGATCCGTAAAACACAATCGCCACATGCCCGAGTTCTCCGAAGTTCTCGTTTTACTCCGATCAATAATTAATTATTTGTTTCTCTTCGTTTCGCTGATTTCTCATCGAAGAAAGTGGCTTCACGCGAAGACGCAATGTTTACGTCGGTTTGTGGCGTGTAGAGTTTGATATTTAATCAAATTAGCCATTAGTAATTGTGGGAAAAAGTTAAAAGCGATTTTTTTCATCGTATTTGGTAAGTACAACCATTAACGGTCCTCTTGCTTCATTGGTCCAAAGAAACCTTTAACTTGTTCTGGCGAAGATCAAAACATTTTAAAGCCGCTTTGAAACACCTACTGAACTTAAATCTAAATTGGAAACAATGCAATGGCTTATTAAAGGAAAAAACTGTTTTTCTTAGACGCATCAAAACTGTTGACAATTAGAGATAGGTACAAAATTAGGACAAATCAAAGGAAATATGCGACGTAGTTTGACGTTCGCGGCGATGGTCCAAAGCCAAAGTCTATCAGGTGTTTAATCTTTAATTTGCGCTCGCAAACAATGACTTAAATTGAAGGACTACCCTTTGAATTTGAAAGAACTAACGCTTTTTTGATTATCTGTAGTTTTTTCAACTTACTTTCCACCGCAGGAAATAACCAGTGATTCACGTGGCTTCCTACAATAGCTGTCAATTTCGATACTATACATAGTGTTAGATATAGCATCTTTCAAAAATTAGTAAATTAAATAAGTGATTAAAACAAGAATAGAATCTTGGTGGTAAATACAACTGGGCAGAAACGAGTCGGTATTAGATTGCGTCTTACGACAATAAAATAGTGCACTGAAAAACAGACAATGAGTAAATAGAGTGATGGACCAGAAGTATGTTTCTCTGTGAGATTAGTCAACTGTTTTCCTTACTCTCAGAAGTGGTTCAATATGTCATTGGTGCTAGCATTTGATATCTGTAACCAAGATAAATAACAGGACGTTGTTTTCTCTTGCTGTAACTAATCTATCCTTATTTTACTTTATCAAAGGTCCAGGAGGGAACGGAATAATGTGAACTCAGATGAAGAAATGGCGAAAAGATTTCAAAGTAATCTCGACCAAATTCTAACACCAGGCTCTTGCGCGTGATGAGCAATGATAGCTGTCTTTCATCAAAAAGTACTCAAAGGCAAAAACAAAGATGAGCAAAGGAAAAGGTTTGTAGGAAGTTTATGCTAACACAGTTATCACATGAACTAATACACGGTCAACTTAAGTAAGTTTTCCGATTCTTTGAAATTATGTCCAAGAGGTAAAAACGCCCCAGAGGCTCTATATTCCAAGGAGTAACCTAACCGTATGAGTGGTGCATTAAAATGTGCTAAAGATTCAACTTTAGACGCAGTCACTTTGGAAATGAACTTTTAGAATAACTTGGCCGTAAATACAAAGCCAGAACTGAATGGGCAGTCCGCAAAAAGCGTGTGCTCTTGACTGTTGAAGAGAATCACCTTGGCATGGGAGAAAGAGGAACGAAAGCCTATTACGTCACAAACATATGACCAGGCTGCTACGCAGGATCCAAGATGGTTTCGCCCATAGCTACATTATGGGCGCATTTGGAGACAATTCTTTGTCGAAGGGTTTGGTTTTTTGGGAAATTCCGCAACCTGCACATCGTTATAATTTCATACAACCTTTTTAAGGACAGAGACCGAGATCATATGGTTTCTGAGGCATAATTCTCCGTTAAATCACTGCATCAGACAACGGAGAAGGTAAATGAATATCGTAGTCCAAATAATACGGCTAATTGCTTATGTCCTCCTTTGTGTTGATATCTGAGCTCTCTACCATCTACCTTTGCTTCATGAATTTGCTCTAAATATACAACTCTGATAAAAAAAGGAATATGTACAATTCATTCCCGCAAACGACCTCTTTTATTACGAAATGCACCTCTTGTCATACTTGCCTTTTGAATCTATGGGGATTTCTCGTTTTTTCTTCTATCAGAAGCAGGAAAAATTCAAGTGTACGTCCGCGTGCGTCCATTCACTGAGAGAGAGAAGGACAAACGAGAAGTGAATGCCATTGAAATTCATCAAGAACACTCGCTGGTAAGCAAAGCGAATCGTGAAATAGGACTGCAGCGTGTACTTGTAGATACTTCCGCTTTCAGAGTTGTCGTCTGCCGCTACAATGACCTTTTCTGAGTGTGATGCGATTTAAGTCAATGGTAATTATGTGGCTTTTCCCATTACAAGACTATTAGCTTACATTTGTGCTTAAATGCGACTTTTTCCTGGACACACGTCTCCAAACTTCATAACCCCTGAGTACCCATATGTGGCTGCCATGGGTGACTAACTCTCAGCAAATCGGTCGGACAGTTTTAACGCGACTTTGCAATATATTTAATCTCAACAATTGCTTATACAAGTTGGTATTAATCAGATCGGTTAAAACTGCATGTAAAATAGCGAGCGAAAACTTATTACAATGTAAATCAAGTTAAATACGCCTAAAACTAAATATGCTCAGGGAAACTACAACGAAAATAACGATGAAAATTACGTGATACAAACTTACATTTGTTGCGATGCTGTAGAATTACTGCCTAACGGCGAAGAAGCTGCAAGACGTGCCATACAATGAAATATAACTTCTGCTTCGCCAGCGGACTTACTGAGTAAACTGAACAAACTGTGATGAACAATACGGTCTAAACAGATGCCACGTCACGTAACGTTATGAAATGTTACGTAGCATAGTGTACGCAAATTTGAACTGTTACTAGTGTTGTTTGTGCAAGAACAATAAATGATAAAAAAAGAACAGGGTGTTTGTGATCTACACCACCAGTCTCTCAGTTCATACATAATACCATTTGTTTATTGTGTTGACAGATACGTGTACTGGATCCACGAAGCCGAACGAATTATTTTTTTGATGGCGTATTTAGCCCAGAAGCATCCAACCAAGAGGTTAGTGTATTACATTTAATCCTGTTCGAAATACCATATTTATTTGACGCTGCCCTCGAATAATAGACTCAAAAGGTACACAGCGATCATTGCTTCGATGGCAGTTAGAAATTTTGAGTAAAACACACACAGATCCTTTTAAATGTACTAATTCTTATGTCGAGAAAGCATATCAGACATTAGATCTTTATTCACTTTGTGTATTGCAGTGGTATTAACATGCAAATAGTGAAACTGACAACAATATAAAAAAATGATCTTTTAGACAAGCACTAAGACATATTTCTTTTTTTTTTTAATTAAAGTGGTCAGTCACCATACTATTGTTTGGATTTTAAATTAATGCCGCCTTCTTACAAACGCCGCCCTCGAATCAACACCGCACTCGAATTACGACAAATTTAATAAACGCCGCGGTGTTTAATCGAATAAGTGCGGTTGTCATGTCGAGGAGGGCACTATCATCATTATCATCGCAAAATGACGTGTAAATAACATAAATTTGACCAACACGTTACTTCATGTTTTATAATCACTTAAACGGTCAGTTTTGCTTTCAATCCTTAAGGTGACAAACATTGCACACAAGTCGGTTCTGTCTCTAAAATTTCTTTCAGCTGGCAAAATGTTAGATATTTTTATCTAAAGTGTCAGAAAAAGAAAAGTCTTCTCCCGTAAGGAGGAGCTAGGCCATATAATAGATTTGTATAAAGGAAATGCCTGATATTTTATGGTTTAAATTGCTTAAAGGTATATCTCAAGGTTGGAAAACCTCTCGTCTACGCTGCATTGAATGGCTATAAAGGAACACTTCTAACATACGGACAGACCGGTACAGGTAAGGAAAATGAATACTTTAAGCTAAACACAAGAGAGACAGGGAGAACAGCTAAATCTTACATCCTGTGTCTCTTTGGTCGGTTGCGCAGTCTTTCATAAACTACTCAACAATTAAAGATAATCTATTATGGAAATTTTTTCAGGCAAAACCTTCACACTTCTGTCAGATGATGGTGTTACCACGCGAGTTGTCCAACACTGTTTTGAAAAAATCGCCAACGATGAGATTCACAACTACAAGGTGAGGACCAAACATATTTAACATTTTGGTTTCTCTTACCAATCTCAGCTCTTATCGATGTGTATTTCTCATGAAAAGAAGGATGATGAAGAATTAAAGGCTGTCATACGGGCGTACTTGTCAGCGAAATCGTAACGGTGTGCTCTTCGAACATGTGCAAGGAGATAATTTGGAAATTTTTCTTGATGGATAATATGACTTAACTTGATTGCAAATATCCAGGGTAACATTTGCAAAAGAAATATAAACTCTGATTAAAAAATGCCTCTCCATGATGGCGGCGGGGGATTCAGAATTCAAGTTGTATCCGCATTGGATTTTTTCTTTATGTACGATTTAAGTCTATCATAAGATTACATGCTTTAAAAACACTTTTGTTAAGACACGACCATGGATGCACGTAATCCGAGAGAAAAAGATGATATTTGATGTTCTTCGTTCTCAGGTCATGTGCTCATTTTTGCAAGTCTACCAAGAGAAGGTCTACGATCTTTTGAATCCGCGGTTTACAGTAGATTTACCAGTCAGAGAGCATCCAAAGAAAGGTAAGCGCGTTCAAGTGCCCTAATTCAATCAGAATGCCAAAACAAGATCATAAATGATCATCGATCAGATAATTTCATACAGCAACGTTGAAAATTTCTGAGTAAAAGCGGTTTTTATTCTGTAGTTTTCAAAGAACTTAAACTCGCAAATCTTGGAGAAAGATGTTTTTCGTCTTGTCACGAGCGTGGGACAAATAAAAAATTCTGAGTCCCCAAGAGAAATCGAACCCCAGACCTTCGGATTCCGCGTTTTGATATTTTACCACTGAGCCACAAAGACTCTATGGTGAGCAAGGCCCAATAGGATCTTTCTCATTCTATTTACTAAACATGACGCTATCGACATTGCTGATCCTTGCTGTAGGCAGGACGCGTGTCATATATGAACTTCGTACCGGGCCTTTCTCACCTTAGAGTCTCTGTGGCTCAGTTGTTGAGAATTCCGGAGCGCGGATTCCGAAGGGCTGAGGTTCGATTCCTCACGGGGGCTTTGAATTTTCTCTTTGTACCATGCTCGTAACAAGACGAAAAACATCCTTCTCGTTTTCTTTACCGAGCTCAAAACTTACCATCTGTCTCATTCCACTCACAAACCTTGTCTGATTAGTGTAATGACCCTGAGTGGATTGTGATTTCGAAGGTCTCGCCGGTTCCATTTGTAGTCTACGCTTACAAATGGCTGACAGCAAAGTCCCAGTCAGTCGGAGTTTTTAACTCTTAATACATTTAAGTATTTTTCTCACCGACGCCTGCTTCGCGTGAGCCGTTGAGACATGAACACCACGTTGCCTGTCGAGGTTTAAAACTTGCCACTCAATCACTGATACTTCGAATCACCGCGCGCTAACCTAACATAATGCGATAACATATGTTCATCACATTCCCTTTTCAGGAGTATACGTAGCAAACTTGACCCAACACGAAGTAAAAAGTGCTGGAGATGTATTTGCACTCTTAGAGATAGGAAAACAACATCTCGTTATCGCGGAGACCAAGATGGTCCGGCATTCCAGCAGGTAATGGTTTCAAAAACTTTCTATCACTTCAATTTTTTATAGTTATTTGTCGTAACAATTCGATTTGTTCAACAGATCCCACTCAATCATGCAGCTTATTATAGAAAGAAGACTGAAGGCACACATCGCTAATGGTAAGGAGAAAAAACATTTCTTACGTCCAACGAAGCTATCTTTGCACTGGTAATTCGTAGCTGACACAAATTAACAAAAACCTTTCTTTACTCGACAACTACGCCAAAAATCTTTCATCTTCCTTCCCCTTCGTCCATACCTGATCCAAAGACTTTTATCCTTTGTGTTTCAAATCAATTTATTTCTTGATTTTGATGTAAAGGCGACAAACAAAAGACAAAGCTCTTCAGAGCTAGCAACTACCCACACTTTCAAGAAAAGTGCTCCTGGCTAGGATTCAAATTCTCACGCCAGACACTCTTTCTTTGTCACTCACTCGAAATAAGAATTAAACGTTTTCCATCAAAACTTTTCACTTCAGAAAAACCCCCGAGCAAGGGTGAAACTGCTGTATCCCACGAGGCAGTTCAAGAGTCCATCATGGCAGTCGACGAAACAATTAACAATCTCATAAAGGAACTGAAACAAGAAAGAAAAAGTCATCACAAGGTAAGGGACTAAGTTCGAATATCTGCGCAACCTTTGAGTAGACACCTGTATACTGCTGAAGGTAAAACAATACTCAATATGACTTTAGTTCAAACCAAGAGAGGTTTAATCCTCTTCTGGTTCAGACTAAGAGTCCATGGTTTGGTAGAAAATGCATGAACTTTACCAAAAAAAACCGTGCAATCAATCATTGTCATTTGAAAATCTTGTGTTGTATACACACTTTTCTGTATCAACTCTGTGAATATGTACTTCAACACAAAGCTTTTGAATTATTTGACGTGTTATCTCGTTGAAAGACCGTTTGGAAGGTTACTCGGCAAACAAATAACTACTATTCTTATTTCCTTTTTCAACATCAGCGTGAAAGAGAGTGTTTGAAAGAGTTAATGGAGAAGGAGGTAAGATTTTGATGATAAAGCTTTATTGGGTTAATCCATGGGATTAAATCCACATGTCATCCTCGTCTTGGAAACGAGTCGAAGATTTTTTTCCTTCTCTGTCATTCACCTCCTTATAATGCGAAATGAACTGCTTCGGCAGATGCCATGAAAGAGAATGGTACAAATAATTGAATTAAAAAACCCTCATTCCAAAAGGATTCCCATATCAAGCGCACGTTCTGCATGAAGCCCCTATCTCAAAAGTCTCCTTAAGCCCCTATCTTTGAAGTCCCTTTTTTAAGTCAATAGAGCTTACACCAAGCACTCACCTCTACAAGGCGGTCATCAGAAAGAATACTGTAGGTTTCCTTTCAAACAGGCTCAAAATACTGTACATTTTTCAACCAAACGCAACTTATGAACTTTTTGCTGACTTTTTTTCACTTACACAGCTCAACAATGGGAACAATTTTGAGGGCGATCTCATTGTGAAAGGAAAAATCAATTTGTAAGTAGGAAATCACATTAAAATACCATCCAAGTACCTTTCAATCATCCTTATTCTGCCAAACCTCCCAGCTCAAGTAGCTCTATAATTTAAGCATGAAAAGTAAGTGAGCCTATACAGCCTGAAGAATGAAACTTGTGTTTGCACCGTTTATTATCAATACCCTTCTGCTAGTCTCGTACTTAGACCTTCCACAGCCAAGCAGTTACACGATAGGACCTGGGTACGAGATTAACCTTTTACCACTGACACGCAATATCAATGTATTTCCGGCATTTTCTTAGGTGTGATTTAGCCGGAAGTGAAAGGCTTACCAAAACCAAGGCGGAAGGAGTACGATTAACTGAGGCGAAATATTTAAACACTTCACTATTGGAGCTTGGGTAGGTGGAGATGAACTTTGTAACATGTTCATGCTTTAAGGTTCAAGATGATAGATAATCTCAAACGTAGCTTGAATCCGTAATCCTCTAAAAAACCTCGAGGAGATTCTCATTTAGGAAATCAAATTTTTTTTAACATATTTTCCTTTCCACATTAAATTACTTGACCCTTTAGCCTGCTCGCAACCAAATGTCCGCTTCCAATCAGTTTTTAACTCTGACTCCTCAGGAATGTGATCCACGCCCTTGCACGTGGACACAAGCGTCACGTGCCATACAGGAATTCTACTCTCACCAGACTCCTACAGGATTGCCTTGGTGACAATGGAAAAACAAATTTTATCGTAAGCAGCAAATTTACTTTCTTTCTTTGATTTAGGCTATGCCCCTTAAGATGTTTTCTCGCTCTTTTTGTCTATTTTTCATTACAGCAGTTACACGATCTTTATCATCCTAATTCAATTTATCTCAGTGTTGCTATTTTTCCCACAGATTTGCATAGCACCTTCCCTCGGCGAAGTAAACGAGACCAAGTGCAGTTTAAACTTCGGTCTTCGAGCCATGAGAATAACCAATGTGGCCCGCCTTAATGTTGAGGTGAATACATGAACTACCACGAGTGTTTGCTAAAAAATTCGAATGGATTAAAGTAATGATTTCTTGAAAGGAGAGACTTAGTCTGGAGACTTTCGAGTTGACAGAGATATGAAGATAAATGGACGAGATGAGGGCATTTTACTGTCCTTCCCTACTTGGTAGTTTTCGGTTAATGTGCCGAGAAGTCTTTCCTACGAGCACAAGGGAGAAATTGTGTCATAGTTGTTTTCAGTCGTCATAAAGATGTTGTAGGAGTGCAATGAAATTAAAATTTCTGCTTAAAAATTGCGTGACGAGATGATGATAGATGATCCGCTCTATGAGGGGAAATTTTTAATCAAACATTTGCAGTTTTTATTACCATGTGTCAAAGCAATTTATTCCCATTTCTACGATGGCATTTTCACAGGTGGACTATAAAGTATTGGCTGAAAGATTGGCGAAAAAACTCGAGGATCAAGGTACGAGAAGGTTGAATTTTATTTTGATTACTGAGCACAGTCCTGCTTTAATTTCAGTTGCTTAACAAGACTCAAAGTAAATGCTGGGGTTGAAATTTAATTTGTGTGCAGCCTATTCACCTCTCGCTTTCCATTTCCTATATTTTAAATAAACGAAGTAAGTAAAAAGAGGAACTAGTTCTAGTCCGGCAAGTCGATGAGGAACGACCTCCGCTAATCTGTGGCAAAAGAACTAATCATCCTGCAACATTAGTTAATTGCAGGGTAATTGGATATGCACTCTGAGGTAGAAATGAAAAAGCAACACATTTTCAGAACTCAGCTGTTTCTTTTGAAAATCGCTCTGGCAAGGTGATAGTTCACTGAGCCAAACATTTATTAAAGCGCAATGAAGTTTTCAACTGACGGTGTGATTTTGTTTTGTCTAGAAATTAAATACAAGTTCGAGAAGCTGGAGTACCTCAGAGAAATACAGCGGCTGAAATCTGCAATAAGCTGTTACCAGGAGAGCGAGAATTTCGCAGGAAAAGATGTAAGATTGATTATCTATTTTGCTAGCCCTTCACCAACATGGATGAAAAAGCGATCGCCAACTAAACCTGAAGGCAAACGAAACCTTAAATTTAACAATAACTAAAATGAACACAGTTAATATGAAAACGAGATTTTGGCGTTGTTTTATACTTATTTTTAAATTGTTTGCATTTCACCTTTTTGTAGGAGTTAACTTCTATCAAATGCCCACCAAGAGCATGCACAGCCACGGGTTTCAAGAGATCGGGTTTTTTTTAAGTCGCTCTTTTTTATTTCCTTTTTTCACAGCACGAGAAGTTAGTCACAGTAATTGCTAATCTTTCCAAAAGTGTCCAACGAGAGAAAGAGGAGAAGAATAATCTTCAAACAGAGCTGGTGTGCCTGAAGAAACAAGTGTCTCAACCAGTAGGAACAAGTGCCCCTGATGTCGAGGCTGTCTTACTTGCCGAGCTTATGTCCATGGAATTGTTAGCAAATTTACAAAACCCGGATGCAGCTAAGAGAATCCTTTTAGATGACTCACTTCCAGCCAAAGTTAAAAGTCATCTGGCATTGGCTGACACCCAAGAAACACTTTTGAACAATGCTGGGTGTTTCTTGCAGTTGTTAGACCTCCATCTTGACACTGAACTGGATGCAAACGAAAGAAAGCGGGCAGCTTCCGATGCAAAGGAATATTTGCAGTTTAATTTATCTAAGGCGGGCTCGGTGGAATTGTTCTCCAAAGACTGCTCCATCAAAATTTCTCCTAGGGGTGTCCCTAAAGAACCCTGTCTCAGCCTACCCATGTACAATAGCAGTCCCGATGAAAATTCCTCTGGACTGGCGGGTGGAGTGCGCAGAATGTTGGGTAAACTCATGGGTCGAGAGAGCAAGGACAGGACGTCAGTTTCGCCTGGCACACATCCCAGCGGCCAAGCATGCTCTGTTCCTAGTGGTGACGTTACCCAACGTGAGCATGATCAGGAAGACCCCATGATTAAAACCAAGGCATTATTAACACGCCTGACCAGCTCTAAGGAGAAGGTGGAGCAGCAAGTTCTCAGTTTATTGTCGACGTTGTTTGACGAACAAATCACCAAAAATGAAGGTCAGTAAAAGCCAGCTTCTTAGCACAACTCCCTCCTTGTCGTTATCTCATAGATTTTACCAATAGGCTATCTAAGGACTATAGGTTTGTCAGTTATTTAACGGTGAGGTACAAAGGTTGAGTGACGTAACCGGGGAAGCCTTGGTTCACAACTTTTCAAAACAGTGGTCAAATGTGGGGCATGCGGAGCTTTGTCAGCTTTGACCAGCTGTGCGCACGCACTTGTTTGGAAAATGTTACAAACAACTTGTGTCACAAATCTTACAAAAAGTCTGTAAAAGGAGACCGAAGAAAGGGAAACTAGACAAGGATCAACTTTTAGATCACTCGTTTGCTTTGAACTTTACAACGCCGTGATTTACAGGCATGTTTGTATCTCCTGTACGACACCTTTGCTCTGACAGCCTGAAAACGCGATGTTAGGCAGCCTGTTGGCCATTTCAACGTTTGACCACTGTGTTCTATCTAAGTCACTGGCAGGTTTTAACTTATATTTACTTAAATCTTAGGACAATGTCCGCAATGGAACGAGCTGGGAAATAAACTGACTAAGCTGATCATGTTTCGACGCAATAACATGCCTGGTAGGTCGCAAATATCATATTGTTCCAATCTCGCTAGCCTTTCCCTATACTAATAAATAAGTAAATACACAAACAATAACAGAAAAGTTATTCTGGTCAATACAACACAGCTGGTTTGTTATTTCAAGAACTACGTCAAGCTTATGCTTATTTTCCTAGGGAAAAATTGGGTGTAACAATAGAATAACATGCTCTTCATATCTAAATTTGGGAGAATGGTATAAATTGCTTGACCCACTTACATCTTGATTTTAAAATTCTATTTTAGGTTTAAGCGAGGCAGATATGTGGGCTAACTCTGAAGACTTGAACGCAATCTTGGAGAATTGTCTTCGCTTTGTCATTATTGATAAAGCTCTGCTGGCATGTCTCCTGGTGATTGAGTTGCTGGACCTGAGACAGGTATGTGGAACACTGGAGGATAAGAGAAAGCTAGCTAATCACAATGCTTCAGGAGAGAGCACCGCTACGAACTCTTCGCCTCAAAGCACCCCTCCAGTAAAGACCACTGGTGGTAAGAAGAGCTCTTCTAACAGCAAAGAGATTGGGTCAATTTCGCCAACAGCATCCATTTCACCGAGACGAGAGAAACTGAAATCTTTGAAACACACCAAAACAGAACTGGAAAAGGAAATAACTGAGATGCACGAAGACACGACATTTCTTGAAACAGAACTATTTTCGTCCATGGAAGAGAGAACGAAGGTCGAAGAAGAACTTTATGGTATCAAGAGCCACGTGACAAAACTTCGATCGGAATTATTTCATCTAAAGCTTGAAAAATCTAACTTGGAAAGTGACGTCAAAAAATCAAAAAGCCAAGAAAATTTAGAGCAAAGTGGGAATTTGGATGGAGCAAAGTCAACCTTTGAGTCACCAAAGGAACCTGTGCCCCGAGGATATCCTGAACTCTCGGACGTCATGGAAGCTTCGCATGAGAGTAACGACAGTGAAAACAGTTCTCAGATGTCCGATGGAAATGAAACTAGAGAAGCCTTCTTGAAAACGTGTATGGAAAATATCTCAAAGATTTATACGCTTATGCCGGAACAAGCCGAAGAAATAGCGAGTGAGGACGAGATTTCCGACGAGCAAGAACCAACACTTTCCGATGCAAACATTGACGACAGTGATGAGGAAATCATTATCACAAAACTTGCCCGTAGCCTACGCTCACCTTGCGCAAGTCCCAGTAAAGAAAAAACGTTTGATGCGTCGTCGCTGCACAAGAGTGGACAGAAGCAACCAGTTGTCGGTGACGGCCAAAAAGGTAAAAGCAACATTGGAAATGAAGTAAATGAGGACTTAGGGGGCAAATCGAGAGAGGCATTAATTAAACAAATACAAGAACTCAAAAGGAAATTGCACAAAGCTGAAAATGAGTTAACTGAAGCCAGAGAAGCAAACGAAGATTTGGAGGAGGAACTGGATCACAAAAAAGGCCAGCTAGCGGAAGCACAAGTGACCATAACAAACCTGGAAAACCAGATCGTCGATGAAAAAGAAACCTGTGAAGAAGTGCGACAACAGTACTTTAACGTCAAAACACAAAACGAAATACTCGATGGAAAGCTGAAGGCTTTACGATCGGAAACGGAGAGGCTTTTAAGAGATAGCAATAGCAGCAACGCTGTTTTCAGATCGCCGGAAAGTTTACGCAGAGATAATCCACTATCACCACTCAAAACAAAGGTAAAGTCTCCTCTCAGGTCACCTACGAAAGCAAAGGTTCCTAAAATTGATCTACGAACTCCTCCGCAGAAGCAGCTAATCTCAAATGAGATTGAATTCATCTCTCTGGTAGAAGAAAATGCAGAGCTTAAAGTCAAGTTAGGGAACGCAACACAAGAAAAAGTTCGTTTGGAAAAATCACTTAAAATTGTTGAAGAAAAGTCCTTCAAGATGAAAACTGTCATTCAAACAAGTGAGGATGCCTGCAGTCGGTTCAAAGAGGAAGTCTCAGAGATCACCAAGGAAAAGGTTAGGCTCTCCGGTGAGATAACAGATTTACGAAATACAAATTCGAGCATGGCAGAAGAGCTTCAGAGATACCGGGAAAAATCAACACGTCTCGAGAAAGACATCGAAGCGATCGCTTACATGAGCACGCGACTCGAAAAAAACAACAAAATACTCGAAATGGAAATATCGAAAATGGAATCTGAGCTGTGCTCTTGGAAAGCCAAGCACGAATTGCTGTCTCAGGAATGTCAAAGACTTGATCAAGAAAACCAAATAGCAAGGAAAGATCGAGAAAAAGCTCTTCTTGAGCTGGGAGCTATCAAAAAAGAGAAAAGTCATTTGTTAGAACAACAGTTTTCAATTACCGAGGAAACGGTAAGAAGAGAGAAGCAACTTAAGGACAACGAGGAACGATTCTTTGAGTTGGAGGCTGAAGTGACCGAACAGAAACGGCTTAATGCCAACCTCCAAAAGGAGCTAGCAGGTATGGCCGAGTATCAGGAAGCGTTAGAAAGTGAATACTCCAAAGCAAAGAACGAGGAAGACAAGTTGAAGCAAGAACTGGCAATAATTAGCTCCCGGGTTATAGAATTTGAGACAGAACTTGCCTCGGCTACACAAAATACCCAGGACCATGGGTTGAGTACTGAACAAAAGTCTAGCAGTTTGAGCCTTCGAGCCACTCTTACAGACGAGCCAAGCCACAGAGGAAAATCATTCAGCGGAACACCAAGTAAGAAGTTTTATACCATTACTCATACAAGTGAAGACGAAATTGCCGACACATCTTCTTCCATAGCGGAATCACCCGCAGATGAAGGCAAGATTGTGGAACACGAAAATCAACTTTTGAAACTCGAAAATGGTTATTTACAACAACAGTTGGCGGAGAGTGAGCGTGTCTTAGCTCTGTACAGGCAAGATCTGGAGAGCGCTCATGATCTCATCGACAAACTTCAAGCAGAGGTGAAGACATATGCCAATGAAACAAAGAATGAAGCTACCGAAGACGAATGTAAAACTCCGTCAGACAAGGATGACACTGTCCAAGAGATTGAAGGTTGCTCAGAAAGTACAAACGACGAATACAAGTTACTTGAAGAAAAGCACGCTGAACTGACGAGAGAATACGAGATTCTTCGACGGCAATATCAAGAGGCAGTTACTGAGAAGGAAAAAGGAATCAACAAAGAGTCAATTGCAAATGCAGCTTTGAAGAAAGTTACATTCGTTGGTGAAAAAGCTAGCAAGAAAATCACGACATCCCAGCGAGATGTTGTACATCAGCAGAACATCCTGCAAGATCGAATAACAGAGTTGGAAAGTGAAAATATGAAGCTGAAAGTAGCTGAGGAAAATTTAGTAGTGGGTCTGAACACAAACAGACAGCTAGAGAGGTCACTGGAAGATGCAAAACGGGTGCAAACGACTCTGGAAGAAAGAATAGCCATGTATGAAAGTGAAAAGAAAGATAACAAATTGAAGCAAACATACATGGAAGAGCAAGTAGCCCGTCTGCAGGAGGAGAACGAGAAGTCAAGAGCCGAATTACTTGAGCGAACTAGAAGTACCAGTCACCCATTAAACTTTCAGCAAATTGTAGGTGATGTTCAACTTGGCAAAAGAGCTGTTGACAACGAACCCAAAGAGCGTAAACTTGAAGAAGATCTCCTGAAAGTTACCAGCGATAAGCTAAAACTTGAATTTGAGTTAAGAAGTGCCAACGCCGATTGTGAACGACTTAAGAGTGACCTTCATCAAAGCGAGTCCGAAAGGAACTTGTTAACCACCCAACTTAATGACAACATAGAGCGAGCAGCAAACCTTGAAATACGACTGATGGAGATGCGGTGTTCATGCGAGACAATCAAAGATGAAATTAACACGCTTAAAAACCAGAAGAGACAAGAAAGTTTTCACCTTCATGAGGCAAGCGTCTGTAAAGAGATATTGGAAAAGCGGTTGGAAGATGCACTCAAAGAAAATAACTCTTTCCATCACGAACTCGAAGCTCTACGTGAAGCACGAGAGGAAACCATGAAGAAGATTGCTAAGCTAGAAAAAGCAAAAGAAGAACTAATTAAAGAAATCGGCGAGGTAAGAAAGCAGGGAGAAGTTAAGCAGAAAGTACCTGAAAGGACAACGCATGAAAGCAAAAAGGCAGATGGGCCGATGAATATAGAAGCCTCTGAAGAATCGAACGAATACAGAAAGCTGCATAGAGAAGACCAAGAACAAGTCACAATACTCCAAGATGAGCTAAGAAAAATTACCGAAGATCACAGTCAGTTAAAAATGGAATTACAGGAGATAAAAAGTGTAAAGGAACTTCTCGAAAAGCAGATTGAACACATTAAGGCTCAGGGATTAATGGCAAATGAGGACGACCCATTTGCCTCGAGTTTTAAGCGACAAACTGCTAAAGAGGAGGAGCAAGAAATGCGCACAAATGACGAGAAGGAAATTGAGGAAAAAACCAAGTTGCTTGAAAAAGAGAAAGGACTTCTGGAAAAAGAGCTAACTAGGGTTCAAGACGAATGTAACAAGCTCAAGCAAAAACTCTCAGATATTAAACTTGCATCCGAACCGGGACAAGAGGATCACAGAAATGAGAATGAAGAAAGGCAAGAACACTTGGAGATAGAGCTTGAGAGGTTACGCGACCTAAACAAAAAACTCGAAAACGAGTGTGAAGATTCTAATAAATTAATACAGGAGCTGGAGGTAAAGACCAAGGCATTGGAAAGCTTGGAAAAAGAGCTTCACTGCTTCCATGAGGAAAACGATCGACTAACTCAGGAGGTGGACATAATTCAACACACAAGCAAAGCCATAACAGATCACCAATCTACCAAGGAATCACTGGAAGCGGAAAAATCTCTTTTGAAGAAAGAACTTGAAAGTATTCATGACTGCAACAGAAAACTTCAAGCAAGGATAGATTACATGGGTAAGGAGCTTGAGATAGTTACCGAGCAAAGAGAGAAAGTAAGTTCAATAGAGAAGATGAACGTTTCCTTGAACAATGAGATTGACAAGTTACAGACGATGCATCAACATCTTGAGAGCGAATTGGCAACAACACATGGAAAGATAAAAGAAATGGAGATCGCTAACGATGCTTTGAAGAAAGAAAACAAAGCTTTGAAGGGAAGGATAAATAATGAAGTGCATCGGCGGAAGGATGATCACAAGAGGGTACCGAGTGTAGGGAACAAATTGAAGGACACGTTAAAACAAGAACAAAGTGTCGCAAAGGAAGACAAAGCAAGTTCTAAATCGGAGGGCGAAAATGGTGAAGACAGTGAAAGTGATTCGCGACAGATGATTGAACAGCATGCAAGTGAAAACACTTCGTTGAAAGATGAACTAGACAGTGTTACGAAAAACACTCACGACATCCACGTTCCTGACCAGGATTCTCAGAGTGTCACTGTTTTAAAAGAAACAACCGAACCTCAGCCAGAGAATGAAGAGTTCGACGAGTTGAAGAACAACAAACTGACCAGTAGTCGGGACCAAGAAACAAACACTGAGTCCGGAAATGAGAAGGTCAGTGCTCCCTTTTCAGAAGACGTGAAAGCTGGGCTTTCGTTAATGGCAAAAGAAAATCTGTTATTGGAGAAGAAAGCATCGTACTTCGTCAGAGCACAGGTGCAGCTAGAACAGTCTCTCTCAAAAGCAATGAAAGAAAACACTTATTTAAAGAACAAAGTCAGCGAAACAGAAAACGTCCTAAACATACTTCGCGAACGTGTCCATGAACTGGAGAAAAATTCAGGTGCCTTGCCGTTGATTGACTTGAAAAAAAGTGTTATGTTGTCCAGTGACAGTGAGAGCGATTGTGATGCAAGTGAACTACCAAACAGTGGTGACAAGACAGAAGGCCAGCGTATGGACAACGAGTTTGCAAGTTTGCGAGAAAACACAGAGGAGGGGAGCAAGGTGGGGTCTTCTCATGAGGACAGTGAATTACTCCCAGTCCCATCTAACGTTGAAAAATTACAACGTGAACTGGAGCAAGTAGCGAAAGAACTAGAAAATCTGAAAAGCCAAAGGGAGATGCAAAAGATTAACTCGATAGAAAAAAAAGATTTTGGGACCCAAAGTGAAGAAGACGAAACTCTTCTTAGACAAGAACAGGAAAATATACTTTTGAAACAAGAAAGGCAAAGTTTACTCCAAGAACTTGAAGCGGCGACAAATCAAAATAAAGCCGTAGAAAATGATCTGAGGCAGAATAAAGAGTCTTGTATAAAGCAGGAGCAAGAAATAAAGCTGTTGCTGTCATCGTACAGCCAAGAAAAAGAAAGTTTGTTGAAAGAACTTGAAAGTACAAGGCTAGACTGCCGCAAGGCAAAAGATAAACTTCGAGAGTTACAACAAATCGATTCTGCATTTGCAGATATTCAAAAGAAAAGCACAGAGGCAGAAAAACTGGTGACCGAGCTCGAAAAAGAGTTACTTTGCCAGACTGAGATGAAAAACGAATTAAGGAGAGAACTTCAGAATTGTCAAAACAAGCTGCAGGAAATAGAACAACTGGAAACACAGTTGCGAACTTGTCGGAGTGAAATCGAAGATCTACACGCCATGAACAATCAGCTGAAGGGAGAAATGGAAAAAAGGAAAGATGAGAATAATAATTTAATATATGAATTAAAAACCGTCAAGGTTAAATTACGATCATTGGAAAAACAGAAAAAGCAATCAATGAATCGGGATGCTAACATAAAAAATCGCCAAGATCAAAGCGTCCAAACTTACTCCACCATTGATATTTTTGTCAACCGAGATGAAGAAGGTCCTAAAGATATAACTGCAGCAACCGATGTAAAGGAATCCGGGAACGCCGTGGCTTGTCAACAATATCACGCCATCAATAGTCACAGGGTCTTTCCACAGTCCAGCGAAGTACGTAGTGAGAGTAACAAATCAAACAAGGCTGGAGACAACGAGGCACAGACATCCGAGATCAATAAAATTCTAATGGATAACAATCGCTTTCAGGGACTTCCTATTCCAATAATTATAATAACCCAAGAAGACGATACTGCCAAAATCAACAACGAAAGTAGTACAGGACTAAATCTGTGTTTAGAGGACTTTGAGAAAGATTCGCCAAATGATCAAAGTACTCCTGATGAAGAAAACCAACAAAACACTTCTCCCATGACGACGAAAGACGATGTCGAACCTTCAGTGTATGAACAGATTATTCCTATGGAAACATCAACATATCAAGAGCAAAGCGCTGTAAAAAGCGAAGTTCAAACGACGAAAGAAAATTTGAAAACCAAGAGTGACTCAGATGTAGATGGTGAGCAAACTCTACGGAATGGTGAAAATAACCAAGAAATAATTAGTGAGCCTGAAGATGGTTCTAAAAAAGATGAGTTGACCGTGAGTCCTCCTCAGAAAGATGTACAACGGGATGAAGATCTTCCCGACGGTGGAGAGGAGGAGTCCTTGAGTTTAAGATCAATACGTGAATTGGAGTGGACAATCTCCAACCTAAAGTCGGAGTTACAACAGCGTTCTGAAGACCATGAGAAGAATCAACAAGAAATTGGCTCACTTGAAGAACAACAGCTGTCCATGAAAAGAGAAATCGTCTCGTTGTTGAGTGAATGTGAATCACTCAGAGCAAAGGTAGCTATATTACAAACGCAGAATGAAGCCGTCTTGAAGGAACAGATTCTAAA
Organism: Pocillopora damicornis; assembly: GCF_964200805.1. Lineage (NCBI taxonomy): Eukaryota > Metazoa > Cnidaria > Anthozoa > Scleractinia > Pocilloporidae > Pocillopora > Pocillopora damicornis. The sequence continues at coordinate 1,414,517 of NC_142676.1, forward strand.
CGATGAGGAAAACGAAGAGCTCCAGCAAAATATGCAAGACCTCCTTGAAGAAAAGAATTCAATCGAGGAAGCTAAGAAAAAACTTGAAAGTGAGAAAGCAAGACTGGAGATCGAGTTGTCTGATGCAATTGAAACAAGAGAGGCAGTGGAAGGTGAGTTACTTCGCTCCAGAGCCGAAAATGCAAGTGTATCAAAACACACAACGGAAGGACAGTGGTATGATATTAGTGAAAGATATGCCAAATTGGAAACAGTACTTTCATGTGTTCTTGATGAGAACTCAAAAATGACTGCAGAGCTTTCAGCTCTCAAAGCCGAAAACAGCATGCTTAAGAGCTTCAAGATTATGGAAATAACAGACAACTGTACGCAATTTTCACCGAGAACGACAGAAGATGAAAGCGATGGAGATAGGACACATTCTTCAAGGAAGTCTACATCGTCTATTACACAACATTCTCGGCTTGGTGAAGATCTTACAAATCAATTGCATTTAGCTAGTCCAAAATCCACAGAAGCAAATCAGGTTAAAGGCGATGAAGAAGGAACAACAACTGATGAGTTTCCAATCACTCCTACTCCTATTGTCGAAGTCAATCTTAAATCTGAAACATTTGGAAACAGATTTGGTGATGAGCAACGTCAAATGGAGAAAAATGAAGTTCCCACTTTGATAAAAGGTGACAATGGAAGAGAACACCGCGCCGCAGTGAGCGCCGAATCATCATCGCTGCTACCTCTTGCCAAAAGAAATATCGTGGAAAGTACTGAGCTGGAGGCGATCTCAGTGGGAAAAAGTTTGCGCAAAAAGCACCAAAGAAAAGCCTTAAAGGAAAGTTCCTCTTTGCATAAAAAGCATTACAAAGCTGACGGAGCTGAAAAAGAGGAGTCGGATGACCATGATTCGAGTATGGAGGTCCATACTAGCAGCTCTCTCGTTTCGATCACAGATCTCGACGTAAGCATCTCTTCTGATCAAATCTCGTCAGAGGATAGCTCCATAGTGGGTTCAGAAATACGGGTCCTTCAAAGGATGCAAAAGGAGCTCGCAGAGACGAAATGCAGCAATGTTCTTGTTAAAAATGAGTTGGCCATTATAAGAAAGCACAACGCAGACCTCCAGAGTCAAGTGCAAAAGCTACTCAGCAGAAACAACCACCTGAAAACGAAAATGTGCGACAAGGCTTTATCTGTGAAACGGATGGAGAAGGAGGTTTCGAACATCAAAGAGGAGAATAACAAGCTGCAACAACAGGCGATGATTCTCCAAGATGAGATGGCAAGAGTGGAGAAAGAAAAGGCCAAATTTGAACGCAACATGTCTGCAACAAAATCTGAGAACAAGCGACTAAAATCCGATCTATCAAACATTAAAGCAGAGAGCTACAGAACCATGAAAGAGCTGGTAAACTTGCAAAGTGAGAATAGGAAATTGCAGTTGGACATTGAGAGGCTTAAGGAAGACTCAAGGAGACTAAATGGACCTTGTAGTGACGACTCCGCGTCGCATGAACTGCCATTCTGGGGATCTGTGTCTCACGGTGACAGGAGCACATCGCGCAGGAGTTTACAGGAAAAACAAGTCAAACAAAACACGACTCATCTACACGATAGAGTGATTAGCGATCTTACTTTCTGCCAGCGGCAAACGTCAAAAGAAGATTCGCAAGGTCCGGTATGTGAGAAAACGTCTCCTCTACGTTTCAAAAATATTTTATTTGCCATTGAATAAATTTAATCATAATAACATGTTCCAAAACAAACACAACAAGAGGCGCATCTCTAATTCGTGAAAACGAAGACGTTGTATAGTATTTTTGATGACACCATCTCAGGATTATTAGATGCCATGTCACTTTGGAAGCTTCTAAGATGATAAAAGCAGACTTTCCATTGTTTTTCTTGATCAATCCTCTGAATGTTTTTGTTAACTTTCACGTAGGAATTATCACCACTGAATCTTTCCGAAGAGCTCCAGAAACAAGACACTGATGACGACCAATATGGCAAAACACTTATTGGATCCGGTAAGTTATGTATGGTCGTTTTAATTGGTCTACCTGAGAAGATAGTACTCGAGGTAAAGCTAAAGTAACAAAGAGTTCTTGGAATTTCTCGTTTGTGGTAGACAACGACCTAATAGGAATCACTAGTCTGTTTGTACACTCTTAAAGACTTTCACAAACAGCAGGAACTATGGGAAAAATATGTCACAGCCACCTAGAGATCACTTTACATCACAGAAGAAGTAACAAGTAACAGGGTACCATTATCCAGCAGAAACTAAGCACTTATTTCTCTCGTTAGTTTAAATGTCTTGTAAGTATGAAATGTCATTGCTTTATAAATAGGAGACTCGATCAGCAGCGAAGACAGATCAAGATATTCTGAACCTGTGTCACGACGAGGAAGTCAGCTCTCCTTCACCAGTGAAGCAAGTCACCCTGGTGAGGGCAGTGATCCAAACGAAATTGAACACCACGAAAAAACTGAAGACGAACACGAAGACGAGCTAGGGGGCAAAAGCAAAAGCAAAAGCAAGAAAAAGATCAAAACGATTCTACGGAAACTCCAGCACAGCAAAAAAACCAAGTCTTCGAAGTAATTTGTCTTTTGAACGAGTCATTATATAAGGTTTCCGTCAAGTGTTCACAGACGTATAAATACGATTCCTTTCATGCAGATTTGTAAATAAAAAAGAAAACAAATGTACTGGGTTTCATTGTTCAGTTCTTGGTAAGAATTACCTTGACTGAGTATATACGTTAAACATACAGGTAAAACATAAGGCTGTTGCTATCGTAAATGTCCACTTTCCAACTCAAGTGTAACAAAATTTCAAACCATTTCATAGAAAAAAGCCAAATGCAACATGTGTTAATGGTAGTCGACTCGAATGAAGATAAATCGCAGAAACCCCCTTAAATCAATGATAAAACTGAAACAGGTGTTTCTGATTTTGTGCTATATTTCACGATATTTTCACTGAAAAGAGAAGATTAATTTTTTATGTAACAATATATTTAAACATTATGCAATACGTTGGCCAGCTTCTAAGGTGAGGCTAAATTCTCTTGGTAATTATTTTCCTTCTGTCTTTATACTGAATACAGTAGCAAAATTATAAAAAAATTATACTGCGCGAGTACACTGGTGTATTGGTTTTTCAAACGTCTGACGGTACTGAAAGCGCATGAGTGAGTACGATAGGTTAAAAGCGCATGAGTGAGTACGATAGGTTAAAAGCGCATGAGTGAGTACGATAGGTTAAAAGCGCATGAGCGAGTACGATAGGTTAAAAGCGCATGAGTGAGTACGATAGGTTAAAAGCGCATGAGTGAGTACGATAGGTTAAAAGCACTATAACATTTATTTCAGTATTTATAAACATAAAAAATAAGTTAGCACTTTTTTCTTAAAATGGCAGTGCTGTATCAAAACGATTAACATATCAATGCTTAAGTAAGGGCATTTGTCAGTGCCTTTGAGACACTGTCAGTGAATAAATACAAGAAAATAAATATCGATCAAAAACAAGTTCAGTTTCTTTTAAGACTATTGCGAGCTAACTAGAACGACAAAAAAATTGACCAGCGGCCCACTTACACACACCAAACACTTGCAATCGAAAAACTGCTACTGACATCTCTTGACTGCAACCGCTGTTCAGTGCCATGTACATCGAAGGAAAATACATTTAACCCAACGCACGAGTCAATGTGCTCTAGTTTCACGATTGAGGAGTATAAGTCTTTAAAGCGGATGGCCAGCCTCACATACGTTCACTATGTACCTATGCTCAACTCTCGAAATACAACTGTAAAACTGTCAAAATACGATTCTCTACCGGAGCAAAGTTATGACATAGAGGGCCTAGAGGTATTCTTCTTTGGCAATCGCATTCTCAAACCCAACATTTAAACTTGAAAAACTGCTGCAAATCCGGATCATCGACGCTTTTACTATGAACTCCAGCATACACCTGCTTAAGCAGTTTACTATACTTGAAAGTCTTGTCGAGTGTTTCAACGTACTTCTCCAAGACAGTCAGACCCATTACTTTACCAAGCGAGATCATACTTGGACCCAGTCTGGGATCGTCGTATTTCTGATTCTTCATCAACAAACGAACCATCTCACCGTAGATGTATGCATCATCAAACGTCAGCGGCTCCTTAAACGGGTACTTGCTGTAAGTATCAACAGCCTTCATAGGGTCGGACTTGATCAGAGAGTCCGCTAATTCAATGTAAGCATCGTGAACTGATGGTGCCATTGAGATTACTTCTTCATAAAACTTGTGAGCTTCACTGATGCTGTCACTTCCCTTACGCATAAGCACGCGGGCCAATCCCAAACGAGCGTTGTAAGAAGGTTTGTTGGGTGGTCCGCTGGGCTTCTGTTCAGTCGTGGGGTTGGCCGTGGCAGGTTTGACCGGCGTGGATGGTGTTGTTGGGCTCTGTGCGACTGGCTTTGTTTGTGATGACTGTTTGGACAAGGCTAGTGGCTTGGTTGGTGAGCATGTCCCTGATTTATGAGCTGGAAGTAAAGACGTGGACAGCTTAATGAATCAAAGTATTAAAAAATACGAGAGTGATGCAACATATGTAAAAATAAGTTAAACGTTGGTACAGCTGTACAATAAGTGATGGCTAAAAATCCGGAAAACGTTGAGAAGCTGAAAATTCCAAGATTATTTGTAATAAGTTGAATGTTCGTACGGCTGAAGAGCAGTAACTGAAAACGACTAAAATCTGGTAATTAATTCAATGCTCAATCCGGGATAGAAAGCTCGAAACCAATCTCAAATACAGTCCTTAAATTCGGAACGACGGTGCAAGGGCTCGAGAAGTCTTTGGTTTTGAGACGTAATATAATATAAAATACCTGATGGTTTGTTGGTAGCTAGAGTGCTCCCTCCTCTGGCAGCACCCCTCCCTCCTGTGGCCGCACCCCTCCCTCCTGTGGTAGCACCCCTCACTGCGGTACTAGCAGGTTTAGTCGGAGATGTCTTACCGCGGGTTCCACCAACTGGTGCTTTTGCTGCAGCAGTTCCACCTCGAGTGGAGGGTGAGCTACCTCGTCCTCCCACTGCAGGTTTACTACGTGCTGGTAAATAAAGTGTAAAACGTAAGAAAAAAAAACTGAAAGCATTTTACTTCGGCAAGTTTAATTTATGGTCGAAATCTGCGGAACCTTCCTGTGTAGTACGCAGCTTTTAATAAGAGGGGCACATGTCTTGATGTGTGTGTCTAAGAGCAAGGGAAAATATTTAGGGCTTTTGAAAAAAGTCGTATGGCAGGATCTGTTGAGAATCACTGCGTCTCATATAGGTTTACATGCCCAGTAATTTTCATCCTCTAAAAGGTATTTTCTTGTATTTTCAAGGTATCCTCATGCTATTCCTCCTAGCGTTACTTCATCAGCCATTCAAAATCGCCTAGTATTGATCTCCTCGATAGGAAGCTTAATTTGCTTAATTTGCCAGTGGAAATGACATGGACAGCTCGTGGGGCAGGGGCAACTCAGGATGGCTTCCACAACTTCTTAAATTTAAGGGAAACGCAAGTCTTACAAACGTTACTGTAATGAAAAACTTAAGTCACTCACTTGGTGTGGATGAACCTCTTCCCGCTTGGTTGCCACCTCGCCCAGCAGGGGATGCAGCCTTACCAGCTTGCGATGAAGCTGTCTTCTGAGGAGTTCCTCCTGCTGCAGCTGTTTTCTTTTCTGCCTCTTTCTTCGCTTCCTGTTCTTTAAACCACCGTTGTTCAGTGATCTTTACCGGCGCCTCTCCACCTATGGAAGAGGAGCCCTCTAGCTCAATGCTCGCTCGATAGCTCAGCTCAGCATCCTTGAGAGTTTGCTTAGCATTAGCAGAGGTAGGGTCATCATTGTCGTAGAGGCTCAGCTGGGCATCACCCAAGCGATATAGAGCACGGCTGTTACATGACTGAAGTAGCACAGCTTGCTGGCAGGTCTGAAAATGAACAAGTCATATTAATATTTTCAGTACGTGAAAATTATGAAGCCTTAAGAAACTGGAGATGGAAATCAAAAAGAGAGAGCTGCCCATGATAAATTAATATTTAGAAAAATTCTTTTAATCAGAGCAACAACTGGACAAATACTAGAGATGGAAATCAAACAACAACGGCTACCCATTGAAAATAAATTTGCAGAAGCATTCATTTAATCAAAGCAACAATTGGACACTTTTGATTAAACAGAGAGTCACGAGAGGACTCTACCATTCTCACCTTTTCTTTCAGTTCAAGAATTTGCTTTCCAGGTGGAATGACCGAGCAGTTTAGTAAAGCAGACAAATTCTCGCAAAAAGAAGAAATCTCGCCACTCTTTTGATTCCCTACGGCCTTGGCATCATCCAGCTTCATCTGAAGAAGAGCAAAATGAGTCTCGTATAACACCCACTCAGCTTGATGATAGGTGTCACCTCTGGCTACAAGGTGTGACAAAACGTGAGATGCAAGCATGGCAGCAGCATGAAGGACGTTCACTCTGGACATAACACCTGATGGTGGTTTTGTCATTTGCTTGCACACATTGCTAAGGAGACCACATCCCTGCAGCCACTGTATGTTATCAGGTCTCGCCAAGTTGTTGGACGACAGGTTTATTTGTTGCCATCTTTCATTTTCCTTGCCTGGGTCATTTGCATCAAGGGTCATTTGGTTGAGCAGATGTTCAATCCCTTCTGACAGATATTTAACAGCTTCATCTTTCCTTTTGCCAGGACCATCTTTTTGTTGGCTCAAAGCCAAGCCAAGGTAAAATCTGCCAAGGAAAACGCACAAAAATCACAAAACATATCACACACTACATTGACCTTTGTAAATGGAATAAGACAGATGGTAATTTTTAAGCTCAGTCAGGAAATAGACAAAGACATTTTTTCTGAGTCCCCATAAGGAACTCAGCCTCAGACCTCCTGATTCTACACTCCAATGCTCTACCACTGAGCCACAGAGACTCTATGGTGAGCGGGGCTTGTTATGAAGTTCATATATGACATGCGTCCTATATCCTTCTGTTTTTCACACTGACCTTGCCTCAAGATTGGTGGGCTTTAATCCCACAGCCACTTGAAGACGAGACACAGCTTCTTCTGGTTTGCTTTGAAGCAGAAGCATTCTGCCAACATGCAAGTTATACAAGTGATTATCAGCTCCATTTACCAGGGCATCTAAGTATTTTAGGTAGGCTTTGCCGAGGGATTCCTCTTCATTGCTTGCCAACTGAGCTGTTTTGTTCTGTAGACAGGATCCCACATAAATTTACCAATGTTCACACTTGAATAATCGACAAATACCTTTTCTCTGCAACTTGTTGGGGGTGGTACTGATTGCATTACAAAAACAAACAATGTAAAGTTTGGAGAATGGGTAGCACTGAACCAAAGTAGGAATCCACAACTATGCACATTCATCTCCTATTCACATTTGGCAATCAGACAGGAATGGTGTAGTTAGTATTTTTCAATTGAAGTAGCAAAAATTTAATTCACCAACTTTTAGAAAGGTAGGACTATTTGGAAAAAGGAAAAGTACTCATGAAAATACATTACAAAAAATATCTATTTTGTATCATTATGGATGCTTCAGGAGTGAAAATGTTATTGTTCCTTGACAAACTGCTATGGGTAATACACGAGATGGACAAGGTATTAGTCCACTATTAACAGAGGTCTGACCTACATCTCTAGTTCAAGATTCCCTCACCTGTGTAGCCTGTTTTGATTTCCATGCATACAACTTCTGAACATAGTCTGCCCTGTCAGACTGTCCTTGATCCAGCAGGTAGTGATACTCTTCATCAATGGCCTTCAACTGGAGGGCTAGAGGAGCATTCCGTCCTGCTCCACGCATCTCACAGATGGCTTGAATATCATCCTCCTTTGAGCTCTCCTTGGATTTCATGTTGAAATCCATCTCATCATCATCATCAGAAGATTTCTTGAAAAAGAGAAGCAAATCATTGGTAATTTGGTACTGTTCATGTAGTTATAATAAACTGTACTTTTGATCAGCTCTAAAAGTGGTAATATTTTTTTAAAGGTGATTGATAATTAGGGTTCTTAATATTAATTGTAACTTGAAGTGCAGTGGTTTCATTAGACAGCATAAATTGCTAGGGCAATTAAAATTTGGCCAAAGGACTTGGGGAGTAGTAAAGAGTTATCTGATATCTTATAGACACTCTGAAAGGGAAAAACTTTAATTTCATAATTGTCAATGCCCTTTGGATCAAAAGTGTTAACTTTGTCAAAGGAGAGATTGACTTGTGGCTTACTTGTAATGATATGATAAATAAAAGCATCTCAGTAAGTTTAACTCAACAGAAAGAAAAATTTTCATCATGCTTAAATTGAAAGTAATATTGTACTGTAGCTTCCAAAGACAATACTAATGAACTGCTAGAACTGCAAGGGAACCTGCCAAGTCTTTGTTCTGACAGCATGAACCACATTAAGTTGTAACAAAGGTATTAACTTACTTGAGGTTTGATGCCATAAACATCCTGTACATAATGTTCTTCCTCTAATACCTGCCCCAATTGAAAATGAAGATCTGCCTTTTTAGGTGATAACTTGATGGCTGTTGCAAACCACTCTGCTGCCTTCTCAAGATACCTCAGTGGAGAAATTTCTCCATCATAATGACCTGCATTTCCTAAAAATTGTACCACAAATCCAATGGTTTTAGAGTTATTCCTTTTCACACTAGCCACTCTAGAGCATAGGTAACTGTCACCATTAAAGGGATGTTTAAAACATTGTAAGAATCCAAAGTAATGATATGTGTTGCACTGGGACAAAAAAGCTCAACAACTGTGAAGAGACAGCTGTTTTCAGAGGTTTGGCATTCTCTATGACTGTAACAAGGAAAAGGTACATTGAAAACATACACAAATGCTTGGCTCAAAAATTAAGATCATACTTAACCCTTTAACTCCCAAGAGTGATTAACATGTAACTTCTCCCTGTAATATCTAAACATTATCTAGCAAACAGTCATGAGAATACTCAAACTTATCAGGTAGAAGTTTTTATTTTGATCTAACACAAAATTCTTGTTACTTATTTACAAGGAGATGTGTTGCAGCTAGAGGGGAGAATTGACAATCAGATCTTGGGAGTTAAAGGGTTAAAGAATGATTCAGTTCATAAAAAAATTGTTTATTGACGCAAGTTCCTCACCGAAAAATTGAATTGCTTATACCAACATACTGATTCTATCTTCATTGGTCACTTTTTAAGAATCTAATGAACCTTTTTAATTAGCAATAACTAGCACACTATCGAAAATGTCGATGGTGTTTAGTGCAACAATGTTGTCCAACAATGTCAAAAAATATTGGCAGGATTTTCTGACAATTTTTAGGGTTTTCTATCATTGAAGTAGCTTGTAGAGCCTGAAGAGTTTCCAGTGAAGTTTGACGGCTAGATGCAGCTAGATGTAGCTACATGCAACACAATATTTGAATTTACACGCACAGTATTTGACAGATATTAATAGTACACTTGATTGCTGCCAAAAGCACAATAAACATCCAACAAGTTGTGCAACAATATAGGGCCTGATTTTGACAGAATCATTGGGATTGCAATTTAATAAGTTTGAAAAGGTTACACTGCAAATGTTCATCATTAATGCATGAACATGTTCATGCAAAGTGACTTTGTCTAATTATTAGAATGTAGGCATTGCACCAATTTCAGCAGAAGAGTCAACTTGCTTCAACAAAATGTACTCACCATGACGTGGTAGAACCTTGAAGCATTCTTTAATTTGTTCTTCAGCAGTTTTAACCAACTTATCTGCAGATTTTTCACTTGTTTCCATCTGAAGCTTCTTCTCCCATGCTCTAATTTCAGACTTGTGCTTCACACCTGTGTTGGTATGTTTACTAGTACACATGTAAGTCTTGTGTTCCTCCAGCTCGGAACTACGCACTGGTCGGTTACAGTCAGGGCAACCTTTAGAAGCCTCCTACATGTGCAAGAAATGTGGAGGCATATCAGTGTTCTTTGAAATATTTCAATTTCACAATTTTCTCTACTCTTCTCTCTTTCTTTTTCTCTTGTTCAGACCTTGTTCTTTATCTCAGTCTGTTTACCTTGAATTTAAGATTCTCTATTGCAACAATGATGTGAGTACTTAACTGTTACTAAATCATAAGTGTTGGATTGAGTCGTGAACAAAATTCAAATGTTCTGACTTTTCAGTCTACAGTTCCATTGAGCTTATGATGTAACCCTGCTTAAAAACAATTAGTTTTCATTTTCATGAGATAGACAATCCTCTCACTCTGCCTCCATCACTAATGAAAACTGGCCCCAATAAGACAGATGACACATCATGGTTGTACAGCAATTAGACAGTGTGGTACAAGAGAGCAGATCCGTTGTTGAAGTTAGTGGACAGTACACTGTATGTGTCAACTGCCATGGTGTTGTTTGGAATTCTTTAAGTAACCATATGGAGGCTGTTTTTGTTTTTTGAGTATTTTTGTTTGTATTTTCATGAAGACAGTGATTATTTATTTAATTTCACGATTCATGTGCCATCTTAGTTACCGCTGATAATAACAGGTCAAATAACAGATCTTTGTCCAACAGTGATTACAGGAAGAATTGGTAATTGCACTATAAACACCAACAAAAGATGGATAATTTGGTACGAATCAACCACAAGAACAACAAAAACTTATGTTTACAGCTCTCTCCTGCCTTGGTAAACATCCAGTTCTTAAACAATCTTACCTTTGACTTTTCCTCTAAATCCTTAGCTGGGACGAGCTCGCCAGATTTCTCCACTTCGACAGGTCTAAAATCACACTTCTGCAGGTGAGACCCCAGATCACAAAGCTCGACTTCCGCATTACAACCCCAGTGCTTGTAAACACAGAACACCTGTTGGGAAGATAACTCCTTGTCTAGCTCAAATTCATCCATACGCCATACATCAGCCAAAGGAGAGCCATCTAACGGGTCTACCTTTGAGGTTCGAGTTAGTTCATCGATGCAGCGATTACAGAAGACATGCTTGGGCTCACTACCTTTAATGGACTTTGGACGATAAAGAATTCCCAGACAAACGGGACACTGAAACCTCAGTTTTTGCTTCTCGTCTGAAAATGTAATCGGTCTTGGGAGCCTCAATCTTGAGATCACCACCACGTACGTTTTCTTATTGCTGACGTCCGGTGAGGTTACCTCAACTTCAACAACTGTGTCGCCATATTTCAAAGCTGTTGGTTTTTTCGATTCAGTTCCATTAACTTTAACTGCAGTTTTCTTATCAGCTACGGCGGGAGTAACCTCAACAGAAGAGCAAGAAAACGGAACAAAAGCAGAATAATTTGTGATGTTGGAAGCAAAATTTGGAGAAAGAAGGCCAACGGAAAGTTTGAGTTCGGAGAGAGACGCATCACTTGCAGACAACCGCGTAACGTGAATGAAATAATTTTTGATTGTGCTTCCATCTTCTGCAGTTACTTCTATTTTAACGGGAGTAACTTCTCCTTCTTTGAGAGGTACCGTCTTTCCACCACCACTTCCCTGTAAACACAAAAATTAGATTGCAGGATGTCTACATATCGAGCTTTCATGCATGAACAATAATTCTCTGGCGCGAACAATAATCCTCACCGAAATGGAGTACGATGCGCCGGAATCACTTGTAAGTGGATCGACTTTGATCTGACCAACATCACTTCCAAGAGTAACTGCATATTCAGTCGTGTTATGATGGAATTTCGGCGTTAGTTTTCCCGGAGAAATGGAGAGCTTTTCCAAGTCAGCGTTGTCCATGTTGCCAGGAACACGAACCTTCAAGGGTCCTAGGTAACCAGGTCACGCAACAGACGCCCTGGATAATTGCGTGACCAAAGTAATTTAGCCGTGTAGTATTTTCGTGCTCTGATTACATTGCAACAGGTATTAAAAGACCTGTAATAAGCCCCTAACATCATGCTTTCACATAAGGGGGAAGGGGGAGTGTGTGGGGGAGGGGCCTCTTAAAAACTCATTGATGATAGCAAACGTCTTTCTTGCGACTGTTGCCTAGCTGTAATGAATACTGTGTACAGTGCGAGAGTAGAATCATAAATCACAAAGCAGCTCAACCAGAAGGAAGCACGAATTTTCGTGTTTAAAACTTTGAAAAAGAAAAAAAAACGTGAATGAAGCATAAATTATTGGGCTAAAAGTAAGTGTGAATAATGACGAATCTCGATGGTCAAATGATTCCATTTGCACCCCTGAAAGAGGATAGAGAACTTACAAAATTGTTTAAAAACAAAAGTAACAGAGGTTTCACAAAAAGTTTTCTTTGGTGTTTTCAACAGGAAATAAATAACAATCGTACGGAATAAGTATTATCCTAGCATCGTCACTGATATTGTTATTTTTGTGACTTAAGCTTAGGGGAAGGGGAAAACGGAGGCACATAAGCGGGGGACTGATCACCGAGGGGGGGCCTGTAAGGGTATTTCGTCAAGTTTGTTATCAACTAATACTTGTTATAGCAATCCTTTGCTTCATTTCTCTACTGCAAAAACATTAAAAAAATTTCAGATTAAGATCAGCAGAGGACAGGAGAGCTTGATATTGTTATTTTTGTGACTTAAGTTTAGGGGAAGGAGGAAGACGGAGGCACATAAGTGGGGGACTGATCACCAAGGGGGGACCTGTAAGGGTATTTCGTCAAGTTTGTTATCAACCACTAATAGAGGTAAGACAGAGTCTCAGAGAGTGAAATAAAGTTATTTATTCCTTTCCTGGCCTATTCCTAGGGGCGTTCTGATATCGAAGCGGTGAACTTAAATAATTACATGAGGAAATTACCTCAGTAATGAGCGATCACAGCTTTGGGAATAATCTCAATTTGGAACATGATGCGTGTGGCAATTAACCCTCTAACTCCCAAGATCTGATAGAAAATTCTTCCCTCCAGTTACTACATACTTCCTTTTAAATTAGTTACAAGAATTTGGTGTTAGATCAAGACAACAATTTCTACTTGATATGTTTAAATATTCTCGTTACCTGTTCCCAGGATAATGTATAGATATTGCAGGGAGAAGTCGGATGTTAATCACTTCTGGGGGTTAAAGGGTTAAATGAATCAAAAAGAGGAGTAAAAACCAGCGATAAGTTTCGCTTTAAATCAAAACTACAATAACACAATCACAAAATACGTTGTAGCTTACCAACGTACGCGGGTCTTGATTACTTTATCGAGGATTTCGGTCTAAACTTGTATTCTACTCCAAAAACAATCATGATTACCCGAGGTCTTGTCCTGAATTGAAACGCGAACTATAATTTTGTGTCTACACACTACACGCACTACTCACGGTGGCGTCAATATTACCCGAAGAAAAAGTGCAGGTTCTTTCGGAAGCGGAAACGTTAAGCTTTAATTGAAGCAGTAATAATCATTATTATCATCATTTTTACTCAGAAATTACAACCCAGGGCCATAATCAGAAATTATTTTTTTTGATCAGGTTTCGTTTCAGTAGTATGCTGAAAGCTCGCTCGTAGATGCCGTGAATACGAGAGTGCTGTTGGCATAGACAATCTGGAAACGGGGGAAAAACCATTCATAGACCTTCCATGGCTGGATGGATTTGTGATAAAACGATTCCTTTTCACCCTTTCTTTTTCAGGTTGTACTCTGTCGTCTGCCGAACTCTGAGTCCTGTTCGACCGTGAACCCTGGAAACCGGGCGGCGGGATTTCTCTGCTTTCGACGGCTGAATTACGCGATAGAGAGCTCTCTGCCCTTGGGGAATTTTGGCCCATAAAGAAAGGTGTCACTTTGTTCGCGTTACTGTTCTTTAATCTGCGCCTGGATAACAAACAATCTTGTGGAAAGATGGGACTGTTTTCAGCCTTTTGTAGTTTGCTTAACCCCTTGTGTCTCTGGTGCAAGACAGGTGGCTTTTTCTCTTTAGGAGTTGTACGTTGCAAGGGTGGGTGGGGGAGATGCATATTACTCTCGTTACCATTTGTGGCCTTTGACTCTTCCTTGGAGTTTGGTTCCTCCTGGACTGAAGGTCATTGGAAAACGAAGGGAAAATGTTGCACGGGAGCGGAACGAGGTCCTCTGTCGGGAGAAACAGTCCATGGGGATATCCTGGCTGATGATCGTGCTGGAAGAGGAGCAGAGATCGTATGACCGTATGATAGTTTCTTTCCTTGCCTTGAAGTTACTAGAGACACATTATCAATTGAAATTAATTCTCTCGGACGCCTTGAGGTAGTTTGCACTCTGTACTCGTTGACATGCTCGTTTGAGGAAGGCGCCATCATTATCTGTCGTGTTTCTTCAAGATGATTTGTTCCACCAGCAAGAGATCGTAAAGGATTTTTTGTCTTGAAATGGCCCCTTGGGAGGACTGTAAAGGAAAGATCTTTTCATCAACTAAAAACCATTCGTCCTTTTTTGGCGGCATTTCTCGTTTGCTTTCGTTTTCCATCGCAGCAACTATGGTTAAACTCCATAAACGGCAGTTTACCATGACCTGTCAAGCCCAGAGAGGGCTGTTATATAACTGACAGAGAAGACCATCAAGGAAAGTTTTCCTTTAGATTTTACCGCTAGCCAACCGCAGTTCAGATTGCAACTCGCCAGTATTTCATAATCGTTGGGTAATCAGTGGAGAACTTAAAATAGCTGATTTAACTGACACTTTCGTTGGAAAATTCATTAAACCAAACATCAATTGAAGAAAACTCTGAATTTCGCAAGTTGAGTCCAGCAAAACCTCGTGTACGCCAGCTATTACGAAATACGATCCCTAATTTAACGTAATCAGCGGCAATTTCAAATTCAAAACGCCTTTTCACGGAAAAGCGGCGTTCTTTTGATCTCTCGAGGCAGTAACTTTGAGGAAAGGAGTGTCTGTTAATTTAAATAATCTAACAGCAGTCGGCACGTTTCAGAGACACGCCCTTCTAAACCTACTTCCGTGCCATCTTCAAATTAAGGAAAATTAATTAGTTGGGAAACTTTGAACACACCCATTTTTTTTTCTTTAATTATTGCTTCGTAATCAACCATTTGTTAAATGAATTATCGTTTCTTGAATTTTCGAAATTAAAAACCATGCAGGAGACATTTGGTGCCTTCCTTACTGTTCCTTGAATTAAAAAATAATTTCCTTGAACGACAACCGATTCCAGCCTGAAATATCTGAGTCGTTATCCCATCAATTTTCTTTTTCGTCCAAAATTCAGAATGATTCAAATTAAGATCTAGATTCAAATCGCTCAAACTTACCACCGCTACAATTAAAGACAAGAACGAAGCGCTGACAATTGCTTCTAAAAAAAAGTTTTCGATGAAACAGCAGCTAAAGGATCAAGATGATGATCTGTAATAGGAAAGTAGGAAATAGACCTTGTGAGTATTACTAGCCAGTGTTAGACTGCTAACAATCCCTCCTTTACGGCGAAATCCGTCGTACGAGTCAAAAAAATCAACGAAGAAAAAAATTGTTCTTGCGCCACGCGGAACTCTGGGAGTGAGGCTCTTGGAAAGTGTGCCTCACTCCAAGAGCTCCGTGCGGCGCGACAGAGGCCAGTCATTTTTGTCTAATCAGCATTAAGTTGTAATGATGATTGTTTCTTCTCTTTCTGTCTTAAAAGAGTTGGTACCATATTGAGAAACAGTCTCGATCGTAGCCTCGTGTCCAGTTTCATTGCAAGACTGTTTCAGTGATAGTAATACGGTAGGATCAAAGTACGAGATTGTCTTCATCCTTTGAACCATACAAAGCACGAATTGCGAAATTTCAAGCAGTTGAGACAGGTGGGCGTGGTTAAAGATCGTCAACTGATTAATTTCCTTAATTTGAGACAGGTAAAATGTCCGTTAATTAAGGTGCGACTTGGAAAAATGCCGACTGCGCATACTTCAAATAGATAAGTTTCCACACTACTTCCATAATATGATTTTCACCTGCTTCACCTTCACCTTAATTCAGCAGGTTGCGCAATTCAGATTTCCTCAATGGTTTAATTGTTACAAGGAACCCATCACATGTCTCTTTCACTGATCCTCATTTTCCGATTGGCTTATGTTTTTTTTTTTTAATGAAGAAAATGCTCACACGTTACCTACCAAATAAGTATTGGTTGGTGAAAAACTGAAAATGGAATTCTGCGCTCATGGTCATTTGCTTTCATTTACTTGGGATTAAAACCCCGTGTTACGTCTGAACATGCTTCAGAGACAATGGATAGACACTGCGTGCGCGCTCCGCTATGAAATAAGGACTCATTAGTTCCCTTAAGATAAAACAAACTAGGGGCAGCGTTTGACAGAAGTCTGTTTTGAACTGAGCCGATGGAACCTTCGACCTCATACCTGTTAAAATTAGGGATCCGTGGAGGACTGAACGTCAACCGTATCAAAATACGGTTGGCATTAAGTAACTCAAACACGAAATTCAAACCAACATTTACTAACCCTTAATTTGCTTCATTCATTTTCCGCCACTTCACCCTAAATAACTCAAACTCTCAATACCTCGAAAATGCCGTTAACCAAAGTGATTTTTTCTCCCTTTTTGGGATAATTTTCTTTAAAATCTTAACCGTCATGGCTAGAACACTTTGGTCCCCAAACCCAAATCGAAAACAGCATTCGCAAGGTAATTAAAAATGTTTAGTGATGTCGTGTCTTCTTCCCATTCTGCGGTTACTCGAACTTCGATCACATTTCTCTAAGCAGTTCGAGCTCAAGGGAGTCAACTGTAGCACGAGGCCGTTCATTTGTGATGAGCTGTTCTTAGAACACACACCAGATCATGTAGATGTTCCTTTTTCCGTTTATTAATTTTCTTCCAGTACAGTAACACTATATCAATTTTTGTCTCAATCTGCAAAATACATCTTAAGCTATTTTATGTACGAAGTAAACCTCTTTCCGCCCATAGAGGTACTTGAAACTTTACAGAAGTTACATCTAGAGTACAGCGTCGTAAAACCCATCAGAAAATCAACGCAACAGAAGGCCTCATAAATACTCGTACAATACAAGATTCTTTAAAATGCTTTAGTATACAAAATGTTTTATTATCAGCAAAGTAGAACTGGCATCCTGGATTTCCTCAAAGATACAACTCAGTAACCTCTGGACTCATAAGAAACACAAAAGTCAAAATATACATTTTAATATTAACTTTTCCTGTACAAGCTCACAAAAATATTACATGGTTGTTGGCCCAGGTCAAACAAGACCGTGTGCAAGATGAATGCAACACGTGACGATAACGGCGTATATCAAAGGAAAAACTGCGAATAATTATCACACAAAACACATGTCTAGTGTATCACAACAGGTCACATGACCGGTCATGTGGTGGATAACTTGTTAAAAGTAAGTGTGATTCAGAAACACGTTTTGTACTCTCTACCTGAAGTAGCACGACTTTGAAAATCGTTCCTTCCTTCTTACCGTAAATATGTAGTAAAACCGTTTACTTGAGTTTTATTTTGATGGCATTTTTAACAACTGGTATTTGGCCAGCAGGCGGAGGTCCTTCGTCGGTGAGTTCCTTTTCAAGATCCTACAAAGGTTAAAAAGAGGGTCACAAATTCCTTTGCTAAACTTGCTGTGACGCACCTTTTAGTGGATTAAATACTTCTCGATCGAGGATCGAGACGCTCGAGAATAGCGATCCCCAGTTTCGAGAAGACATTCTATTCTCGCACGCAAAACAGCTTGACACGCAGCTTCAAGACACTGTCATAAAATTGACTAATGAAAAATAAATTTTAAAGAGGTTAACCTCGTTAGCAGATTTGAGTTTCTTCTCCGAGTGTTTTTCCTCGTTGGTAGGAGATATCGATCGTTTAACCGCCGCAGACACTCCATCCTTCGATTCCACTGGGTTGTTACTCTGAAATAATAAAAGCTTGAAATTTTCAAGGATTCTCTTCAAGAACATCTATATGTCGCTGCTGGTAGGTCTTCCCACAGTCACACGAGAAGTTTCCAAAAATAACTGACCAATCACTAACGAGGACCCAGGCATTTGTAACGAAATTTCACCATTTATTAAATCTAATATGAAAGTGTCCGATATTTCTACCAACTTAAGATGTTCCTTCTCAAAGTGTGCACAGCCACGCCGAACTCAAAGAAATATCAGATCCTTCCTACTTACATCGGTCAGATTTTCAGGTTTGTTGTCTCCTGTTTTAGCACAGTTTTCAGTCTTCGTTGATCCCTTTACGTCACCTTCCCTCATCTGTGTATTCGCATCAACCTGGAGGTAAGGTGAAGAGAAAGTTAACACTTCCATTCCTAAGCAAAAATTATTATCAATTGTTAATATCTTTATCAACGCAGGCAGAAGATATCGTAGAAGTTTGGTAGGAGGCGTATCAGATCAGGGACCAATATCTTGTCTTTTTTCCTGCTTCTTGCTAGGATTGCTCCTTCTAGACGTCCCATAAACTGAATTCAGTGCTGTAGCAGATGTATGATCACAGTTCTTCTACCCTGACGTGCTGTGTTTACCCATCAATCTACTATTTCGTTCAGGTCTAGTCAAACACAGAGAAAGTTTAGATGCTTCTACAAGCCTAAATAGCAAATCAGGCTGGAGATTATCCTTGTAACATAAAGGGAATTAAGGGTACTACCCACAAATCGGATCGGATGCCTACAGAGTCCTGACACCTCAACGTAATAATATCAACAATAGAATACTCTCCTTTTATTTCATTCAAGCGACAACTTCCCAGTCTCTTAAACATCAAGATGATCATTTGCGGCACTTTTTTCTTATAAAACTAACCCTGATAAATAATGTTTATTGTCTAGCCAACAACATTAACTCACGCTGTCAAGATCCGCACTATCTTTCTTCTTCTCATGTGGACTTTCACCGTCGATAAGGTTAGAATTTGGCCATTTCCTCCCGTCATTGCCGTTGAGTGAATTCACGGAACTGGTTGTCTTCCGAGAACGAATACAATCTTAAATAAGTAAGGATTGACGACACTGTCTACAAAGCGCAACGCAACAAAAAAATCATACGACAACTTTAGAGTCATCGAAGAAAGACTTTACAACAAACCGTGATTTCAGCATCATCCACTCGACGTTTCTTGCTGCCCTTTTCGTCTTCTGAAGGAGATCCAGCACGCTTTAACCCAGCAGGCTGAGGAAAATGCACATCAATGTTACGGAAAAGACGTGTTATGTAAGATCAATGACGTTTGACTTTCGAGCTGAAAAATTGGGATCAATGTCAGCATCTGAGCAAATGCGCACTTCCCCTCCCCTAACCCAACAGCAGTCAACTGATAACAATTCAGGGTTAAAGCTAGATTAGGGTAGGGGAAGATGTGTAGTTGATTAGATACTCGCATTAATTCACAAATTTTATTTTAAAGACGTAACTATACAGGGATCCATTTGGTGCTTAAGATCAGTGGTTTCGTAGACTGCTGGATAAAAATCGACAATTGAGCTAATTACAGACACTGAGCGGATATTTGTACAGTTATATGTCATTAAAATTGATACTATGAGTTCAGTCACTGACGAACAGTCATCTTCGAATGTCACAGAATTGCCACGAAAAAACCGGCGAAAGAGAGGTTCTTCGCTGTATTATTGCTAACTACTACTTCGCAGCCAATTTTAACACGATTTCAAGGATAAAACTGCGGTAATAAAAAATATACATTTTGAACCCTGTTACGAGACGATAGGTAAGGAAAGTTGTAACCTTGAAATTTGTTAATAACGCCATAACTAAAAACGAAAACTACGCCAAAATACTGCCATTTAACTCGAGTGTTGTTTTGATTCGCCAGCGTAAGTTGGCGAATCAAATGTCTCTCGCTTTGGCGAGACACAACTCTGTCTCAAAGATGTCAAAATGCGGCCGCGCATACCTTGTCTGGTGAAGCCGCCGATGGCTGATTAGTGACAGAAGTTGTATCTGATGACGTCACTTCACCAACAGTGGAGATAGAGGAAACCGTGGAGTCTGGGTTCACCTTTTTGTCGTCTGAGCTACTGACCGTGGCTACACCTGCAAATAATAAGAGAAAGAAACAATAATATTTTTAAGATTCCAACAAACTACGAAACAAAAGTGTTTCTCGCTCTTACGGTCACTAAGCCGGAATACTTTTAAGCGAGATACACACATCAGCAGCTTGGCCGCCTATCCTTGATGGATCAAGTGGTAAATTGTTGTTTTCTGGAAAGGAGTATCATGGCCTACTTTTATTTTCTCTTCTGTCGAGTGAGTGAAAGCTTTCTTTCAGAGAGCACTCGGCGCTGAATACGAAAACGTTGTTAGAAAAGTGAATTTGATATAAATCTCGGTGCACGGATCTTAGGAGGAGGAAAAACCTAACAGGACACGAAAACACATGTCTGATAGCCAGTCAGTGTAATCAGTCTCAAATGTAGTCTAAATATAAACAAATCGACTCACTTGCTTCTTCGCTGTTTTCACTGCTTCCCGTCAACTCCACACTATCATTGCTGGGCTCTGAAGTGATCTCCAAACACGCATCACTGGCATTAAGTGTCGAATCTAGAGACACGTCACCTTTAGCTGACTTCCCCCCAGAAGTCGCTGAACCCTGAAGACAAAACAAGAGTCATTTGTTTCTGTTGTTTCTCGACAATCTGACATAAGATGCAGAGCATTATCGAAAAATTAAGGGGGGCCGCATCTACAGTTCAGTTTTTTTAAACTTGAATATTGATGAGCTGATTACTTTTTTAAAAAAAAAAATAAGCGTCATCGAACTCGTTCCTGAGTTACAAGCGCATGAAACTGCATGAAGCGGTGTTCGTTGCAGGCCTAAGTATTGCTATGTGAACCTTGTCGATGGATGATGGGGCAATTTTTTCTTTTCACTCCATTTTCAGGGGGAAAAATTAAGAAAGTGTGCCAGCAACGAAAAATCGAATTAACATTTAAAAAATAATGAAAATAATACTAAAAAAAAAAACAGATAGGGAACATGCTCTGTCAATAATTGTACACAAATTTCACATCACACTCACTCATCCAATTGATCACAATCTCTAGTCGCAACAGATAATTAGGAAGAGAACGAGCAATACATAGTACCAAAGAAAAACTGGAGTCAAATACTACCAATACTATTTCCTCTCCTAGCGACAAAAACTGGTCAGAGAAGCTGCCCTAACTTGTGGCAAATGGCCTTCGAAATAAATGTCCACATGTAATTTCTAGTAAAATACCAAAATACAAGTCGTTTCATGACTTACTGGTTGTACTATGGAGCTTTTTTTCTTCTGTTTAAGCACACTTGGTGGTAAATATTTACTGAGTTGCTTCCTGTAATCACGAAGAATCTTATAATCAATCACTGATCCGGCTGATAAATTTCCTTACTACTGGCATTTGTCTCGTTAGGGGTGTGACTACAGTCTTCCATTAGAGGTAGAAACTTGTTGATATTTTTTTTTCCATTTAGACTTAGTGACATTAAGCCAAAGCCAAAATAATAAAACGACTAATCAGCAAAAAGAGGAATATCTAGAGCCAATGAGAACTCAAAAGTAAAATCATGTAGCCGGCCTCGCGCGAGAAGATACGGCGAGAAAATGATAGTGGTCACAAAGTAGCTGGTTTTGGTTTTGCACTTGACTAGTTAAGGAAGTATTCAATTTGGTTTCGCTTAACTCCGCTCTGTGATTGGTCCAGAAACTCGCGCCACCCTCTCAACCAATCAAATGGAAACTTAGAACAATCACAACTTGGTCTGTTGCGTCAGTTGCGTCTTACTCCGCTCTGTGATTGGTCCATAAAACTCGCCCCACGCTCTTAGTCAATCAAAAGGAAACTACCACAATTAGCACCAGGTCGGTTGCGACTTTCCGCGCTTCAGTGGGTTTGCTTGTTATCGCTTTGAGTTCTTATTGGCTCATTTTGCCTTTGCTGCGATTGCCGTTGTCACTCAATCAAAAAAGCGTGGTGCTAGATGCTTTTTCTCCTCATCAATTCTCGACTGAAACTACTCTCGGAGGTAAATGCAATGTAGAAATGGAATCCGACTAAGTTGACTCACTTTTTGACGTGTATAGCTTCTATTCTCATACCCTCTTTGAACATTTTGGCTGTCACTGCCTGGGTGTGGACTGAAGAGGTTAAAAAACGGCTCATTTTATTCAACGATAGCAAGTCAAGAGACAATGTATCAACTCATTTACTTCACCCAAATCTACACGCATTTTTGCTAATTCTCCTTCTTCTTGCTGATAAAAAGACAAAGTCATAGATGAAGTTATCACTGGCAATTTTTTGTCTATTAAAGTAGTAAATTCCATTCTCCTGATGCCTGTTAAGTTTGAAATAAGACATCAAAATTGGTAAGAACATTAGTTTAACGCTTGTCTTATGGTTTTGTGACACTTCTCTGTTAAAAATTTATGTACCAGTAACACCCACAGTGACGTGAAGCCTATCTATGGCTGAATGGATGGACAGTGATGAACTGACAGACACAGATATTGACACAACATATTCATGAAAACAGGAGTTCAAATAAAGCCATGAAACATCAAATTCACTCTTAATAAGACTTAGAGATGTGGTACTAGAAGATTCACTATTGCGTGAAGGCCTTTGTTTCAGAAATCTGACATGGTTAGCTCTTGAAAGCTTTCATTCAAGTAACATTCATCCAGGTCACCTGTGGTAGAAAGCAAGTAACACGAGCTCTACCAAAACACAGCCATGACTTACTGAGCTCAAAAAGCAAAACATATGAATGAATTTAAAAGCATAATCATACGATTTACATACCAGTATTTGTAAACATCTGAATTGCTCCTGTCAAATCTACATTTACATTTTCTGTCAACACAACAAAGTAGCAATGAGGTTAAATTTCCATTTAGTGAAGGACTTTTTGGTGATTTTTTTTCACAGCTCTATTACAAGTGAAAGTAAATAAAAGATAATACATTCTGATGAACAAGTAATACTTACCCTTTTTTTCAAACTGTAATCCTATAAACCACCTGTTGGTGGGAGACGCTCTGTAATACAAACAACAAAACGGTGTCAAATCTGTAGCGTTCAACAGACAAACTCCATGTAGGTGGAAAGTCATTTCTCCTAAATCCTGCTGCCTAAGAGGTGAATCTTTTATTAGGCTTTCATAGGCAAACAAGTCACAACTGGGATCTGTGGGCAAATCCTTTTACAGCTGCAACTTATGACTACACCTTTCCTTGTCTGCTGGTTATGAGAATTTGAAGTTATATCATGATAAACTGTAGCCTCCTCCTTTATCTCCCTTTTGGTTAAGGTAGAGTTGCTGAGGTTGAAAAAGCAGTTGCAAGTTACCTTTTACACAAAAACAAAAGAAGCTTACTTGTCTGGTTCCAGTGGGGCAAATGATTTGGGCTTCACATGAGCAAGTGTCACAAACTGGGTATTTTCCAGGTTTGTCACAAGTATTCTGACCTTGGACTCTACTAAGCCAATCCTGAAAGAGAGAAAAACAGAAAAGTAAATTACAAATTGAGATAGATGGTGAATTTTGAGCTTGCTCTGAGAAAAAGGAGACAATATTAATCATCTTGTAACCAGCATGGAAAAAGAAAATGGATTTATTGTGACTAAATAAAAAAGTTACTGCCAAAAGCTTGGTGGCATCCTTGATCAGCAGTCATTTTCTTTCGCATGTGGGCAGAAAAATGAATGAAATGAAAAAAAACTCACCATTCTAAGTGATCCTCTTCAGAGTTGGATATGGCACTTAACACAATATAATGTCTGAAACGTGGAGAATAGAATTCACCAGCAATAAATTACGCTGGGTGGGACACAGTCTGCTTCTTGTCAATGCAGTCCATAAATCAAATAATATTGCGATTGAAAGATAGCACACCTCACAACAGTTTAAAAACTACTGAATTTCAAATTCAAAAGAGGTAGCAATATATTCAAAAGAAATGGTTGATTATTTAAAATTGCATATTCTGCCATTTACAATCACTGAGAATAGAGAAAACCGTGACATGCTTATTGGCATTGACCGTCACTAAATTCTATAGAGAAAACTGAGGGATTGAAGAAAAGAAAATCCATTAAAAAAAAAAAGACTCAAGACTGCCATACTAAGGCCACCTTCTTAAATGTTTTTGAGCAACACTTGAACACTCTAACAAGAAACACTCTTCAGTGGAATATCATCCACAAATTAAATGTTTAATAATTCTGTTCTGTTTTATCCATTTGGAAGCAAATGTTTTTGGTCATCTTGAATGCACATAACAAATAAGTAAATTTTATTGTCTTGAAACTGAATCACAAGAATAGTTCTTCCTTTTTATATCTGTACTGAAGAATTGCCATAAGGCATTATCGACAACAACAGGTAAATAATCAAACAGCACACTTGAACACTCCACTTTTATTGCATCAGTTCTAAGATGTACATTAAGATTATACAAACCAGTGCGACAGATGCTTAGCTTTACAAAGAGACACAAGAAACAGCAAGAGATCAAGTACTTGTATTTGCTAAAGAAGTTGGGTGGTTGAAACAGTGCATCCCATGTTGATTTGCCAATTAAAACATCACTTGTGATTGTAAGGCCTGGAACCAAAAAAGGTAAGTTTAAGACTACTGTATTCAATGAGTATACGGGACACGCTTGCTTTGAAAGAAGCTATATATACAGGTACTTGTGGGCCAGAATCATAATAATACTCTTTGACTAGTTTCTGTAGCATGAAGCAACTTGGAGTGTTGCCTCAACCTGTGGATGGAATGACAGTCCATCACACAGTCAGAAAACAAGCTAAGCAGTCAAAACTAAGAAAGCTTAATCCACGACTAGGAGTATTGCCAGTCCGTAAACAGGACACTGCATGACATCAAAGCAGGTAGCTCCAAATATTTCATTAAGGGAGAGGGGGTAAGGGGGGTTGGGAGGTAATGCCCCTTGTATATTCATGCTACAGAGACCAGATAAGATTGGGCGTTATGGGTCACTGAACTGGAAAGAACATAACAGGCAAAAATGCACAGTATCTATTAATATACCATTAGACTTTGCTGGCATACCAGTGAGCAAAGTCTAACTCACCGATTTCAAATTCTTCATTCATGATGGATCGTGTTGACATTGAGACATTAAAAGTGGAATTCTGCTGTGGAAAAGCTGGAGTTATGATAGGCATAAGGTGATATCGATCAGCTGGATTGTACTGTAAACAAAAAAGATTGAGATCCAAGTAAGCTTGGAGATGCAATGGACTGAAGCTACAGTGTGTAAGAGTAAAAGGGTAATTCAGTATTATAAAGTGAGTTGATAATGTAAATTGGTCACTGTAAAGAGTTTAAAAGCTGATGTTTTGAGTGTTAGCCCTTTGTCAGAACAATTGGAGGAACTGTGGGTTGTGTGTGTGTGTCTTTATATACAGAGTAACAGTTCATCAAGTGATCAAGCAGCTGGCAATGAAAACTACTTTTAAAGACAGTGACTGACATTTTGACAGGCTGGTTGGAAGAATTTTTGGTTAGTCAAACCTTGTGAGTCTTCAAGAAAGGAAACTGACTAGCAGTTCCATGATGATATTTGATTGAAATTTTCTAGCAAGTTTTGATTGAAAAATTAATGTGAGCAATCAGTATCCAAACACAAGACTTACAACATTAATTTTCCAAAGACAGACAACCCTTCATTAGAATCTAACATCACCTTCTGTTTTATGTTGTCACTGTCTCCATTACTGAGCAAGAGCATAGACCAATTCAACAAAAACTTCATTCACTTACCCTTGGATCCCAAACAGGAAAATTTAAGCCTAGTTTTTCAGCAGGCTGAGTGATATTCTTTAACAAAACTGGATTTGGCCAGTCCCTGAAAACAACAAATCCTTTTTAGAGAATCACATATTGCTGAGTGCAACAAGAAGAAGAAAATCTTCAGTCTAAGTGGGTCAAATATCAAAATGACTTCTACATGTGTGCAGTGTACATGCATTGGTGTAAAATGTTATTAATGTAGTACTTAGTGATGACCTACCATTTTGAAAACACAAGAAAGAATTTTTGAAGAAGTGTTGCTGCCACAGCATTTGGATACAACTGACATGTGCGAGCAACTAACATAGCCCAAGACACACCACCAAGAAAACCTAATACATTGGAGTAAATTCCACGGTCTGAAAGAGCAGAGAAATTCAGAATGTTTTTAAAAGAAATCAGTTTTAAAATTGCCAAAGGCACTTTTGAAGGAAAAAGCCTTTAACACTCACTTTTTGCCCACAGTTTCACCGCTCTTAAAGTAAGCCGAAAGTTTTCTATATTGGGAACTAAGTGTAGGATTTCATCTGTGACACGACAACCTGAAAAAGACCACATCAAAACTATGTTACAATGAGTTCATGTAACAGTAATAATGCTGAAGTATACACACATTCAGAAGATTCACATACTTTTCCATGAAGTGGTTTATACAAATAAATTACACAGACAGTTGAGCTGGTAGTGTCATTCATCTTTCATAAAGATAAAATGCACACGTACTGAATTAAGAGATACACACACTGTGAAAGAAAGACTACCCAAAATAAAATTAACAACATGAACAAGAACTTAACTAGAACCTTACCATTTAAACTTCTGACACACTTGGGATCCAAGTTTTTCAGTAGGCTCTCATCCAGTAGACTTAGATCATCTGGCACCTCAGGCAGTGCTAGTCGGGCAAACAACAGGTCCATCTACAGGTAAAGGTCAAGACCAAATGGGAAGTAAGCTTACATACAAAAGTTTGACTGAAAAGAAGAAAAAACCACAACATACCCTGAGTAAGACTTACCTCTATGTTACAAAACACCAATTTGATGACTGGAACAAAGGCATTTTCAACAGCCTAGAAAAAAAGATACATACTCCTGAGTTCAGAAAGTTATCATTGAGAGCCTACACCACAAAGAAAATACAGAAAACAAACAGTTTAAAGAGGAATAAACAAAAATTGAAAAAGTTAAATTGGAAACAAAAGGTCATAATTCCAATTCTTGTCAACCTATATGTAAAACCACTTATTTTTTGAAAATAAAATTAATTTGAGATATCTTCATGAGTTGGTTGTTTGATGTCGATAAAATTCCTGTAAGTGTTAACAGAAGTATATAAACCGTACTACAGTTGTATGGTTTGAAATGTGCTTGCAAACAGCTCAGTTTTGATAAAATGTCCAAACTAGACAGTTTGAAAATAATTTATCTTGTAGACTTACAATACAGCAACAAAATCTTACCCTTAATTCTTTCACATCCTCATTATTTTTGAGAATCTCATAAAATGTCCCAAAGAAGTCAGATCGGTCAATATGACGAGGAGCAACAAGGAGGGTGTCAATATCAGCACCTAGATATTTCAATTACAGCATGTTGCCTTATCATAATATTACATGAGGTCAAGTTTCATTGTGGTTGATAATTAAAATGGTCTTGAAGGAGTTAAGTTACAGTTATACAGCTTGGAAACTGTAACCTAAATTCTTTGGTCATCATCTGTATCAATCTTTCCAACCTTTGGTCATTCTTAGGCACTATAATTTTTGTGGTTTATTCTATATTCCTGTGGTTTGCACTCTCTTGTGTAAAAAGGGTATTCAAGTTTCAAGCAAAATATGATAAAGAAAGATGAAATGTGCGAGAAAACAAGATGGCCAATGGCCAATGGCCAACCATGCCACTCCTTCATTCCCACGAATGATAACACAACAATTAATCTTTAAATTACAATATCAACACACTGCCAAGCAGATCAGCAAAGAGAACTAAGAAAAATATAACTTCAGTATAGTTTTATTTACCACCAAATAACTAAAGATAAAATCATTTGGGTTTTTGCCTTCTTGTCAGACCAGGGTTCTATCATAAGAGAGGAGACCTTTCTTTCTCAACTCAAGACTCTTATCTCCCCAGAACATGGTAACCTACTTATGAGCAGTGATTTTTCTCAAGTACATGTAGAGGATGTGTAGCAATAATTACTTACCTTTTGTGTGAACACCAAGTCTGTATGAACCAAAGGTGAAGATCTTTCCTCCAACTGAATTAGCTACAGATTCTGGCATGTTCTGTCAAATAGAACAATTTTGATAAACTTATTTTCCATTTTATTTCTTTTTCCATTACAATTTCCTATTGTTGCCTTTAAATTTACAGGAATTTCAGTCATCACCATCATTTTTGGCCTGTCATTATTTATACCCTGCATATGTATATCAAACAAATAGAAACACATACAATTTATACTTTATCAATTACTCTGCTGTCAAACATGCACCTTGTACAAGGAATAAATCCTACCAACCTTGGCTAGACTAGTATCAATGATCCATTGTTTAACCAAAGTGTTCAGTTTTCCAAGGACAACTATCCTGCACACCACAAAAATAGTTAAAGGAATTTCAGTAAGAATCAGAGAAGGTGACAGAAATTGAAGAGTGAGTGGGGAAAGGAAAAGTTGCGCCAAAGGTGCAACTAACAAATAAAATGCAAGACAATAATTTTCTGTGGCAACTGACACACAAATTAAATGTTCCTCGACAGTTGTTACATTTTAGTTAGGAGAATCTGGATCAGGTTTGAAAAGGACATCTCATTCCTGAAAGCTTTCTCAAAAATTAACGTAACAAATTTCTCTTAAATGCTTACAACCATTTACTATCACAGTGGTAATAAAGAGAAAAAGTTGACTGCTTGTGTAGTTATGGCTTTAAGCTCAGCTCTTTTGAACATCATTTTGAGCATACAGTTTGATAAATTGGCTAATTTTTCCTCACATGTGGTTGCTCATATATTTTTTTCTACTTGCCATAGCAACCAAAGCAGTCTAAGTAGAGCGCACTCTTCCTAGGGCTTTAAAATACTATATTCTACTAACCTGTGTTGAAGCTCTTCCTCAGACTCAAAGACTCCATAAGGTTTGAGAGATTCTTCAAGTGCCTTAGTAAGTGTTATGTCCTGAGAAAATAATTTCAAATCATGCAGCATTACTTCACTCCCAATACTATAAAAGAATATGAAACTGCTAAAACAAGTACTGGGAAAACTATTGGTTACAGAGGACAAAATAACTATGCAGTAATTGGTTCAATGACATCTGCACAAATTTTGTACAAATGTCATGCATGAATAAGCAAAAAGACCTATGGGAAATCTTTCATTCATAGTTCAATTATGGACCTAATCAAAGCATGAGAGCCAAATACATGTTCAGATGTACATTTAACACTCCAGGTATCTATTGCATCACATAGGATGACACAAGTATTGTATAGTAAAACAGTAAGATAAGTTTCCTACCTGCAGTGATAAATTTTCCAAACTACTGTACTTTCAAAAATGTTAATCCTGTTTCAGGAACATTATTTCTTTTTTTTTTTTAATATCATGGTCAGTTCTTTTGGAGTAAAAACGGTATGGCACACGTACGGACTGCAAATTTGTTGCTACTATACAGGTCAATTAAGGATCTAAAATTACTCCTTGCACACTCAACACGCTAATCTTTTGTAACGAACTTTAATCATAATATAGTTTTAATCTGGATAGAATTACTCTGAGCAAAAATCATTCATCCTGCCTAATGCAGCTTCATAACTAAACAATTACATATGATGAGAATCTACACGTAATTAACTGGAAGACACGATCGATCATGCTTAAGTGAATTTATGATCAACTGTCCACATGTTCTTGTGGTCTGGATGTTTCACTTACCCCGGGCTTGGGTCCCGCCAAGGATATCGGGGAAGTAATCCCATAGGATTTTTGTGTCTGTCCGGATGCAGAGCTTAAATCAAACGAGAACATCTGTTTACGGCGCGAAATAGGAACAATTACGTTAAGTTGAATGTAACAACAAGAACACATGAAACCGGTTTCTTCTAAAATACAACAGACGACTTACCTGGACATGTTAAGGTTTCATAAAACCATACCATTCATTGGAGTAGCATTCTGTACGAATTCCAAGTGTCTCGACTGATTTGCGAACGCGTTTTCGAGCAAAATATGATAAAGAAAGATGAAACGTGCGAGAAAACAAGATGGCCGACGGCCAACCATGCCACGGCGCATGAGCGAGAAAGTTTTTAGATATCAGTCTCCTCGCGGTCAGTTCTAGTGAGGAAAGAATAAAGGGGTAAGTTTCTAAAGAAACTGTGGTGCTGCGTCGGTGGGAGAGTATAGCAGGTAATTTAGTGTTAACAACTGGGTTGAAAACGTAAATCAGCCACCGTAAAGGGTAAAAAAGCTGACGTTTCGGGCGTTAGCCCTTCGTCAGAGCTATAGACGAAGGGCTAACGCTCGAAACGTCAGCTTTTTTACCCTTTACGGTGGCTAATTTACGTTTTCAACCCAGTTGTTAACACTAAATTACCTACAGTTCTAGTGAGGACCTACGCTGTCGTTTCGAAGGCCAAATACAATGGCTTTTGCGAACGTTTCTTTCGATGCAGCAATAACAATAACAATAACAATAATAATGATAATAATAATGATAATAATAACAACAACAATAAAAATAATAATAATAATAATAATAATAATAATAAACAATTGTGGTGTGTTTTTAATCAATCCCTAGTTGGTCATTTTATGCAAAGGGCACTAGGTGTTCATTGCAGAAATTCGAAGCACTGATTATTGCCATTTAACCTTGTCAAGGCAATTGCTTTGTGGGAAAAATAGAAATGTTGGGTGAGCAAGTGCTGATTTTCTCTGGCCAGCTTATTAGTGAGACTTCAGTGATTGAGAGACTGGCACGGCTTATTTAAAATCAGAGACTTGATGTGTGGAAATCTGAAGAATGGGATGGAAAACTTATTGGGCTTTGGATAGTATGTGGGTGTATGGAGACAGAGAGTGGAGTGGAATGGGTGGGTTGTTACAGCCTTTTGGTAAAACGATCAAAACATTAAAAATGACAAATGTACTTTAAGAATTTTATAACACAGACCTAAATGTTTAGAGTATCAACTGTCTTTACATTTTTGTCTAATATCTTTTGAACAAAAAAAGATTGAAAAGGTGTAACAATCTGTAAAACATCTCTACAACAGCAATAATCATAATTTTTTTGACAAGGAAATATATGCATTTACTGCCAATTTAGTTTGCAGTGGGAGAATTTAACTCATCCAATATCCTTGGTAAATCAAGAACAGAATCTACAGTAAAATCTGGCCCCGGATCCTCTTCACTTCGGTTACATCCTTTAAGTTTTATCCACACTGAAGCCATTAAACCAGCATTTTTACTCCCTTGTATATCATGAGCAAGACTATCTCCAATCATGACACAGTTCTGTGGATCAACAGATATCAGTGAGCAAGCAGTGTTAAAAATTTCTGGATGTGGTTTTGGATGCGGGTGATCACCACTTATCACGATAGTTTTGAACAATCTGTCAGCCCCAGATGCTTTGATCTTTTCTTGTTGGATAACTGAGTCACTATTGGTGACAATTGCAATTTTGTAGTCTCTTGCCAGTTCTTGGATAAGCGATGAAATTTCATTTTCGATCACCATTTTTTCAAGCCGTGCTGATCTCCACACCTCGTACATTTCAACTGCTGAAGGTTTTTCACTATCGCCAGACTCACTATTTAATACATTTTCCCATAATTTCACTCGCCACGCGTGCTGATCAAATTTGAAAGAGTCCGGTGCCCACGGGTTTGTCTTGGTAACGAGTGTTTGATACTTCAAAGCGATGTTCTCTACATCTTTAGCGTCGAAAAATTCAAGAAGCTTTTCCTTTGCTTTGTGAAATGCGTACAGGTCGGCCTCCACTGTGGGCACAAGCGTGTTGTCAAAATCGAACAAAATACCTTGCACTCTTTTCGAAGAGTAAGCCGCCATTTTGAGGATCAAAAACGTCAAAATGTGTCAGGCGTTACCGACTAGACGAGTGGGTAGAGGGTTGAGGATGTGGTGTATCGAGAGCATAACAAAAGCATTTGTGCCAATGATAACAAAATCACTGCGGGATTACTGAATCATGCTAAAGTTGTTTAATCAAGTAACATGCATGATTCTACTAGCTTATTAGATAGGTGATCGATGAATGACGACAGAATAAAGAAAGCGATTAAAGAATGAAAGTTCTCCTCTAAATTAATAGCCAACAGCGGGGTCCTGTCTTTTCCTTTCTTTTCCTAGGGAGTTTTTCTTGACCGAGAAACCTTTGCCACACCGTAAGTTACAATGCAAATGCATGGCTCTAAGTGGAATGCGCTCATAAATGTTCAGTGTTTTCGGTCAGTTAAGCCTAATTAGCTTCTGTTTGATCTCATATCTATTAGATTGTTTTCATTTATTGCTGTTTACCTAGTCATGATCCAATTTTTCGCATTTCAAAAGGATAATCGTTTGATCTGGTTTCATATCTAGTAACTTTAGTAACCTGAAGACCTAAATCAAGGTCATTGATAGTCATAAAACTCTCTAATACAGGGAATTCATGAGATGCCTGAGCAGATAAAATTATTTTGCCTTATGCGCTTTATGTACACAA
Source organism: Pocillopora damicornis (assembly GCF_964200805.1). Classification (NCBI taxonomy): domain Eukaryota; kingdom Metazoa; phylum Cnidaria; class Anthozoa; order Scleractinia; family Pocilloporidae; genus Pocillopora; species Pocillopora damicornis. The sequence continues at coordinate 1,447,122 of NC_142676.1, forward strand.
GTTACCTCGCTCAATTCAACCGTAAATTGCATCTTATTTGCATTTTTGACAAATCAGTGTAGCAGTTTACGATTTAGCCAGAGGAAAACCAGTTGTTCCGCATGATGAGTGAAAATGGAAATAGTTCATATCTATGGTATATCTATGGTAACCTTGCCTTTTGTGTAACAACGCGCATTTAAGCCTCTCGTGGGGTCAGGATTCCAGATCATGGCAGGTATTCATCTGCCCGATATAGGAAAACTGGGAATTCGTATCGCAACAGGAATTCGTGACAAGAAGAAAGTTGCTCCGAGTAACATGGCTGAAAACGCTAAATACCAAGCGCTGTCAACGAGACTTGATTCCGAAAAACACGAGCGAAATAGGGTGTTGAATAAGGAAGAAAGACGGATGAAAAGGAAAAAGCATCGAATTGACAAACGCCGCCAGGATATCGAAAAAAGTAGAAGGCAAGAATTGAACGGCAATGTTGACATTAGTGACGGTAAAATATATCTTCCTTCAATCTCTCTTCCTAAAACGACGATTTCACATGATTATAGAGACGAGTTGTTCAACGAAGATCAGAAAGACTTCGATCAATATCCCGGTAAATCGTCGTCAGCTATGTTCCCAATTCAAGACGAGTTTAGTCGGCTGTTAGACAGTTCTAGAAGTGATAGCAGATTAAGAGAAAAGAGGAAGATTGTCCAGCTACCTTCAATTGAAACAAGCTCGGGAGACAATAAAATCAAACACAGAAAAACAGCTACTTTGAGGAAAAACTTGAAAGCGAATAATCTAATGAACAAGGATAAAAACGCGTTAGAAATTAAAGATATGAATTCAGAAATTGAAAAGGAATTAGAAGTTCGACCAAATCCTCAAATAGAAACGTTTAATGTGTCAAATAAACAAGACCAGCGAGGGGACAAGGATATTTTCTCACCGACAGAGAAAGAGGGAGTTGAAGATGAAGATCACAGACACGCTGAAATAACAGTCAGTACAGATTTCATTATTGACGAATCAATCTCCTCCGAAAACCCATTTAACTATTTGTTACTGGAAGAGCAGAGGAGGAAGGCGTTCCATCAGAATCTAGAGGACGCATTTAGAGCGATCAAAACTTGTCGCTACATCAGAACCCCTAGTCGTAGAGATAAAGAAACTGACTTTGATGAAGAAATCTTATGAATAAACCTTTTGAGTCTATATTTTCAGACTTTACCATAAAAATTAACAAGTAAAGATTAATTGCACACGACATAGTGTAACTAGATTTCCAATAAGTTTTAGTTTTTAACGCAAACGTTTTTTACTTCCTCTGTGGCCACAGAATCGCTATTGTCCTTTCAATTAAGTCTAGTCACATTCCTGCGTTTCAGGGTTCGTAACTTATTTGGTATTTGTTACAGACTGTTTGTTTGCTATTCAGCGTTGACAAAAGATGAATTCAATGTTGACATATTTGTCTGGTTTAAAACTCTTCTCATCGCCAAATTATACGCAACTTCTGTTCTATTTCTCAACTATCTGTGGTAAGAGGGCAGGCTTTCCTTTCTTCATTTAAAAAAGTAAAGTAATCTCTTCTGCTCTCAGTATTATTTTTTATTTTCGCGGCTTAGAGAAGTCAACTGACATCTTAAGACAAATTGAGTAAGATATCCAAAGAGATTTAAGATTTATGTAACAAAACTGCTGCAGAAATTCTTTAACCCGTTTATGTAGGGTAGTGATCATGGTATTCATTCAAAGGGCAGTTAAAGTCGCTGTATGATTGTATTTGTTACTGATCCAAAGCGCGCCGAAAATTCATGGAAAATTTAACAGTTCTTGAGTGATAAAGGTTAGACACTAATGATTGCAAAGATCTGTGGATATCAAATGAATCTAGTCACAATTTTATAATAAATTTAAATATTCCATGTTTGATGATCCACTTGTAGCAACACTTGACAAGAGAGTTTCTCCAGGTCCTTCCGCCTTTCAAAGAGACTAAGGTTCATTTAAAAATGTGAAAGTTAAAATCAAGGTAAATTTGAGCCTCTCAACTGAAGCATGATTGTTTCAGAATTGAGTGGGCCATGAAAGGTTCCCGATGTCTACTGAGTAGATGGACTTGACAACCTTGGAGTGCTTTTAAATTGAAGAAAAGGGCACATAATTTTCTTGCGTCCAAAATTCTGTAAACTCTCACGGAGTCTTAAAGTAATTCATTAAGAATTACTGCTGCCCCCACCCTACCCCTGCTTGCACTAAATGGTTTACTTTCCGAGAACCTAGACCACAAATGGCCAACATCATTCAAATGAAGCGTTCTTTACTAAAATGTGACACCCAGGCTAAAGCAGAGAGAAATTTTATTTCATATGCAAATGATGAGGTAGAATTTGAAATAATGAGCGATCATTAGAGAATGCGAATATTTTGCGCCTTTGAATGCAAACTACTTGAATTCCAACAACCTTGTTACTGTCATGCGCAGCTCTGCAGATCTGATCATTTTTGAATTGTCAACGGTGAGTGTTAGCTTTACGACACTAAAAGAGTTCGCATTCACCAGAAATCCTTCATGTTACAATTACATTTGGTGGCTGTATATGTCATTGCTCGTGGGGGAAAGCTAAAAAACATCGTGCAGTTCATAACAGCCAAGATGGGACTTCGACGAGTTTTGTCAAAACGTTTATGATAAAATTCCTGCCAACTGATCACACATCGGATCCGCAGAGAACTTTGGGCTGGTTTGAATCGCTTGTAAGAAAGGGTGACTCGAGAAGAGAAAGGCTCTGGTGTGAAACAGTTCTGCAAAAAGACCTCGGGACCTCCAAGTAACAACACGGTGAGAGAAGCTATTGGTAATTAGAAAGTTGCAGCGTGATAAAATTTCACTCTGAAGGAATAGCTAAGAAACAAATGTAAGACATGGCCGGGCAGAAAGTTACTGCACTAACTTCAAACGATTCAATTTTTGTCGTGTAATGCGTATTAATATCATTTCTCAAACAACGTTTCCTAGATTTCGATATCATTAGAAACATTACGTTAGCTAAATTTAATTTTAAACAAAATCGAATCTGCTTTATCTAAGAAACAGAGCAGATGTATTTGGATGACTAAATATCATGTATCTTTTCTGTCACCAATGTCTTCCACGTTTCATGAAAATCTATGACTACAAGTGTGATGGATAAAAGCGAGAGAATGCAATTTACATTCTCTCGATAAAATTAACTTAATTTACATAGTGGTTACTTTCTTCCATTTTTTTCAAGATTAATAGAGGTGGATACACTCAATTCTAATTGGAACAGAGTTATTGAACTTGTGCGTGATCACAAAGGCAGCCACTCTTCGTAAAGAAAGAGAGCGACCGAGGTTAACGTTTTCCTGGTAGTTCGGAAAAATCTTCGAGAAGTGGGTCGGTCCCCTCCTTACATTGATTTACTGCTTATTTCATCGTGGATTGTTGGGAGACAAGAAAAGCAAGAGAGAGAATGGGACTTAATGTACCTCACATGTGCTCCTGGAGAATGCCGCGGAACAGACTCCAAAGTAAGTTGTTGTTGATGTTGTTGTTAATTAAAGGGGAAGCTATACCTTCTGAAACTGTGTAAATTTTATCTCTGCCGTTGAAAATCATGTATCACATTTTTTTTTATGATTACGTTTTGACGTTCCAGCGAGTAACCTATTTGTTCTAAATTTGTCTTCAAATTAACTAGATATTCTCCTCCTAAGTTATGAAATATGGATACCTCTGAGTATACAGTGGAGATTTTATTTGAAACTACTTTTTTTTATTAAAACTGATGGAAAACTGTACCTTTATCAGAAGCAATCACGGAATATATAAACAGACAACGCATTTCTCGAGAAATCACGAATGAACTGATAAAGCTAAGCGTCAAAACCCTTTCTCAGTTGGCGCTATAATATGAGCAAAGAATAAACAAAATAAAACATTCTGATGCAATTAATCTTAGTTGCACTTTACTGAACAAATAAAGCATCGTTTATGCGTCGATCAATTCTAAGCTTCAACATAACTCAAAGCAACACTCCGGGCATTAGAACTTTTTCAAATTGTTAATCTGTTCAATTCCCGCCCTCTGGAGCAAAATTTGTGTTCAAATGCTCCACCCAAGTTCCGGATTTGATGGTCAATTTTTTTTTGTAAAAAGCAAAATCAGCGACCGTGACATTCTACTCATTTACCAAGCTTTAAAACCTAGACCTGTGGTAAACCTTTTTTCTGAGCCATTCACTCGCTAAAGTGAACTATTTATACTTGAACAATTTCAGATTTAAAAATGTAACACTTCTATTCCGCCGAAAGACTGAAAAGTTCAAATTCCCCACACGAGCCAGGCGAGGTTCAAATTCCCCACCCCCGGGCGCAAACGACAGTCAAATGCCCGTGGGTTGCCCGGGGAAGGATTTCGAAGCTTCGCATTGATCAGCACACTAGACTGACATTAAATTAATGTGCTAAAAAACGAGCTATGTAGCTTTCCTTTAAAGCTCTCTTCTTTCTCTTTTGAATTCTTGGTAAATTTATTCATATGATTTATCTCAAGGAGCTTCGTCGTAATCTTAGGAATGTTTAGTCTACCATTATCATTAACACACACAAAAAAAAGAGAGAGAGAAAGAGAAGGAGAGGGAGAGGGAGACAGTGAGAGAAGGAGAGTGTTAATGAGATTTCAATTTTATGTGAAAGTCTATCACCACAAGTCATTTACTTCAAGTAATCTTCTTTTTCAGCTAGAGGATCGTGTTTCAAGAAAAAGACACTTCTCAGCTGTCAGGGGACAAGTTGGATCACAGAAATCAAATGGTACCGTATATAGGATACTGAGAAAACAAATATTACAATCTGAGTCCCTCGTGAGGATTCGAACCTCACGCAGTCTGCCCAAAGAAGGCGATCCCAGCTGAGTGGAAGGTTTCGTGCACTCCACTCGGTGCTTGTTTATTTCGCGTCCCGAGGAGAGGTGCAGTGCAGATTGCCCATACTTCGGTCTCGCCCGTCTGGTACCTCGGCGTAAGCTCGTTTCATTTTTTATGTTTTTTTTTTTTGTTTTTTTTTTGTTTTTTGATGAAACGAGAATAGTCGATACATAGGTCTCAAACCCGGAGGTCCAGACCCATTTCAGGTGTCGGCTGTAACCACCAGAGGACAGTGTCTTTATTCAAGCAGGGATTGCAATTTCTTTTTCCTCTGGCATATTTGACATTCAAAGTCAAGGGTATTTAGAAAAACCATTGTCGGTCCTTAGTAAATAAAGAATGAGACAACTTAGTCTCCCAGAACTCAATAATGGCGACTGAAGCTTGTAGAGCTTAACTTGAGAGGGACCACAATAACTAATTGCCTATGTTACGTGAGTCCAAAAAAAAGACAAAACAGCTGGGTCAACGACCATAAGGATTCAAACCTTAGACCTTAAAGCTTCGCAATCTGCTTTACCAGGTAGGCAGGGGAAGATATTTGGGTAGACGTTTCGTGAGGATTCAAACCTCATTGTATGAAACATCGTCATAAAATGCCCTCACAGCAGAGTAGAGGAAAAAGTGGTGGTAAACTTAAGTGAGGATTCAAACCTCAGACTTTGCAACATCGGTATGAAATGATCTATTACCTGAGCTGAGAAAAATTGTGGGTCAACTTTTGAAATAACTTACTACGTGTACGGGTCTCATGCATCCCTCTGCTCCTGGGTAACATTTGTGGGCGCATAGCCGTGGGAATGAGCACTCTCGTTCCTCTGTAGATTATTCCATCCTGAACTGCTAGTTCATCTCTTTACGGCCAGTAGTCTCGGACATTGGGCGGTACTTACGTCTTGTCCTCAGGCCATCCATTAGCTATAATTTCAGCTAAGGTCATGACTGAGATTTCCATCTTTTGAGGTTGCTGTTGCTACTTTCTGAGGGGTTGCATCTGTCATATTATGAAAGATATTTGGATCTGTTCCTTTGATCTCTTTCATGAGAAGTTCTTCTGCGTGAATTGTAAAGACTTCATAATCATCTATTTCCTTCTTTTGCGTTCGGCCGTTGGGGATGGCAGATCTTGACAGATGATCACTTATGTACATCTGAGTTCCCTTTTTGTACACAATATTCAGGCGGTACTTTTGCAGTCGTAGCATCATGCGTTTTAACCTCTTGGGCGCGCTGTTGATACTTTTGGCAAGTATGGTTTCTAGAGGCTTATGATCTGTGACTGCTGTAATCTTTTCTCTTCCATGGAGATAGTGGTCAAATCGTGTACAACCAAACACCAGTGCGAGGCATTCTTTCTCGATCTGAGAGTAACGTCTCTCAGTCTCAGTCATAGTGCGACTAGCAAATGCCACTGGTCTGCCGGCTTGAAGTAGAACAGCTCCTAGTCCATAGTCACTTGCGTCTGACTCAATCGTTACTTCTTCCTCCAAGTCGTAGTAACGGAGAAGTGGCGGTTCTGAAATTAGCTGAGTCAACTTGTTAAAGGCATCTTGGTGAACTTTCGACCAAATGAATTGGTTTTGCTCCTTGGTTAGGTTTCTGAGAGGTTCAGATACGTCAGACAGCTGAGGTAAAAATTTGCCCAGATAATTGATCATTCCAAGTAGTCTTCTCACTTCAGTCTTACTGCGTGGTCTCGGTGTTACATATCAACACTCGACCGCCATGTTGGATTTAAACAACAAACGTGTTTTATTTCATGCTGAGCCTACAAGAGGTCAGTGGTATACATAACATCCCCCTTCCCTCTTTTGATAATATCAACAACAACAACAACAACAAATATATATATGGTAACTGAACGGAAACAGAAAGTGTTTGCACAATTAACGGTGTCTGTTATTGCTACGTTTTCAACTTAAAATCAAATTAATTATAGGTCTAGTTTCACTGGCTTCTTGACTTGTCTGCCACTTCGAGTTGTGTACAGGGTCGAGCCCCCAGTCGCTGCTACTTCAGGTGAAGGCGGTATCTTTCTTGCTGGGCTTTTCCTTGTGACTGACTGGTCTGACTGGTAATCTAATGGTAGCTTCTCCATACGTGTGTCTGGCATGGGTGGTGGCACTGCATGCGGCACTACACGTGGTTTCTCAGGATCTGTCTCTGCCTTCTCGATGTTTGCATGACAGCTCTGATACCTTGCATGTGACTTGGGGGAGTCTGTTCTTAATGCCACTCTATTTCGTCTGATTCTTCGGCCCCCTACATCGACTATATAAGATCTGGGTTATGTATGTTGTTGCACAACCGTCGCTGCTTTCCATTGATTGGATCCCGTTGCGGGTTTCGCTCTAACAAAATCACCAGGCTTAAGCGGGGGTAACTCTTTAGTACCTCGGCGATCATAGTAGTATTTCTACTTTTCTTTGCCATACTTCATTCTTGCTCTTATCTCTTTGATGTCGTGTGCCTCAGGCTCTAGCAGACCACAAGCTAGTGGTAGTGTCGTCCTCAGCCTACGTCCCATGGAGAGTTGAGACGGAGAGAGGTTGATCCCTTGGGGTGGCTCTGTACTCCAGAAGTGCTTTGTTCTTGTCGTTGTTTTTCCTCCGGAGTGATTTTACTGTTTTGACTGCTGCTTCTGCTTCTCTATTTGCACGGGGGTACTTGGGACTCACTAGGACATGTTCAAAGTTGTAGCTTCTGGCAAAAGTCTCAAATTCTTTGCTTGTGTATTGGACACCGCAGTCAGTCACCAGTTTTGCCGGAATACTATGTCTGCTGAAATGTTCCTTCAGTGCTTCGATGGTATCCTGGGAAGTAAGGACATTGATTTTAGTTACTTCAATGTACTTGGAGTAATAATCAACCAGTACCAGGTAATGACGACCTTCAAAGGCGAAGATGCCTGAAGCAGCCATCGCCCATGGCAGATTCGATCCAGGACTTGGCATGAGGGGCTTTTTCTGCTGTGCAGGCGCGTAGTTGTGTCACAGAGTGCGGTCTTTTACTTTGTCTTCTATTTGAGCGCTCATTCCAGGCCAATAAAGCGCTTCCCTGGCCCTCTGTTTGCACTTCACAATTCCAAGGTGTGTTCCGTGTATTAAGGCGAGCATGGCTGGTCTCATGGACGGGAGTACCACAATCTTCATCCCTCTGTCGATTACACCATCTAAAACTGCAAGTTCATCACGTGACTCCCAGTATTCTCGTATGCTGTGTGGGACCTGTCGTTTTGTTTCTGGCCACCTTGCTTGAATCATAGCGTACAGCTCATGGAACTCGTTTGCAGTTTTTTGTTGGAGTTCTGTATACTTTGGCTCTGAAATGGATATTCTTCCCAGCACGTTTACTTGTATCTCATCTTCGTCCGCTTGTAGTTCATTCAGACTTGCTCGGCTAATGGTATTAGCGAGAACTTGCTTCTTGCCAGGAAGATACCCCACTTTTAGGTCATAATCGCTTACTTTCAGCATCATTGCCTGTAATCTTAATGGTGCCGTTGCTATTGGTTTGCGAAAAATTGTCTCTAGGGGCTTATGGTTGGTCTGAACCACTGTCGTTTTGCCTAGAATGTACTCTCTAAATTTCTGTGTACTGAACACAATTGCCAGCATTTCTTTCTCAATTGGGGCCCAGTTGATTTCAGATTCTCGAAGTTTGCGAGACGCGTAAGCTACTGGCCTTCCTTCTAGGAGTAGGACCGCGCCCACTGCCTCCTTGCTGGCATCGCATTGTATGGTCACTTCCTTGTTGACATCATAGTAGGCTAGCACAAGGGCTTTTACAGCACATATCTTTAAGCTTTTGGAATGCATCTGCCTGTGGCTTATCCCAGTGGAAAAGTACTTCTTTTCTAGTGAGCTCTCGCAACCGGGTTTCAACTTCTGCAAGCATTGGGAGGAACTTGGCCAAATATCGTATGGATCCCAGGAATCGGCGTACATCCTCTTTTGTTTCTGGAGGTGGCATATCCTTCATGGCTTTCACTTTTTCTGGGTCAGGTTTGAGTCCTTCTGCTGAGATAATGTGGCCCACATATTGGACTTCGGGCTTGCGTACTTTAACCTTTTCAAAATTCAATCTGAGGTTGTAGCTTTTGGCTCGCTGGAGTACTGCCTCTAGCACCGAGTCATGATGAGCAACGTTTCTACCTGTGATTAATATGTCATCCATAATGGCATATGCATGATCGATACCTTCCAACATTTCATTCATGGTCCTTTGATACATCTCTGGAGCTGATTTGATTCCAAAAGGTACCTTCAACCATCTGTATCGACCTATTGGAGTGTTCATAGTTGTTAGTAGGCTGGAGTCTTAGTCAAGTTTCATTTGGAGATACCCAGTCTTTGCGTCAAGGACTGTAAACACTTTGGCATCAGGTGTTTTGGCTGAAATTTCTTCAACTGTAGGTATTGGATAATATTCCGCTTAACGGCTTTGTTCAGGTCTCCTGGGTCTAAACAGATTCTGATCTTGTCACCTCGACTTGACACCACCATGGAATTGACCCAATCAGTGGGCTGTGTAACTTTGGCTAGATACCCTTCCTTCTCCATTTCTTTGAGCTTGGAAACGATCTTGGGAAGGAGTGCAGCGGGTTGTCTGCGAGGACCATGTACTACTGGTGTTGCTATGGGGTAAAGTTTGATTGAGTAAGTTTCTGGCATGACTCCAGATGCATTTTGCAGATCATGGTGTTGATTCAACAACTCCTTAAGGTTCACATCTATTTTATGCACTCGCTGGATCATGTCGAGGGCTTGACAGACTTTGCCTGACAGTACTTGTTTCTGCTTGCTATCTATAACATAGAAGTTTACATTTAACTTCTTGTCTTTAAATCGCACTGGAAGGGTGACGTAACCCTTTGGTTTGACCTGGTGTTGGCTATAAGAAACCAAAGTCTTCTTGGTTTTCTTAATAGGGGAATTTGTTGCTATTTGTCTGAGCTGGGTGGTGTTAATCACATGTGCATAGGCACCAGTGTCGAGCTGACAAAACAGGGTGCTATTGCCCACTTCCAGGAATTCACACCATTCGTCCTTTTCACCTGGGTTCTGGTTGTCGTTGATCCTGTTTATTTCTAGACTTGCTACATGTAGTAGTTGTAAGTCCCTTTCAGCACCTTCCTCAACACTGGAATATTCGTCTCCCGAATAGTCTATTTCATTCGACACGTTAACGATACTTTTCCGACTTCTGCAGACTTGGGCAAAGTGTCCAATTTTCCTGCTCTTATTACACGATTCATTCTTGGCTGGACACTTTTCTCGTGGCTTGTGTGCATTGTATCTACACCTGTCACATTTCTGAGCCTGCTCATTGTTACCTCTCGGTTTCTTGAAATTTCTCGCCTTTTTATGCTGCCTAGACGAGTCCTTCTTCCATGTAACTTTACTAACTTCAATTCTCGGGTTTTCACCTGACATCACCTGCATTCCGTCCCTTGTGGCCTCGAACATTCGACCGATGCTGATGGCTGTTCCGAGTGTAAGGTTTTTGCTTTTTTCCAGGCAACGTTGTCGTACTCGTTCATCCAGTGATTTACACGCGATGGCGTTCCGAATTAACTTATTTGTCTCGGTCATGTCTAGCCCTCGGGCAAGGAGTTTGAGGTCAGGGACGAAGGAATCAAACGTTTCCCCTTGCAGTTGGCGTCTCCGATCGAATTTGACTGCCGCCATTATTGGGTTCTTTTTAGCTTCGAGGTGTGCTTTGAATTTTTCGGCGACTCGTTCAAGTATGTCCCTTCGACTGATGTCACGTCTGTTATCCCCCGATCCAACTTGAACAGTGTTCCACTGAAAAGTGTGGTAAATCTCTTGGCCCTTGTCACCGACAAAGCTCATCAGGTTGCATATTTTCTCTTTTTCAGTGCACTTGTTGAGTGGTCCTCCGAAAGCAAACTCGCAGAGTTGATAAAATCTTTCCCACTCTTTACTCAGCTCCGTAGCGGCCCAATTCATCGTTGGCCAGTTGTACGACGCGTTAACGTATCCTTTTGCCATATCTTTGTGCTAGGTTTCGTTCGGCGGCACTCGAAATCCCACTATTTTGACACCATGTTACATATCAACACTTGACCGCCATGTTGGATTTAAAGAACACGCGTGTTTTATATCTTGCTGAGCCTACAAGAGGTCAGCGGTATACATAACACTCGGCATCTGGGTGATGGCTTCAACTTTGGCTGGGTCTGGAAAAATACCCTCAGAAGTCAAGATATGACCACAGTACTTCTATTTCTGTTGTTTGAAGACGAACTTGTCCTTGTTCAGTTTGAAGTTTCGCTCCCTGCATCTCTGTAACAACGCAATCAGATTTCTTTCATGGTCTGCCAAGGCTTCTTCATGGGTGTTTCCTGCTCCAGTTACTAACAGGTCATCAGCTATAGCAGTTACTCCTTCCAGGCCCTCAATGATTTCATTTACATGTCTCTGAAATTCTTCTGGTGCACTACATATGCCGAAGGGCATCCTAAGCCACTTGTATCTACCAAAGAAGTATGAAATGTTGTTAATTTGCTAGAGTCCTCATTTAGCTTCACTTGCAGAAATCCATCTTTTGCGTCCAGGACTGTGAAAACTTGCGCTTTAACAAGCCTGGAGGTCACATCATCAACGGTTGGAAGGCAGAGCTTTGGTATTTTGACATGCTTGTTCAATTCTCTGGGATCCAGGCAAACACGTAGTTGGCCATTGCGCTTCTTCACATATACTGCACTGCTCACCCAGTCTGTTGGTTCATCAACTTTCGCTATGTGGCCTTTCTGCTCCATTTCATGAAGTTTCTCCTTGAGATCGTCTCTCAGTGCGACGGGTACGGTTCTAGGCACATCTTGTTTCGGTACTGCTCCTTCTGTCAGTTCAATCTTGTAATTTCCAATGTACCCTAGCCCAGTGAATAGATCGTTGTGTTCTCGTAAAATAGCATCCTTGATCAACTCTTTTACGTCAGAAACTGAGTTGACGAGTAATTCTCTTTTAGTAGACAGGAGTTCCAACTCCTCACATGTTTTTCCTGATAACAGTGAACTTGGAGCATTATCAACCACTAAGAATTTTGCTCTGGTTATTTTTCCACCAACCTGGATGTCAAGGCAGACTTCACCTTTGGGAAACACACGTTCTCCATTGTACGCTTTCAAAATGACACGAGTTTTCTTCAAGTCGGAATCTTGAATCTTTATAAAATCTTCCATTCTCAAGCAATTAGCCTCTGATCCGCTATCAGTCTGCATGGTCACCTCAATCCAATCACTTGTCCGTCCCCTTCTCAGCTGAGGTTGAATCATGTATTTAGAACGGCTGCTGTCAATGACTGAATACATGCAGTGAACCTCATCATCAGTGATTGCTGGTTCGGCTTCTTCAATTCGATGAATACTCCTCGTAGGTTTCTTGGAAACGCTCTTCACAGGTTTCGGTGTTCTCCTTTGAAATTCTTGATCTCGACTTCTGCACATCTTAGCGAAATGGTTCTTCATGTTACACTTGCTGCATTTTTTTCCATAAGCCGGACACTGGCGCAAATTGTAATTCGTTCCACAATATTTACATTGTTTCACCGTTTCTACTCGTCGTGTAAAATCTGGTTTCTTTCCTTTGTACTTGACAGCGTGTACTGAAGTTTCTATTTCTCCATCACTCTTTTTCAGTTGATCGCTGGCTGTTTCTGCAGCTCTAATTATGTCTAAGGCTGTATTAAGAGTGAGAGCCTTCTCACGGAGTAGTCGTTTTCTGACTTCATGGCTTTTGATTCCAATGACCAGTCTGTCTCGAATCAGTTCGTCACACAGAGCGCCATAAGCACAGGTTGACGCTAGCTTCCGCAGTTTGTTCAGGTATTGATTGGTGTTTTCATTTCCGTGGTTGGCACTGTTGAACAGGTAACGCTCAAAAATAATATTCCTTTGTGGTTCAAAATTCTGCGTCAGGGCCTGCAAGAAACTATCAGGATCTGTGCGATCAGCTACAGGCAGATTTTTTACTATTTGGTAAGTTTCTCTTCCCAGAACTATCTTAAGAGTTTCCAAAATGACTGGTTTGGATTTTTTATCAAGTTCAGTTGTTATCTTAAAGCTCTCCCAACTCTCTATGAAAAAAGTCCAGTTCTCTGCCAGGTTCCCCCTTGAGACTCATTGGAGGTGGCGTTGGTAGCTGACTGTAGATCATCATCTGTGTAGGTGGCACAATAGGTTGCGCTAGAGGAGCTTCTGGAGGATTCTCTTGCACCGTAGGGTCCTCTTGATCGTCCATCCTGTTAATTCTTTTGTTGTCCTTGTGAGACGTTCGCTAGGCTCTAGCCTTTCGCAGAAATGCAGTTTCCTCAATGTGTGAACCTAGAAATTCACTTCAAATGTCACAAGTGGCAGTGTTAGGGCTTCCGGTCTGTCCAATAACACCGCTGGATTCTGTAAGCGCTCGCGATTAATTCTTCTGTCTTTGCTTGGATCGACGAAAGTTATCTTCAATTTTGTAATCCACATCCTGACACCATGAAGTGTGGACGTCTTGTATTCTGCAGCATACACCTTTATTGATATCTGTCGTGCTATACCAGCAACTAAACTACTCTCTACATCTAGTTACAAGCTCGGCTTTTATAGGTCCAGTTGAGGATCTAGAACGTTCCGTAACATTACAACAGATTCTATCTATATATTGATTCGGGGATGACTCAGCATGACACAGCTACTTCTAGAACATTCTTGAAGGTCACACTACACATGTTAAACATGTTAAACGAGAGTTGCTGGTCGACTACCATGAGGATTCAAACCTCAGATCTACCGATTTTGCTGTCGGATACCCTACCTGCTGTAGAATAATTAAAAACGCCGTGCAGTTGCTGTTCTTATCTCACACTAAGCATTGTATTTTGTATGCTTCTTGAGTGTTGGATCAACAGGTGATATAGATGCCGTTATTGTTCAGCTGGAATCAAACGCCAGATCAATTCATATTGGATTTCATCACAGTTATCTAGTTGACCAATCAACAGTGTGTTACATCTACTGAGGGCTGCTGAACTGTTCAGGTGAGAATTCAATCAGAGATATTAACAATTCATGAAATATGATTGAGCTATTTATGTGAGTAAACGCGTTATGTTTAAGTAAATATTTTAAAGACAACTGGAATATTGAGTCTAGACTGGCTAAGAACTGCTTTTACGCTTTAGCGACAATCATGAATTGTGTACTTCTGGAAAAGAAGGAAGACCGAACATTTAAAGTGAACAGGGAAATGAAATAAAAATCACAGCAAAACGAATGAATAATAACAAAAAAAGAGTCACTTGTATGTAACTAAGCTTCCCTCTCCTCATTCATAGAGAATATAGAAGGAGTTTAGGAGATTTCAATTCAATGTGGAAGTCTATCAGCACAAGTCATTTACTTAAAGCAATATTCTTTTTCAACTTAAGAAAAAGACACTTTACAGCCGTCAGGGGACAAGTTGGATCACAGAAATCAAATGGTACCGTATATAGGATACTGAGGAAACAAATATTACAATCTGAGTCCCTTGTGAGGATTCGAACCTCACGCAGTCTGCCCAAAGAAGGCGATCCCAGCTGAGTGGAGGGTTTCGTGCACTCCACTCGGTGCTTGTCTATTTCGCGTCCCGAGGAGAGGTGCAGTGCAGATTGCCCATACTTCGGTCTCGCCCGTCTGGTACCTCGGCGTAAGCTCGTTTCATTTTTTATGTTTTTTGTTTTTTTTGTTTTTATTTTTTTGATGAAACGAGAATAGTCGATACAAAGGTCTCAAACCCGGAGGTCCAGACCCATTTCAGGTGGCGGCTGTAACCACCAGAGGACTGTGTCTTTATTCAAGCAGGGATTGTAATTTCTTTTTCCTCTGGCATATTTGACATTCAAAGTCAAGGGTATTTAAAAAACCATTGGCGGTCCTTAGTAAATAAAGAATGAGACACCTTAGTCTCCCATAAGTCAATAATGGCGACTGAAGCTTGTAGAGCTTAACTTGAGAGGGACCACAATAACTAATTGCCTATGTTACGCGAGTCCAAAATCAATTATCTCTCAGGAAAATTACAGATCACTTTATCAGCTGAGCAAAAAAAGGCAGAACAGCTGGGTCAACAACGATAAGGACTCAAACCTTAGACCTTAAAGCTTCGCAATCTGCTCTACCAGCTGGGCAGAGGAAGACATTTGGGTAGACGTTTCGTGAGGATTCAAACCTCATTTATCAACTATCACAATAAAATGCTCGTGCAGCGGAGTAGAAAGAGAAAATTATGGGTAAGCTGACGTGAGGATTCAAACCTCAGACCTTGCAATATCGGTATGAAATGCTCTACCAGGTAAGCAGAGAAAAAACGTGGGTCGACTTTAAAATGAAATTACACGTAAAAAGTTTGAAACTAAAGTTTCTGGTCGACTCTCATGAGGATTCAAACCTCAGATCTACCGATTTCGGAGGTAGACGCCTTACAATTTAAACTAGACAGACGTCTTGCAATTATTGTTTTTCTCTCTTACTAAGCATTACATTTAATTTGCCTTTTAAGTGTGTGATCAGCAGGTGAATTAGATGCAGGTACTGTTTTGCTAGAATCAACTGACAGATCAATTCAAGTTAGTTTTCAAGTCAACGATGTAGTGGACTAACCAAGAGGGCTGTACCGGTAGAAAGAGAGCTGGTTACCTCTCCAGGTAAGAATTGAATCAGAGATATTGAAAATTCATGAAGTATCAAGTTGAGCTATTCATAAAATTCAACTGAAATTTTGAATTTAAACTGATGGAAAATTGACAGCACGGGTAATTCACTTCAAATGCTCTTCTTTTCCAGCCTAAAGGATTGTGCTTCATTGAAACACTTTATACCCTCATCGGTCAAGTTGAATCACGGAAATCAAATGGTACCATGTTTGGTCAGATATGGTGTCAATGCATCATGTGTTTGTCAAGAAGGAAGGTGTTTAGAAGTTGTGGTGTTAATACATCATGTGCTTTTGAATAAGGAGGCAGTGAAAAGTTGTGCGGTCTTTGCCGCATGTGTTCATCAAATCGGAAGCAGTTTAAAAGCTGCGGCGTCAATGCATCATGTTCTTCTCAACAAGAAGCAGTTAAAAAGTTGCGGTGTCGATGCATCATGTTCTTCTCATCTAGGAAGCAATTAAAAAGTTGCGGTGTCTTCGCATCATTTGGTTATCATCAAGGAAGCAATTTTAAAGTTGCATTGTCAATGCATCGTGCTCTTCTCAGTAAGGAAGCAGTTAAAAATTTGCGGTGTCTGTGCATCATGTGGTTATCGACAAGGAAGCAGTTTAAAAGTTTTGTTGTCAATGCATCTATTCACGAAGCAGTGTAATCGTTGCAGTGTCCGTGTATGAGCTGATTATCAAAAGGAGAACAGTTTTTTAAGTTTTAGTTTCTAAATAAGTATCATGCGATCGTTAAATAGTAAAATGATGATAAGTAATAAAATTCCAAGTTTGCCTATAAAAAATAAACAATAAATAAATTAAACTAAAACTCACAAATAAACAAATAAAAAAGGTCTAATGAAAATAAATCAAATATAAACAAAAAAAGACGTGCACTACCCATCCTCAACCCCTCCCAGAAATACTTCACATTTGTGCCTTCCCTTTTTGAATGGACTCTTGTTGACTCTCTTTTGGGTTTCAAGATTGATATTAATGATCCTTAATCATCCAAATTATGTTTACCAACGCATTGAAAAGAATGTTACTGGTTTTGTTCCCAGCCAACAAACTAATGCAACAGTAATTCTGACATTTGATTATCAGAAGTGGATCTCAGACATTTGATTTCGAAGTTCACGGTTTTATTTCAGACTACCGACTTTTAACTTTTCGCCTTCCGGCCTTCGGACATTCGATTCCGGAGTTCGAAGTTTTATTTCCGACCATAAACGTAGAATCTTTTTGTTTCCGGCTTCGGACTTCTAATTTCCGACGTAAACCTTCGGATTTCGGACATTCGATTTCGGAGTTTTATTTCCGACCATTGACGTATAATATTCTCTCAGTCTTCCGGCTTCAGACTTCAATTTACGACTTATCTCCTACGTCCTCATCTCTGACTGTGAACTTTCAAAATCGGAGTTTAATTCATCAATTGTTACAAGTAGACCTTCGACTTAAATGCTCGATCTCCCTTTTTTTTTCGATTTGGACTCCAAAGTACCATTTTCGACATTCATTATCTAGAGAGTCCAATTCTCTTTTTGAGTCAGGAATGTGAAATCAAAACAGGGCATTTTTAACATTTAAAAAAGAGAAGCACATCAGTAATCAAGACGAGAGGTGTATTAATTACCTTCAATTTTTGTTTTTTAAAGATTTAACCCTTTAAATCCTAAGAGTTGCTGGCATTTAATTTCTCCTCACAACACCACTCCTGAGTGAATAAAGGAAACAATCTACAACTTAAATAGCTCTTGTTACGGGAAAATTTACTGATTTTTCCGTGTGTGTTATTCGGAACATATTTATTCGTAAACTTTCACATTTAACCATTTGAAGTCCTTTCATTTTAATAAATCAAAAAATGTATAAAAACCACAGTAGCTTTTAGAATAGATTTTGCTTGTTAGTCGCTTTCATTATGCACCTGCATTGCGGCACTTTTGTTATTTATTACATGGTTTTTTAGGTAAATATAAGTGTTAATGGTCTTTCTGGAAAAATTGGTTTTCATGGTAGTTAGCAGCTGAGTTTATACTCGTAACTTTAATTTCTTTTCATGCGATAGTTTCCACACCAACCTTGCATAGATAAGCAGAAACTTTTCATGCTTTTCCGTTTTTATTTCCTAAGCTGCGCTACTGCAATTAAGTTAGGTATTATTTTTTATACCAGAACTGTGAATTCTCACTTAAGTTTCCTACTTTAATGGCATCGAGTTTATTGCATCCGTCTTTTTAATTTTGAAATTCTTTCCGTCGTAGAAACCGATGGAATATTTCGGTAGTTTTCGTCTAACTTCAAAGAGACCTTTTTCCGCTCCTTTGTGTCCTTATTCAAATATTGCGATTTGTGTAACAATAGCACCTCACACCAGTTAGTTCTTAAGCAAGTACCCTGTACAGCTTTGATGATTGCAATTTGTGTACGCTAGAGGTCATGTCGCTTGTTGGCCTGACCTGGAATAAAAGTACTGTGGAACCAAAGATTGTCTTATCCTTGACGTCCGTACAAGCTCACTCGAAGTAGATCTCCGTGTACCAGGGAATCGTGACGAGTTTCCGTTCTCGCTGCCAAGTGGTCTCTACCGAGTTATTTCCCCCAGTTGTTATTGTGCCGTCCGCGAAGATTCAGTTTCCCAGTTTGGGCGCGAAAACCTATCGTCACACTCTTGATTGTTGAACAAATTCTCCTAGTCAGCACCATATGGGTAATCTCGTACCAAATCCAACCCTTTAACCGTCCGTGATATGGCTTGGCCTTCCATGTGGAAGGTCTGGGTACTAGACTACCATATGGATGCATTGAGAACACTATGCAAAATGTGTGGTGATGTTAGGGTGCCGAATGTTAAATGAGACAACAGTTTCCTTTTCCAGTCAAAAACACGGGATTTTTTACTCATATATTAACGTCTACCGAGGCTTAAAAGAAAATTTAGGAAATAAAAAGCTAAGTTAAAAGGGAAAATCGAAGAGTCAGTACGAGTTGGTTTACATTTTTAATTGAGACTCAATGAAAAATACAGGGAAATAATTTATTTAGATATATATATCATATAATCAAAATGAACGACCTTAATAACCAAATGTGCAGGTTTTAGCAGGTGTTTATTCTTTCACTCTGTAAATGCGCAATTTACATCTAAATGCCTTCCAAATAAATATTGATTCAAACATTCAAATTGTTTTAAAACCAGTGAAAGGTATCTTTCAGAATTTTTCAGTCAGCTAACACAAGGCAACGATCACTGGATGTTCCTCCAACCTATTGAAAATAAATTCCCAAATCCGACTAAAACGGTCTCAAATGGCTGTAAGCCTAAAATGTCAGTGAACGTAATAGTTGCTACAAATTGCTTCGATCGGTTCGACCGCTAACCAAACAACACGAAGAGGAGTTTTTTCGCCTTTTCAGGGAGATCTAGGAGATTATAATTTTCCTAATATCTCCGCCTGCAAGAAGAGTGTCTAACATCAAACTCAGTCGATGCAAATCGAACGTAAGGTTAACTTCCAACATCATCTGCACCATGTTCACTGCTTTTAAAACGCAGCACTTAATTAAACGCGGCTGTGTCGACAAAACACCAAATCAGAGCAGTCGCTCATCCGGCGGACGTTGAAGATACACAATAGGTTTAAGTTGCAATTAAAAAAAAATAAATCATTTGGAAGGGAGACAAATATTTCAACGAAGAGTGATAATGATTGCGAATTAAATATCCCTCAACTATGATGGTACCGATGACGATAATTTTCACAAACTTTTAATAAACTGGAATAAACGCAATCATTTCTGTAATCAAGCTGGAGTTTCATAATTCACCCATGGGGGTCGTAAATCTTCCTTTCAGGTAATTATCCTGCTTACTAGTCTTGTTCAACCCGACACAAAAGTAATAAAAAGAATGTGTTGTCCAGCTTATGAAATTTTCGCCTTCTCAGTGGGGGGTGGAATTAGTTTTTTTTAGCATTTTTTTCAAGCCGGCGAGAAGGCGGTTGCGCCGTGCTTTTTAAAAAACTGGATAGTTTTATCAATATTTTTCAATAATAATGAGCTGTAATCATTGTGCCAAAGGTGTCGAATTTTCTATTCCATTACCTAGAGAAGCGTTTCATAGCTTTGAAAGCTGCTTAATTTGAAAGTAACAAATTCAATTTGAAAATTCGACGGGGTTAAGAATTGTTCTGAACCCCTAAAATAAGTTCCCGAAGAATCTATACAAGACCTAAAAAATGTATTTAAAATATACCTGTAGTCTGGGGGTATGAGTGTCTTATTTGCTTGCTTTAAGTGTTGTGTTAGTCCTTTTGGGCAGCACGGTTGTAAGATTTAAAAACACTTTTTAAAATAGTTGTCATGTTATGTTGTTAATAAACATTTAATGCAATAAGAGTTGTGAAATTTCTTCTGCTTGGGCATAAAATCGCAGAAAACAGTTCCTAGCTGAAATTTCGCTCATCTCGAACCAATTCGCAAAGTAAAATCGTGTTGTCCTGAGATCAACCGCTGGGCTCTTTTGTGTACGTTCTGTCAGGAACGACACATTTTTGGTTGATCTGTACCTTTAAATTTGATCATTTTAAAAGTCAAGCGGGATCTTCAACAGCACTTGTAAAATGGCAAGATTCTTGCCAGTCTCAATTTATGTGTTGAATAAAAGCAGCTGCTGGAAATTTTGGAGAGCACCCACGAAACTGAAGCTGCTCTTAGCTGCGCCTCAAGAAACTCTTGTGCATCTTTCGTGCTCCCAAACTTTCAGCTTGCTACATATCTCGATGAAGCACGCTGACGTATAAACTAGTTGTTTATTTAGAAAAAAGTAACCGTCCCGAATTGTTCGATTATCAGAGAAGATGAGCACTTCTGCCAATGAGCTGTTTTCCCTCGACTGTTAAAGGCGGAGAAGCCTGGTTAGGGCAATTCCCAGGAGCTAACGTGGTCCAACTGAAAGCGGTTGTTCAAGTGTTCTATAGGGAGACTTCAACCGCTTCGACCTAAACCCGTTACAGTTTAAATGGTTGATAATATATTCCGACCTAACACTCCCGCAAAAGTTTCGTGCTGCACGGCATTTCAATCGTTCAATTCGTTAATTTAGCAAATCGGAACGGACAAGGGCCTATTATCTTGGCGGCATACAGAAGAGCGCTGGTGGGGGTCTTTTTTAATTGTTTAATCTTTTCCAAAAGACGTCGAAATTAAAGCGGATGAATGTTCCCCATTGAAAAAGAAAAATAATTGCCCCTTTAACTGCCCCAGTGATAGATACTGCAAAAGCTATGCAACT
Source organism: Pocillopora damicornis (assembly GCF_964200805.1). Classification (NCBI taxonomy): domain Eukaryota; kingdom Metazoa; phylum Cnidaria; class Anthozoa; order Scleractinia; family Pocilloporidae; genus Pocillopora; species Pocillopora damicornis. The sequence goes on from NC_142676.1 coordinate 1,468,047, forward strand.
GTCATTTAAATAAACCTCTCAAAGTCTTGTTTGCTTCGGAAATTAGATCGTCAGCCCTTCAGTGGAGATGACTTGTTAATGATTTCTACATATGCCAGCTTGTTGGCTTCAGTTAGACCCATCGGACACAGAAGCGTATTTCTGATGATAAAAATGTAGTAAAACAGTCATAACTAGCGTAAGATCTGTAAATGAATTCAATAAACGACAGGAACTTTGACCCTAAATCAACTGAAACTATATTAGCACATCTAGTTTGATTTTCACTTAAACTAAATTTCTAAATCCCGGGCGAGGAATCGTGTTTACATGTACATGAATACAATACTAGTGAAAGAATACAATAGAATTGTAAAGCAGCTCCGATAAAGAGAGGTGGTTAATTCCTGGGAATAAAAGAAATTCAAAAGACAAAAATAGACCGCCTTGCTCAATAATAGTACAATGATTGATTTCCAATTATGAGAGGCTGAAAACTTAAGTGAAGTTTTTTAATATCTCCCAGACGAGCAATATTTGTTTTGAACAGGGAAGGTTTGGAAGATGAATTGGGGCAGCCCAAGTGACACGACCACCATGGAGGAACAACCCAACAACTGTGAACTTTCGGTGAAAGAGAGAAATTGTGTTAAAAAAAACTCGCTACTTAGACAAACGAATCAAAAGATAAGTGCTTCTATACAGAGTGAACACAATCGATTTGAAAGAAAAATGGACTTGGAGGCTAAAAAGTTACGGAAAAAACTCACGATGATGATTCAAATTGCTAAACCAGTCACGAACAACGATGCAGGATCATGCAGCCCTAGCAAAACAGAAGATTCGGTTGACGCTTCTAGCAAACTTAGGTTGCCAGCCATAAAAACTGATCATGAGATCAAATCAGCACCATGTTCTCCAATTTTAGGCCATCGAAAGACAGCTTTTTCTTGGGAAAATGTCAGTTTATCGCCACACTCCGGTTCGAATCCGTTGCCGATTCCTCGTCGGTGCTCATACAACGAAATCTTCTCTTCACCTCAAGGTTCACCCATTTTAACTCGGCAATCGAGTAATTCTTTTTTGAATCGAGATCGTCCGTCAGAGTTGATACAACTGTCGCCTCGCTCACCAGGATTGGAAGAAAATAACGGTAAGCTATCACCATCTTTGTTGCCAAGAAATCTCAAGTTGAGAGAACAAGCTCGTCGCGATAGCCTTCTAAAGGCGACGCCGGGGATGCAATCAACTCAAGGTCCATCACTAGAGGACCAATTCAGATCACTTGGATCGTGTCGGTATCTGCGTCGAGCTACTGTAGGTCATGTAAAAGTCACAATAGATGATGAAGAAAAGAATACTGAACATGTTCGAGAAAATACCGTGGAATTTAGTTAATATGTCTCAATTCGGGCCATGATTGTGTCAGATTATAGGGGGGTCAGATGTACAAGGCTGAATTTTACGCCGAATTGCAATTTTAACCACCACTGTCACCGTCGATCAATGTTGGCAAATGTTAAGATAAGACCGTCATTCGCACCCATCAAGGCTCTTTCACTAATCAGCACATTCTTTGCACGTAGAATCAAGAATATACCTTAAGGTGTCAAATGTTTTAGCACCGTGCTTGCATGATATCGTTAAATACAGTCGCAAAACTTAATATAGCATTACGGGGTTTATGTTAATAAATTTAGGTTAGTATCAATGGTTGAACGCGTGTACATAAGATTTTAGAATCTTGTTGCCGGTGATTGGGTTTGAAACGGTAAATTAACTTACGACAGTATTATAAGAAGAGCTTGATAACTTTCAACGATTTATGTTTCTCTGCTTTATGGATCTATGACCATTAATAAGGGATGAGAAAAGCGTTCTAATTTAGATATTCGTAACAACGCTTGGCTCTTTAATGAAGCATCATTCGCAAACGTAAGCAAAGAATTAGTGACGTTCACTTCGTTTTTAATATTTAAAAAAAAACGCAAACGCTTTGCAAAGGTGTAAAATAAACAAAATACAGCGGTACATTTGTAGCGAAAACAGCATCATAAGCTAAATAGATGCAGCAAGAAATTATTGACAAATGCCGTATGGCGCCATCAAAAAGAACTTTGAAGTCGTAATGACAATAGTTAGAATCGATTTAACTAGCCGAACTTCAATTTACGTTTTTGATGTAGCTATTAAAAGATTAACACATAATAAAGTATTTGTCTCTCTATTTGAACTAGATCTCTCTTTTGGGAATTGTTCGTGCGTATTCACGTTTCCTGTGCCTTCTTAAAAAAATTCTGGTTTCATGAAGAAGAGGCCGAGTAAATTGAAAACATACCGATCGCGAGTGAAGATTTCTACATAGGATGTAAACTTGAGTTTATCGCTTGATCTCCTCCAAGGAAACCCAATACTTTAGAGGAGAGAAGAGCTAATGCTACTGCAAATGCTACCGCTAATGCTACAGAAAGCTAAGAACGTCTAATTTTATTGCTGCTTTCATAGTGCTATTAAAGGATTTTTTTTAATCTTTTAATGTCAAAACGTAGGAAAATATTTTGTCTCATTGTTTTAATTAGATCTCTCATTTGGCAATCGTGCATACATACGATTATTTTAATCGATATGCGCCTTTTTCGTCCGGTTTGGATTCTCTCTAAAACCAAGCAAACTAACAAACAAACACGCAAAACAGCCAACGAAGAAAACCAAACATCCAAGCTTTTATTATGCATTACTTGTCAATAAAAATTAAATGTGGACTTTAAATTTAACAATCCATTCACTCATTAATTCGTTCCTACTTTCTAGCTTTCTGAAAGAGTCTGAAAGCTTCTTGGAAAGGATAAAGATACAAATCAAGTAGAATATTCGATTCACAGTTGCAGCCTTAAACAGTACCCTTGTAAACGCTCGGCTATGTTTTTGACAAACACCGGCAACAAAAAAATAAGCATCGTCAACAAAAATAAAAAGATGTTTCACGGTTTCTTGGATGAAATTGAAAGAAAATAAACACATTTAAGGCTGACAACAATTGAGATCAATTTTCGACAGAAATTAAAAAAAATAAACAATTATATCTAAATTATACAACTCAAAAAGATTCTTTAATTTTGTAACTCAAATTTGTGGTTGCACCTGATCAGAGAACCCCAGATCGAACAAACAAACAAACAACAAAAACCTATGTCAATAGCGGAAAGCAAGACTTCAATTCAATCATGGTCGATGCAATTTCCATGCACGCGATTCACTTTCGCGAAAGTAAATTTCTATTTGGTTCGCGATGCTGCCGAGGAACTTCATCACCAAGAACCTCAGATGCCGTCGTTCACGTATTTAGTTGACATAATGTGATGAAAGTGAACTACTATAGAAGTCTCATGCTTTATATGTGAATGCCAATTGTGGGTCAAGTGATATCCACAAGACAATGATTCTAGAATGCAAGTACAAAATGTTCCTTGTAAAAGACAATATTATTCAGTTTTCAAAACAATAGTGAAACATTTCTACAACAGAGGCGTTTCACTTGTCCTCGGTTTAAAACGGAACCTTTAGGAATCTCGAAAATAGCAAATTTCTGCTTTCTTTGCTGGTTTGTTTGTTCGTTTGTTTGTTTTTTGTTCTTCTGTGAAATTTAAGTGTTCATACAACTGAGGAGATCACTTCCTATCAGGAAGAACATTCCATGACCCAAATTTAATGACACAAACATTAAGCCCCATCCACCGAAATTTTGTCCTCTGTCCATATTTCGCCCCAAGCTGTGGGTCACGCATATATTTGGTGACGTGAGGGTCTCAGCACATTTTAAATGGTTACACCGTGGATGCTTTGCGTTCCTTTTTTTCCAAGTGGTCTCTGAGATAAGCGATACATAGTGGTTGGCGACGACCGACACGATTCAAAATAGTAGCAGGAAAAGGACCACCAAAATCAAGCTGGAAAAAATGTTAAAATAATACATATTTATTACTTGAGCCTTCAACTCCCATGAGTGATCAAGAAAGAATTTCTCCTTACCATACGAATACAATATCAAGTAGACAAGTGATAAGAATCAAGACAAATATTAATTAGGGGATTATTACTTGATCCAATACCGAATTCTCCAAACTAATCTCATGATAATTTTATAGCGGACAGTAAGGAGAGTTACTTACGAGATCTTGGGAGTGAGATAACAGTTACAGCAGCTGGCATTTGAGTGTCAAGAGTAATTCGGGATTGCTTAAGTTTCGCTCACTATATACGGCTCTGTGATTGGTGCCACACTCACAACCAATCAGTGGCAAGAATGAAACCAAGCGCGGCTTTCATTGACTACTCGTATTTTCTAGCACTTCAAGTGGTTTGCTTGTTTTAATTCGATTTTTGTTGGCTGCTTGGAATATTTTTGTTGGTTGAATTTAGCAGCATAGATTACTTCTGTTTTGTTTTATTTTTCACTCAGTTGAAATGCACTCAGTTCATGTAGAGTTACGTTACATTGAACACCTCTTTACCTGAGTAAGATACGACACCATAGAATACAGCTGACCATTTTGTAGCATGGGCTCAATTACCCAACCAGCAACGTGAACCTGTTAAAAAAAATTGTAAACGAGAAAAACTGGTTTGGTAACGCTTGTTGAAGTGACAACACTTTTAATGTTGAAGCACAGAATATTCAGAGGGATGGAGGACACGTGATTCAAAAGGCAGGAAAATAACGAGCAGGGAGCGCAAGTAACACAGCATTTAAATTGTACGAAAGCAGTCTGGAATAGGGCAGTCAGTCATACCTTCATTCTAATGATGTCCTTTTTTTGAGGTAATTCGGGGATGTCCACGGATGTCCCAGCTATTAGGTAACGTTCAGGCTGGGTGGGAAGAAACAACTTTAGTATCTCTATCTTCAATCTACACTCTATTTGTAGGGTGGTTGGAAAGCGCGTGTCTCAGCTCAAATTTAATAACTTAGTTTCATTTCCTGATATCTAAAGTGGCTGAATCTCAGGGCTATCTAAATATATCGAACTTAAATTTAACCAAAAAAAATCAGTTTTTCGAGAGCACAGATTATCATAGGCTTGATTTCCGCCGCTCTCTCGTGTCCGGTCTTGGCTCCTTCCCAAGGAGAGAAATGGGTTCGGGGGAGAGGCGCGGGCTCATATTCGCGAACAGCGGCTGGTAATCAAGCCTACGATTATAAGGACTTTCAAGAAACGGGCCTCGATCCGGAAGCCACCTCGTTTCCCGCAGAGTAAAGTAACTCTCAATGAACCAACTGCAAGTTACAGAGTAAACATTCACCTCGACTCGCTCTCCTATCAAAGCTACAGAATCGCGTGACTGCTTTACGAAGCACTGAGTTGTTTCATGATGGCAATAAACTGTAAAAAATAAAAAGAAAGAACCCTCTTACCACTCCATTAGACAGAGTAACATATCAAAACAAGATTTTCACGGTAACTTTACAAGCATTTTTTAGAGCTACTAGGTTTGAATGTTACTAAGTTCAAGTCATTACTGCGGCGATTACTCTCGTCTCCATTTAATAATCGACGGCTCAAAATGTTCAAATGTGTAACTAGAGTCCTTTTCCCTTTCAGATCGTAATACACTGTATTGGTTCTATAGACTAACATCCATTCACTGAGGGATTGTTGGAGTGAAGGGTTTTGGCTGTTTAAAGAGGAATTTCGTTCTTTGCGAACCTCCCAGAGGAAAGGAAAATTGTGGTTCACATTGACAGGGAGTTCGAAAAATCGGTACTCTGCTGTATTCTAAAATCACGTTCCTGAGCCACGAGTCTGCGCTATATTCAGCTAATAATCAATGGTTTTAAGCAAATGGAGAGATACAAATAAACTCATCCAACTTACTGATTTTAGTTTGATCGTCGATTTGCCTGACCAACTTGGTTTTCTTCGATATGCAAACAAAACAGAATAGTTACGTCTAACATTCGAACAGACAAACAAGCAGCAAACGGCTAGGTGCTAGAGACGATAATATTCAAGTTTGGCTTTCCATCAAATGAATGCTTTATCAAGAAGGTAATCCCGAGCCCCGAGTCCTAAGTCTTTTCGACCAGCTGTTGGTTGCCTTGGAAACCACTAAAGGAGTACATTGTGATCTTTAGGTGCGAGATTGGCGAGAAGAAGAAAACAGTTGTGTTTGATGCGTATGCGTACGACGGTGGAGTACCAATAGGACGTTAAACTACAGATAGCCGCATATTCCAAACACTCAAATATAAAAGAGTAATCAGCTTAGTTGATAACGTAAATTAGCCACCGTAGCTGAAGAGTTTAAAAGCTGATGTTTCGAGCGCAAGCCCGTCGTCAGAGCGATTGGAGGAATTGAGGGTTGTGCGCGGGTTTATATGCAGAAATTGGGGCTACGCTACTGGTGGGAATGTGGTGACAAGAAATCAAGAATAAATTAGTTGAATGAAACTCGTAGGTATTAAAAGTGCCGATTTGAAAGATAAATTTTTGTTCTAGAAATTTGCTGCTTTGCGAACTGTCTAGATGTTGGGAAAGGCCACAAATAGTTACCTTCAGCATTCTATCGTACACGTGACGCGTCATATGATTCCGCACCGCTTCATAAACTGTTGGCGGCTTCGCTTTGATCATTCCCTTGCCAAGAAAACTGCAAATACATAGAAAGTCATAAACCGCATAACCCAGACGTCAAATAATATCTAAGACCTGGGGAACATTACACAAAGAGACCTTCAAACGTTTCTTAACAACTGTTAGCTCGCTCTCTCGCTCAGTCAATACTTGACTGGGTGGGTGGAAATGTAAAATAAGTCGCTGATTATCGACTAGACGATCAAATTAACCTCCATAGCGGATTTCTTCACCATTAGTTCTTGCATCTCGGTTTTTTGTCTCGACGACAGACTGTCACTCGAGAGGAAGGCGTTTCCGATTCGCTAAAGCAGTTGTTTCACTAAAAAGAAGACCCTTCCAGAACAAAATGTCCTAACCTGTGAATCTTATCTCCTGTCTTCTGTAATATCACGACGTCTTTTTCAATGCTACGATAACTAAAAGAAAACAAAGAGAGAGAGCAAGTTGCGATAGAAAGGGTAACTCGTGGAAAAATAATAAAGCTCGTAAATATTCGGAAAAACAGAGAGATGATCAAAGATTAGCAACATGTTCATGATCTGATTTCTACATCAAACTACCGCAAAGATGAATAGTGAAACATTGTGTGACAAACGCAGATTGGATTTTAATTTCATCTCAGGTTGTGTGAATTTAGTAAAGTTGGCAAGACCCAACCAGCTCGAAACAGCTGTCCCCAATTTTAACTTGGTTTCCAGTTTTTATGTCGCTGTGTTGGCTCGCTGCTATTTTCTAATAATCAGATCTTCAAAAGATTCCAATGATACTGGAAACATAATTGACTGCGTCGCGCGAAAAAATTGTGTTCCTTTAAGCGGCTAAATTAAAAACAGCTCTAAATAGTGCACCGACTCCGGCGCTCGCTCTGCCGCGCAGTGTGAGTACTGTCTTGTGAACAAAAAAAAGCCAAACCGGACAAGCTAATGAGTGACGTTCACGACGTACCTCCACTCCCCTTCTCTCCCCTGACTGGCCTGGCCACCCATCTCTTCTGACACCGATATCTCTACTTGAGAAGCCAGTTGTACCTAGGCATATAAAAAAATAAACTAAGTTCATTCATTCTAGGGATTATCAGATTAAGCAAAAGATTCTTAATATGCTAAACCTTTGACAACAGTTTTATAATGAATAAAGGGGGTAATTTTCTAAAGAAACTGCGTCGGTGCGAGCGTATAACAGGGTAACTTAGTACTATCAACTGAGTTTATAACGTAAATTGGCCACTGTAAAGAGTTTAAAAGCTGACGTTTCGAGCTGACGAATGGTTAACGCTCGAAACGTCAGCTTCTAAACTCGTCACGGTGGCCAATTTACGTTATCAACTCAATTAATACTAAATGCTCTAACTCGAGCTCCGGTCTCTAAACCATTATCCACTTACAGTAAAAGACACTAAAAACTTTCTCATCCTTAATATTTTTGACAACGAAAGAGAAGAAATTGGCAAAAACGCGTTCTAACTGAAAAAACTGTATGACTCGAACCTACTTTTTTGAGAAACGTCCTCAAAATCTCCCGCATCTGCCAAGTATATATGAGGTTTCCTCAGCTCAAAACAAACTCCGTAAGGACTCTTTTCAGTTTGAAGTACTCAATGAGCGTAACCCTATGGGTTTGTCATCTCGTATAACTAATACTAGGGCGAGGCCCAGGAATTCCATCACCTCAACGGGAAGATCTTAATGTGGGTACGATGGAAAGTATAAAAAGTATGGTTGACGCAAAAGATGCTTGGGTATGGAGTTGGAGTGCAATCAAATCTTTCGAATAACATAGTTATTACCTCCCCTAGAAGGTTGGCAGCCGCTTGATTGCTAAGCGTTCGATAATCCAATTGATGTCTGTCCACTGTCAAAGCAAAACAATGTGGTGAGAATGAATACTTTTCTATTCTTAGCATTTTTTACAATCATCTATAAAGTAGTCATGGAAGGCATATCATGAAAGCATATAAATCAATGCAATATCGGTTTAAATTGCAAGCAAAAAACAACAGGAAACTCAAAGCATGCTCAAACAAAGCTGATTAAAATTTAAAAAGATTGTATCGGCAAAAAATTTGAGATCTGTCCGCTCCACTTTTTCCGAATTCTTCTGGACTCTTTGGAAGGGTCACTCCTACGCGTTAAGAATTCAACATACTGAAAAAATGACCTGTATCTGTCTCTTACCGTGTGTAAACTTCATTTGTTCGTCTGTAATTGGAAACATTTCCCCTGAGTCTTGCTGATGTGTAAAGATGAAAAGTTACATTAAGAGTTGTCAACGTTAGCAAGCTTGTTTACAGTGTACTACGTACGATCGCCCTAGGCTCGAGCGATCGAGATGATTTTATGGAAACTAGGCCTTAAGATCAATAGCGGCCGAGACAATCGCGAAGATCGAAGTAGGCTGGGTTGAGCCGAGCTCGTACCTGGGCCTTGTTTCCGTAGGATTGCCCAGGTCGCCTTAATCGTCTCGAAAATTTTGGCCCTAATTTCGATCAAAGTGATCATGTAGAAAACTAGACTTAAGATTAATCCAAACCGATTGGTGGTCGTTAAGAATAGTGGTAATGATACTGAAAAGAAAAGCATTTAGAGCCAGCCATAATTAGTTTAAAGCTATGCAGAACTCCTTAGTTTCTTCTAGCACGTTCCTTCACCTCGTCTCACCGTCGAAACAATACCAATACGACAACAACAAATCCGAGAACAAAAAAAGAAGAAAGAATCGTAAAAGGAAGAAAAGTCGGCAGGGTAAGCGACAAAAAAACCGGACCCCAACTTAACTCAAGCTCTGGATCCACTACTGGCTACTCCCCCCCCCTCCCCCCTCTGGACTTGTTGCCAGTCTATCGAGGAGTTACCTTGTAGGTTTTCGATACCCATTCATTCTTGTGGGTGGAGATAGGTACCGTGTGATCAACGTATTTTGCCCGAGAACACTGTGAACAGGCTCTTTCGACTACTATCGAACCAAACTACAGGGTAAACCTGTGTCCTTCTTACCGATATATTATTTGGGTCGAACCTATCCATCATTTCAGAAGAATGCACACTGTCGGTATCTTGCGTCTCCAGTAAGCTCCAGCCTTGTAAAGACACTTTCTCCTCCTTTTCAACATCCGGCTGCGGTTGCTGAGACGATTTGGCTTTCATTAACGCCGTACATAATTCAGCGCCTTCTCTTCGAAGTTGCGATGTGTCCAAGCCGTCAACCTCCACTTCAGCTTGATAACAAGCCTCGAGTTTATCTCGTAAAACCGCGAGAGCCTGAGGCTGAGATGATAGCACTCTGTTCACAAGTCGAGCAGGTAGATTTCCTGAAACGTACGTAGAGAACCCCCGATAAGCGCTTAACCTTCGCAAATTAAGGAGAGGAACCCTCAATTTTAAATCTAAGTATCATAAAAGAGTTTTTGTTTTAACCCGTGGTCTCAAAATGTTTGATTTTTAATCAGTTCCGCCTGTAGTAGCACCATAGCTTCCACGACTTTTTGAAAAACTCCCAGCCATAGCGACAAGTTACATTGAGTTCTAATCATAATTCCACGGATCTCAAAACCCTTTCTCAAAACCGTTAGGACATTTTAAAAGTCCCGAGTGTGTTATAGAACTCCCGTGCAAAGGAAACCTGTTCCCACATTTGTCCACGCGTGGAAATAGCTGGGAAGATTGCATAGACAAAAAGCTCTTTTACTTACCTTTTAAATCAACGCGAGTCATGTACGTTACAACGTAACTTGGAGGATCACTACTCAGTTCTTTAACCACAAAACCGCCCGTGATTATCTCCGCTCTGAAACAACAAACACCACCATTAATATATTAGACGTGCGATTGCTTGTATCTCACGCGATCGGCCATGCAAGTTAAAATAATATCGCGAGCGAGAGTCGCCTTAAACGTGGAGACGCGGATAACTTTATCTGAAGAAGACACCTGTGTCATCTCGAGGGACAACTGATCGCGTGGGACAACTGATCGCGTGTTACATACCGAGAGTAAACGGGTAATGGCGCGAGGTTTCCCTGCTATCGGTAAAATAAAGAAAAAAATGGAGCCATCAGGTCTGCACCCTTGGTGTGCCTACAAAGGCTGAAACAGCTCAATTTGAAGACATCATCATTCCCTTGAGAAGACCGGGCGCCTTCCTCTCTGAGCCAGGCATGTCTCTACTAGCAAGACGACTTTGGAGGGAGTTTTGGCGCACAATCGCACGAGTTAGCACGATCAACATTCGACTTCTAGCAATCTTTTCTTCCTTAATATAGAGCAAGAGGGCCAAGCAAAGGAGGAGTGAGACGACTATTGTACTCGAGAAGTGAAAGAGATTAAGGACACTTCTCTGTCTCTCGGAAAAATCTTCACTGTTTACTATCCTTCATCACGACAAGGATAGAACAACAGACACAAACGCAGTAACTTGCTATGAATTGCATTCACTCAAAAAGGAGGGCCCCACTGTACACCTTTGTAATGCTTGGTGCTTTAACTGTCTGATCGACCGAGTGAGAATGGGCCATTTTACAGTTGTGCACTTAGTCGCCAAGCCTTGATTTGGAGTGAGGCTGAAGGTGACCTTGTTGAGATAGAGACCAGTATCTAGTTAGCATGATAACAAAGTAATTTACATTTGAAAAGCAGCAAGGTTTGTATCATAACAAGGTCACCCTTAGCCTCACTCCTACTCAAAGGCTTGGCAACCAAGCACACAATTGTAAAATGGACTCTTGTCCTGAAAAGCCCTGTGTCGGTGACAGAAACGGACAAGACATCGGGCCTTGTATTAAAAGTTATAAGTTATTATTTACCGAACAATTCCTTTCTTTTCGGGACACCTCTCATGCTCGACCTGCGAACATTACAGAGAAATCATGTCATTTATGGCCTAAAAAGCTGTGCACTAGCTTTTACATTTCTATTCGCGACCATCTATACACAGGTACTGGTTACAGGGCCCGCGTGCAAGTTTTAGTATTCACAAGCTCTGTAGCTCTATTTCCTTTCCCCTGTAAGCTATCTGAAATGTCTCCGCCTTTTTAACATTAAAAAAAAATTATTTCAAGTTAACAACTCCAAAGAAGGAGAAAAGCACAAGAGACGCTAGTTCATCCCAGAGTTACCCCCCCCCCCCCCCACAACTTCCCCCACCCCACCCTTATCTTTTCATCGGGTTTTCCTGCCGTTCGCTGGTACCATTCTACTTCTTGGTACGAGAGTGGCAAGTTAAAGTGAAATTTTCTGCCCAGGAACACAACACAGAGACCCGGCCAGATTTCGTTCCCAGACTCTTTCGACCTGAAGTCCAGCCACCGGCGGCGTCTCCCACGACCACCCACCCATTATAGACTACCTTATAGGGATTTACTGGATATCTCGCTCAGTGCACGGATACCTATTCATAACCACGTGGGAGTCAGAGGGTCACTATAACAGTTAGGTGTCTTGTCCAAGTACATAAAACAATGTAAACGAATCAATCATTCCGCTTTTCAGCATGCTTAACACTAAGCTGCCGTGTCTCCCACAAAAAGTTTCATTTAGCAGATAAAACGTAAAAAAATAACGCTTAAAGCACACACCGCCTCAGAAGCCAAGGCAATTACGCCTTCATCAATCTCTCGGAGAATAGCTATGACACAGAAGTCCCGACCGCTAGCTGGCCATTGTGGTTTGTACTCCAGTCGGTTGACCTGAAAGAATGACGAAAAGTTGTGAGGATCGAGGCAAAATTTCGCGTTAAGGCAATATGAAGTTAAAACAAAAACATTCATATCTAATTCACTTCACTTAACGAATAAAAAGCATGATTTGCAAGTTGTTTTCCTGTGCTTCTTTCCAAAAGTTTGTCTTTTTTCAGCATACCATTGCGTGACGCTGAAACAAGTGACACAACCATTGCGTGACGCTCAAAGCAAGTGACACAACAAGAAACTGTCAAATTTTCGTAAAAAAAAATTTTATAATCCCTGATCCGAAATGAATGATACTTGCAAAGATCATCTTAACCGAAACTTACCTTTGTAATAGGATCAATTTCTTCCACAGTTTCGCCTGTAAAAGTAATACATCAGATTATTTCACGATTATTCGCCGAATTCGAAGGTGAACAATTGCCGTAATATAATTGCAAATAATTTATAATTGTAAATTTATAATTGTAAATTCATTCTGCTGTCGAAACTGTTCTGTAAATAAAAAAAACTTTGCGTGTCTTTCACTACAATTATTTTGATTACTTCTGTCAAGAATGGCAGCCAGTTACCACTAGAATTTATTGTGCGACTTCTCGAGCAACTCTTGCGTTTGTCGCATGCTCTCCAAATTTCCTATCACTCATCCATCCATAACTCGATATATAATCACGCTTACAATGAACCGATTCTTAATTTAACGGTTATGGTATCGTCTACGAGGGAATCCTCGAACAATCAGAGCGCGCACACCTTTATAATCACCAGAGCAGTTGTACTAACACAAATTAAACCAACAATCGTTCTCCAGTATGAGATGGGGTTAAGTCTCAAGATGACTGAAGGTAAAATGCCAGTCAGTGGCATATGAGGTGAGGCAAAATTGACAGCAGACACCGAAAATGCCTGGGACCGAATTCTTGCTGGGGTACTCTAAAATGCGTGGTTACCAAGCCGTCGGCATTACGTAACGACGGAACATTTCCTCGTGAAATCGAATAGCACCGGAGCAGCAGAACTGTAGAAGAATGTCTGAAGAAAAGGATTCAACTACAGCTGAATATTGGACCGATCGTTGGAAGGAAGGGAATACTGGCTGGCATCGGCAAGAAGTAAACGCATATCTAATTAAGTATGTTGACGAGCTCACTGGTGGAAGAGCGAAAGTGCGTGTATTCGTGCCTCTCTGCGGCAAGTCAGTCGATATGTTGTGGTTAGCCGACCAAGGACACGCTGTAATAGGGGTAGAGGTTGCTAAAAAAGCAATTGAAAATTTTTTCTTAGAAAATAATCTGAGTTTCACCGTGGAAATCGTTAAAATGGCCGCGGTAAGCGAACCTGTGGACAAGTACAAGTGCAACGAAAAGGATATCACAATCTTTTGCTGTAATCTGTTCAGTGTTACGGAAGATGATGTCGGTGGCAGATTTGACGCTATTTGGGACCGCGGATCTTTGTCTGCTGTTGCTCCTGCATTCAACGATAATGGCAAACGATACACGAAAAAGATGCGTTCACTTCTCGCAAGCGATGGAAACTATATGTTAGAAAGCCATTACTATGAAGTTGACCGAGGAACGAGGCCACCAGCCTGCATTTCTGAAGAGCTTAGGAATGAAATTTATGGAGAAGATTTTACCATCAGAGAGCTGGAAGTAAATAGGCTGGAAGAGGATCCTAACAGGAACTTATCCTTCGCTTTAGATTTGCACTATCATTTATTCAAACCAAAGGAAAAATAATGAAGGCATCTGAATGCATTACCCTAGACTAATTAGCCCAACTGATGCTGATTGCAGGGGAATGCACGATTTTTTCTACATGAGAAACTTTAGAACCTAGGTGATTCTATCACAGCTTGTTTACAATTGATTCCGACTCGATTTGGTTGTTGTTTGTTTTTCCTTTTTTAAGACATTTCATATTTAGTGCAGAAGTCAACACCAGAGTAAAGTTAGGTCTCATTTATGAGATGAATGTACTAATTGAACAATGCAAGGACAGTGAAAATCTGGTTTTTGGCGAGTGATAGGTTAATGTGGAACACTTAAAGTAATGATTTTGGTTACAAGACTTAGGCAACAAGAGGTAAAAAAAAGAAAAAAATCAGGTAGCACCTTTTGACTTTAATCCAAACTGGAGCATGTCAGTCTGTAGTGCAGGAATTTTTGTTGGAGAGGGCTATTAAGCATTACAAGCTTGTTATGTTTAAGTCTTTGTTTCCCCCCATCTCCCTCTACATTAAAACTAAAAGATGGCAGCTGTCTTAGCAGAACTGCACCTTCACCACAGGCTAAGAGCCTGAGGATATGAAGCATCAAAGAACTCAGCTGAGTGCTACAACCACCAATAAAAAAATAGATTTTCACCATTTTTGGTCTGATGTAGAATCCTCTTTCTTTTTTGCTTCAAATTAGGCATTGTAAGTTCATTCTCAACCATTTACATAAGCCAAGCAGAGCCACTTCTTGAGTTGATGTACCATTAAGCTTTATCAAGCAGGTATTGGACGACAATTAACATTGTTTCATTGAATTTTGGGTCTGGTGTTCAACCCTTTCAACTCCCAATATCTGATTGTTAATTCTCCCCTCCAGCTGCTACACATTTCCATGTAAATTAGTTAGAAGAATGTGGTGTTAGATCAAGATGACAACTTCTATCTGATAAGTCTGAATAATCTCATTACCTTTTTGCTGGATAATGTATGGATATTATGGGGAGATGTTATGTGTTGATCACTTTTGGGAGTTAAAGGGTTAAATGAGGTTAAGAAATCTCATGTTTGTAATGTTGTACAACACCAGTCTTGGCAGCTTACAAGAAACTGATATTGAATACCTTTGAGGAACATGTCGTCCCACTCCCCTCTAAAATCCAGTTCGTAAATGTAGGCCAAAATGTAGTCAAGTGGCACATTTATCACTGAAGTTGCTCTATAGCAGTCCCAAGGTCGCTCTCCTGCCATAGGTGGTCGTTTTAGAATATCCAGACCCCTTAAGAAACATAAGATGAATATTAAACAGCAGGAGTAGTTTCACAAGTAAAGGATGTCATCTCGGAGTCCATAAAATAGCTTCCTACTTCTCACTCTGCAGAGAACAGAATGGATATTCACAATATACTTTCCTTAAGGAGTGTTGCAAAGGGTTAATGTATATTATAACACTCATTTCAGTCTACACACAGAAAATATTCTTTATGGCCTTTCCCTAGCTAGTATCAGTAAATTTCATTATTCTCTTCATGCATGCTATAAACAAAAGCTCTTGCACGATTTATCACCACTGCTGATGAATGCTTTTATCAACAAAATGAAATATCCTATCTTCTCCAAAACAGACAGATCTGTACAAAGGACACTTGAAGTAAACACCTGTCATTTAATTTAAACTGAAATCAACCATTTTTATGCAATTTAACTCCTTTGAAGATGGTACCACACTTGAATTAACAAATAGAGAAGCCTTGACTGTGCTCTGTTCTGTTGTAAAGCACGCAGGAAGCGGCTAGAGCACGAAAGAAGTGTAGGTCTTGTTCCGAAATTTCACTTTCAATTAATGAAAAAAAAGCTAGAAAGAAGTCCCGGAAAAGGTCGGCCATAGTACGATTTGGCAGATGGCGTGACAGCTTTAGCTCAGTTCTATGCTCTATACTCTCATAGAGCACGCTCTTTCAACCAATGACAGTACGTGTTATATCTGAGCTTTATTATAATGTGTTGTATACTATGGCATGTGCACATCAATCAAAACAGTTTCCAACATACTTTGTACTCCCTTGAGAAATCCAGTTGTCAGTTCCTTCAGTGGCCTGGTAGATGTCCATCACTTTTTGGAGCATTCCCTCCAAACTCTCACTGGCACAGGAAAATAAGACAAATTTCATCAAATTATTCAAAGAATTGATTATTTAAAGAATTAAAAAGAGAAAGCAGACTCAATCTTTGAAAATTGACATTCAACAATTCCTGATAATAAAAGGATATATCAATCCATTTAAATTAATGTGTAATTCTAAAAGCAATGTGGGAAAATAGTGTGGTGGAAATTTTTCTGTAGTTTTTGGTAAAAAGTTTACAAAACCACAACAAATATGCTAAAGAAAGAGTATGACTAAGATTTATGTCTTGAAGAGAGGTGGTGTGGAGGATTCATAGACAAAAGTGTGGTAATAGCCTGCAGTGCAGGTGTCTTATTAGTGCTAGCTAGATTATAACTCAAATGAAATCTCTCTTTCGTTTCAACTATTTACTAAACACTCCCTTCAAAATGAAAATGAAAAAGGATTATCACCTTCTGAGGAATTCTGGAAGATGTGAATCACTAACAACACTTTCTTTTCCCTGTTAATTTTTTCAGAAGAAAAATAACATGATAAGCAAGTTTTACAAAATTAAAAAAAAAAACTAATTGAAGCTTCTCCAGTTTATTAACTTTAGTTAATAAAATTAAATCACAATCACACATTTAAATGTGATATTACTATTTAATGTTGAAAGGAAAACTTCTATTAAAATGAGGGTGCAAGAAAGACTTATATTCAGTTCCTTAACCCTAACGACTCCTTCTTTTTGTGTCACATTTACAAATCTGTCTTTATATCTCCCCATCTCAAGACATAAATTAGGCATGTCCTACCTGCTCAAGTCCACTAGTTGCTAAAAATGATAACATGACAAGTGATTGTCCTTTGGTGTCATGAATCTCATGCTGTACAATTTCATGAGGAAATGAACAGACTTCACAGCACTGGTGCTGACACCAACCATGGTGAACTAGCACTGGTATATATATGTGACAAGCATGAGGGAGAAGTGGGTTTATACTGTATCTTGTATCATGGCAAAAGTTACTAAGGCTGGTATCAAGGTAAAATTTGACATGTTACCTTGTACCGTCACATACCCTTTTTATCATTTTGTTATCATCAGTCAGGTCAACTGCTCCACCCAGTAAATCACCAACACCTGGAAGAAGAAAGTCTGGTCTTAACTAATATGAAATTTCAATGACCTCAGTGGTGTCATTAATTAGCTATCTCATAACAGTCACTGGGAATTAATTAAAACTTCAATACAATCAAAGCAAACCTCTGGCTGCATGTTTAGATCCTAATTTAAATGGTGACACATAATTTATGATATTCTTTACCCTGGCCAACAGGAGTCAAATTAAGTGTACAATGTCATGTAAACTGCATCATTTACCATACATCCACACTGAGATGTGTCTTAAAATGCACATGTTAACCATATGTCATAACGAAGCTTTTAAGAACTGAAAGTGTTTCCCATCCTAAGGACACCTGACAGAAGGTGCGACTGACTGAATTAATCAATCTTGTGCTCATCAGTCTGGATGCACAGATCAATGAGACTGCCACTCTCAATAATAGTTAAACAAAATATTCATTGAAAACACTTGTATAAAGAAAAAGGCAACATTTTTCATCATTTTATCAGTGTCATTACCTAATCCTGATGCTAAGAGAACACAAGAACTGTTTATCAGTACTTTACATGTCACCTAAGCTTAATGCATTTAAAAATACTGTGATTACATACTATAACTGTGTTGTTAGTAGGGCTCTATAAGTTTATCAGTTCTGACAAGATACTACTTTTTAAGTGATCAAATGGCATGAAGTGAACTTATCCCTTTGTCTGACATGAGACCACTCAATAATTGCATTAAACCACCTGTATCACACATGTTTAATCCTGGAACAGTATATAAATCACAATCAGGTCACACAGATATTATTGTAAACACTACTGACATGACTCACCTGTTTGGTTAATGGATTCTAGATGTGTGACATGATTGTCACTCCCAGACAAACTTATGTTGCTGGGTTCTGATCCAACAGAATTAGCATGAGACTGATCAGGTTTGTAATGAGTAAAGAAATCCTGTAGTCCTGCTACGCGAGATACTGTCAATTGTGGTATTGATGCAAAACGTTCTGATACAGGTGCCACAATTAAGGAGACTAGACTTTCACTTGGCTCATCATCTCCTGAAAACAAAAGAGTTGTTGAAATGAATCACAACAGTCACGAATAATTTCAAATCTATTTGGTTCCTTTATGTCATGAATTTGCACAATCAAAGAAGTCGAGTAAGATGTCTTGCATTTTGTCAAGATTCCATGACAATTTGGCATTACCCATTTATATAACTCCTGAATGGAAAGAGATCTCATCAGGGTAAAGTGTCCGGCACCCAGAAAAATAACTCAATAACCCAGGCTAGGGTTGGACTCAGGACTCCTCTTCTCAGAGTTCAGTGTGCCTAAATGTAAAAACCACCATGTCTCTTACAATATACACATCAACTATATGTGGAAAGGTTAATTTTATTATTGACATCTTACCATTGTCCATAGATGACACTAAGAAGCATGACAACAAGGAGCCTTCTGCTGGAATGACTTGTTCAACAAATGAGCTAACAAACCATGCTTCAGACTTTGTTTTCAAGTCTGTATCCCAGTACCTATGATATATATTAAACACAAATTAAAAATGACAAACAGAAAGATCATGAGATCATTAAGCCCTTTAACTCCCATAAGTGGCAAAATATTACTCCTCCCTAAAATATCCATAAATTATCCAGCAAACGGGTCATGAGAATACTCAGACTTATCCAGTAGAAGTTGATATCTTGATCAAACACCAAATTATTGCCACTAATTTATAAGGAGATTCATAGATGCAAGAAGGGAGAATTCACAATCAGATCTTGTGTGAAAAGGGTTTGAAACAATGGCAAGCTGATTACAAGTCAAGAATCTTTTTCAGTTACAGACTACATTCACCTGTACATAAAAGGATACTGAAACTTTCAGAATTTACTTGCCTTGAATAAACTGCTTTTGTCTCTCCACCAAACATTTCCCTCAACTGAAGCACAGCTCTTGCCAAAAAACTGCTACAGTTAAAAGAAACTGACACAACATCCTGATTGTTGCCGGTTGTAACCTGCGACACAGTCTTTACTGAAGGATCCCACTCCAATAAAAGAAAAGGCTGCTTTAAGACTTTCATCACCTCCTATTCAGTAACATTCAAGAGAGCCACATGTAGTCAGATAAATTCTTTGACAAAAATAACAAACTCATGATAAAAAATTATTAAAGATTGGATTTATTGCCTGCATGTAACTTTCCTCTCATCAAACTATAACATTACATAATAATGTTATATAACTATAACATTACATAATATCTCAAGAAAATGTTGATATTTAATAATGACTACTGTTGGTAATATACCAGTCTGAGTTTAAAATAGGGACTCCTCTCCCAGGTACTTAAACTCTCATAAATGTTTAATTCCCTGTAAGGAGAGGTTCACATAGGTGTACCAAATTTAAAAGGGAGCACTAGAAATATCACCCTACCTGGCCTTTCTGTAAAATTCATTTAACACATACTAATATAAGACTGAAGAGTAACTCATAAAATCACACTGTCTATAAACAATTGTAAAAATTATTTTACATACAGGTACTAATTGTACATCTTAAATAGCTACCTGCTTGGATGCAGGAATGATTCCAGAACATGCATAAATTATTCTTGACATCCAGGGAGGGGTACTTCCTCCCAAGTCCTTTTGCCAGATTCTCAAACCACTGTCAACAGACTTCAGCTGCCAGCCTTTGGAGGCCTTGGGAGGAACATGCTAGGAAAATGATTTTAAAAAAATCAAGACTAAGAGAAATTAATGATGAATGATGACTTGTTAACATGCCAACCTATGGTCAGAAAAATGTTACTTTGAAGCCATAAATTTATGATTGAAGTCTCTCATGTTTCTCATGAGTAAGACCACATGTTCTTCAAAAATTATCCACAAACTGAGCTTGCTGAATCACTAGATCCAAGTATCATATCATTATAAAGATTAGTGTGGCAACAAAAAATTGTCGTAATTTCTAAAAATATGACCCATTCAAACCTGAACAATATCTAAGCTCTGTGATTGAAATGTTTTCTAAAAACAATATCAGAAATAATCATAACTAACTGAAAATAATTTTATACTAATAGCTTCCAAAATATAACTAACAAAAAGATTTATCAACATTTTGCAAAATTTATGGAGCAATTTTTTTAGTATATCCATATTTGGTGTTTTCACACCTTATTTACCATAGAACAATCAGTGCAAGTAAATTCAAAACATGGCAAAATCAACAACTCCTTTTTTTTTATCTATTGTTAATAAGATACAAGGGCCTTTTATCACAAACATTCCTAAACAAAAAAAAAAAGATTAATTTATTAATAACCCTAAGCAATAGACTGAAATTCTTTAATTATTTTCAGACCCACAACACTGAGGATCATATTACCACTCCACTAAAAGTTTACCAATTCTATGAATATTGTAAAAGTCAGTAAAAGTCATATCAAAGTACAGATCATTAATGAATTAATGTGACAAAGAAACACAGCTGAAGTCTGGGCGAATTAATGACTGCGGAACCACTTCAAGTTTATTTACTATTTACATGCTCAAATATTACACCACTGTTCTTTGTTCTGGATGCTTGTTTTGTGAAATTTAGATAATCTAAACCGATTGATCGATTGATGTAATATTGTCCTTAAGGCTTAATAATTTATGACTGTAACTAATTTGCAACATCAGCCTGTTAAAGCTCACATTTACGTATCCTGAACGAGCAATGAATTAAGTTTCCTTCACGTAGAAATTCATTGACAGTGACATAAGCTCTACTGTTTTTCACGTGAACGTCTCTTTGAATTAACAAACATAACCTGAGGGTTTTAGATGGTTGAGCGCTTGAAACTTGATATGCTGACGAATAAAATACACTGTAGAACCGCGTACTGGGTTAAAATATCGAACCAGATCGAGTAGTAAACAAATCTCTCACCCCCAGAAAAAAAGAAAACAAAAAAACAGGTACCTTTTTGATGAACTTTATTTTTTCCTGTGCAGAAGTTTTATCATGGATAGATCCCTGAAAAGTGCAAGGGAAAAAATCAGTTTAGGTAAACGCCACATGAACAAGTATAATTACCGTATCATTGTCGGCGCTCAGCTGATCTTGCTCTTCGACCGTCTAAAATTCGCTTTTTAAAACAATTTTAAATTTGCTTACCTTGCGGAAGAAAATAATATAAGTGACGAGTGCAACAAACACACTTATCAACGACAGATACAGAAGGCATAAAAGCGAGAACATCGCATCTCAGTAAGAGAATTCCTTTGCAGCTGGCTTTCCAACGAACGATGAAACACTGTCTGAGGTACGAAAGACCTGTGACAGATCATGAGCCCACGAACAATAGAAGTGTTAGGTCAACTTCCGGTTCTTTCCGGTGAGTCTTGTCTCCGGCAATACTTTCATTGTAAGTCATCAAACTCGTGATGGCCAAAGTGCGAAGTGCGTTCATCATGAGATTTGAAGAAAAGGTCAAATAATGAACTGTTTGAGCTTAGTCAAAGCTCAAGAAAAATAATTGAGTTACCGGGTACACCTGCGTTTCAGGCAAGATTACCCGCGGCTTGACTGCGAATCGGCCGCAAATGTTTAATTTGTTTGGATGACCTTACCCAAAAAATCACAAAAGAAGTCCATGGGGATGGGAGTGAGTGGGAAAGCGGCGTTGAAATAACGGCGTAATTCGTAATTTCGTTCATCTATACATACGAGGAGCCACAAAATTTGTCGGATGTTATATTTTATTACCGACCATTTTAAAGCTTCTTAAAAATCATTGACTGCTCATTTGCCTTCATCCACTGCTTAGTGGCTAAAGCGTTTTCAATCGAGAAATTTACCCTGTCACTTTGAAATTGTAGAGCAAGGGGGGGGGGAGGGGGAGGGAGGGTACTACGACAAATCAGTTGACTGTTGTGGAATAAGGTGAGGGATACGTGCGCATTCGCTCAGATACTGATCTGACCTTGTAACGATACTCCTCTCCCGGCCCAGCCCTCGACTTCTTACTTTTCGGGAGATTTGAAATGTTGGTTACCGGTAACACAATGACAATCAGTGCTATTTGCATGAAGAGGAAGAAAAATGTTCCAAGATTTCACAGAATTTTTTTGTGAGGCATAAACTCTGCAATGTTATTACATAATGGAAAGTCATCTCTGAAAATACTTTGAGTGCTGAATGAGTTTCAGATGTGCTTTCATCCTAAAAAAATTAGGCTTCCATACTTCAAGCAACTAGAGGGAAGAGTATACTTATGTTTATCATGTCCACTTCTACATAAAAAAAACTCTTTCATTTTCATTATAATAATTTAATTTATTTAGTTATTTGATCAAACTAACCTTTATAAACATTTCTATTTACATGCAATTCAACTAAGAAGCAATTTCCAAGAATTGAAAATGATGGAAAACTCTTAAGGTATGGATAAGTCCACAAACTTTCCATTTTCCTGGCAGTTCACAGCTTTCTAAAATAGAGAAAACTTCACCTGAGGATAAACACTAAATGAATGCCAAAAAAGGAAATAAGAAAGCAAGATTTTCAGAAAGCCTAATTTTACATCAAGAAGAAATTATGCACTTTTTGTATTTCTATATAAAACACACAGACATTTCTTGCCACATGCTACTAAATTTTTCATTCTTTCCAAAGTCTCAAGTTTGAGACCTTTCTCAAAGTCTTGGAGTAAGTCATTCAATCTCTCCACAATGAATAACAGTCTTTCAAATTCCAGTGCTACCCTCTTGTTTGGAGAGTCTCTCTTGAAGCTCAACACCATTGCCAAACCTTCAAGGGCAAGAAGGGCCTGGAATTTAAAACCAAACACTTGTGGCAAATCTTGTGACATATCACTATCACATAGATCCCTCATACGCCTTTTTGTAGAACTAGGCCAAGGTTTTTTGGAGTCAAATCTATATGAGCATGACTCATAAAACTGTTGTCGTTTTTGAAGGTTATCCAGTTTTTTGTAAGTTTGTTGTATCTGGACTGGTGACCTGGCCAAGTGACACATCACAGCATGGTGTTCATATGATCTCAAGTGTTTTGTATTCACTGGTATCACCACCTCTTGCAATGCAACAACTCCCTTGCAAACATCACCATGGGAAGACCAGATCTGCAGGCAATACCAACAGAATTCTTTACCACAGAGACCACAGACCATGTGATTACATCCAAGACCTTTCTGTATTGGGTAATTGCAAAATGGGCAGTTTTTAACCCCTACACTAGTAATCAGGGTCTCTTTTTTGCTGTTTTCAACCATCTTAGCATACCGTTCATGTTTCTTTCTGAACACCTGGGCTTCCTCACAAGTAGCTGGCCAGTGAGCATCTTCCTGGCACTTGAAACACCATGTGTTACCACAGAGGCATGCCACTGGCAAAGGCTGGACACTACCACTGTGCTCAGAGCTACAGACCTTGGAGGAGTCCTTTGCTATTGTTGCCTTGACAACCAACTTGCACTGGTCTGCTGGGCACCATTTCCACTTGGGGCATAATTCCAGTATGGTGTCCACCCTTTTTGCCATATGCCGTCTATAAAGTGATGGTGCAAGTAACATTAAGGTGACATCATCAACTGTTGTGCTACACTCATGCCCAGGGCACCTCAGGTTTATTTGGCCAAGATCAATCTGGGTCTTTAAGTGAGTCCTCCAGCAACTGTTACAGAATGTGTGACCACAGGTGGTCAAAGTTGTCGAGGAGACATCAGTATCTAAGGGAGAAAGTTTAAGAACCTTCAATCTTGTAATAACTAGTCATACTGGTAACTTACCAGTACAAGTAGATGCCTACTTTTTACATTGCATTTTCACAGGCAAATACTGTGGTGCTGGTGCTTTACACCTAGATAAGTTATTTCCAATTTTCATAATTGAGTAAAATTGCAGCTCAGGTAATACTTTTTTTTAGATATTGTGACAACTATTAAGTATTGGATTTACCATGCTTAATTGAAACCTTTGTGGAAAGTCTTTACAAAAAGTTTGAAAATGTTTGAACTTAACTTAAGTAATCAAGCACTAGATAGGAAATTAATTAAAGAAATAACTTAATTAAGGAAGGATATACATTTCTGATTCATTTGAAGGAAAAATGCAAGCCAACAATACAATTTAAAAGCCAAAGAAAAGATTTAATTTGTTCTTTTTTCCCTAAAAGCAAAGAACAAAACACCAAGCATAAATTACAACTCAGACCTTGTCTGAGCATCAGAAACTCATTTCAGTTGTTATCAATTACTCTTTGAGTTATTTACCATTACAGCTGAGTTCCATAAAACATATCCTGCACTCCATTTCAGTACTAAACAGAGGTTCAGGGTTTTCTGACAAGAACTTTTCTTTCCCCAGGGACATCTTTACCTCCTGACGTGCTTTCGCCAATGTAAAAGCCTTAGACTTCCAACCAAGCAGGTGTGCAAAGACATCAAAAGACAGTTTGGGTAGCCTGGGTTCTGCCGTGTCTGCTTTACTGTTGGTGTTTAGGCAGAAGCAGTTTCTAGCAGTGTTCACAATATCCTCTAGAGTAAGGCCACAGACATCCTTTCTGACACTCTTCAGCCTGATTTCAGAAATGAACTCTGTTAGCACTGATTTATGTGTGTGTTCTTCACTGCAAGTGACAGATGCAAACCAGTTAGTCAGCCTGTGACCCTGTCGGAAAAGAACGAAAACTTCTCCATCAATGTCCTGAGATGTTAGTGGTGTAACCTTGAGTGCAAATGCCCTTGGAACACTCTCTGCTTCAAGGTACTTCTCACCCCACATTTCCTCTAGATGAGCAGGATTAGTTTGTTCTGGGGAAAGAACAAGAGCAATGTACAGGTGGATTACATCTGTTGATGAAGGTTCCAAACATTTTCCAGGCAGGTCAGATCTTGGTGTCATAACTGTGCTAGGTACTTGGTGTTGACTACCATGACTGTTCCCAATTGAAGATGGATTGTTTAATTCTAAGGACAAGTTAGGATCAACCTGATTGAATCGTCGGAAACCTCCTCGTCTTCCATGTCTCCAATTACCTCTTCCTCGTCCTCCTCCACGCCTTCTTCCTCGCCCTCTTCCTCTGTGCATGCCACCTCTTACTGGTGCCCACCAATCATAATTCCAACCCTGGTCATCTATGTTAGCATCAAGACCCCAGTCATCAGTATTAGCATCATGACCCCAGTCATCCATATTAGGAACAGGATCCCTGTCATCCATATTAGCCACAGCATCCCTGTCATCAATATTAGCAACAGGACTCCTGTCATCCATATGAGCATCATGACCCCAGTCATCCATATTAGCATCATGACCCCAGTCATCCACATTAGCATCATGACCCCAGTCATCCATATTAGCATCATGACCCCAGTCATCCACATTAGCATCGTGACCCCAGTCATCAATATTAGCTTCATGACCCCAGTCAACCATATTAACATCATAACCCCAGTCATTCATAATGGCATTATACGAGTTAGGAAAACGACAACCATTATTATATGCAGATATCTCTCTGATTTGAGTCAGAAGTTCTTGATGTGCATTGTACATATCATCTCCACTGTCCACATAAATGCACTGTTTTTTAGGTGAGAAAAGTCTTGTGCTTTTAATGGTATTTTTTATTTCCCGTGAACTCTTTTCGATGAGATTCGATTTCTTTTTAGGGGATGTTCTCAAAAGTGAATCAAAATCCATTGTGATAGATCTAACAAAGCTGTTTGAGTGACAGTGTTCACTGAGATCCTCCTCGATACAGTGGAGAGATAGATCTTCCTCATGTACCTCCTCGAAGTCTTCCTCTTGACTCCAATCGAAACGAGAATTCTTCTTGCGTGTTTCGAAACGTACTCCTGATCTCTTTCTATGTTTCTCTTTCTGCCATGGTCTCAATGGACTGGGGTAACTCACCTCAAAGCGTGTACTCGCATATTCAACGTCAACCAGCAGATCTTTAGCTCGAGCCAATCTGCCCTTGGATTTTCGAGTTTTGTTATCCTTTGAGCTGTAAACTGACAAACAGTCCGGACGATCTTTTCCATCATTGGTGAATCTTTCCACTAAAACAACCTCGTCCTTCTCGAATTCCGCAGAGGTAGTCGTCTTGATTACTTCTGGAAGAAGCCAGCGATTTTGCTTGCCTAGCGAATAAGTGGTGACCTCTGTTTTATCTTGGCTTCCTTCAGGGAAAGCTGTGGTGTGAATAAGAAGACCCTCAGATCTTTTGGACCGAGAACTTCGCGAGCGTACAGTTCGTCCGTTGTTGACACCGAATTTTCCAAATTTACAAACCATTTTTCCTTTTTCTTCTAACATCTAACCGTTTTCTCTAAATATTGAATGGTTATTAGAGTAAATCGAACCCTTTTTATACCTCCAAAAATCCATTATTAAGCAAAATTCACACTAGTAAGTGCAACTGTGGTGCAACTTCCCTGTAAGAAGTAAACAGTAAGTGAAGATTTGATGAAAACAAGTTTGCGATTGGCTGCTGATTTATTATCCAATCAGAAGATTCGTATTATCAACTCGTGATTTATTTTTAGCTCTATACGTTTTGTACAGCACCAAAACAAAATTTGACTCACAAGTATCTAGAATACTCTTAAAAATATTTTAGCACCTTCCAGGTTTTCCCTGTGATCGATTGATTTAATTTCCTTACATTGCTCAGGAAAGCTGGCGGGGATTACGAATTACACAAGTTTTGATTTCGTCGAAGCTTCAGTTTGTTAGAGTTGAACCACTCTCTGAATTTATACTTTTGTTAACTAAAACGAAAAAACCCGAGTGTTGCAGGGTCCAAATTGAATTCTATTCGATTATGCTTTGAAAATTCAAAATAAATTGCAATTATATTTCTACCTAAATTCATTTATTTTTTTCTTTCGTGTCTATTTTGATTAGTCATTTGTCCTTAATTGACTTACGTACGTATTTTTGCGTGTTGATTCATGTCTACGTATTTGTATATTTTTCATGTTTTTATTTGTTTCAATAAGTTTCAAACTCAACTGAATCAAGTATGTCACTATCAAATGTCACGTAACGGTGTTCTTAGAAGAATGTTACTAAAAATAGGATTCTGAGCAAGGAGTCATATTAGTACGCATAAGATTATTGGACGATAAATTTGTTAGCCAATCATAGATGAGTTTATAGGGACAACACCGAATTACACCATCGCAGAGACGTACACCGCAATGGCTACATTAATCGTCTATAAAAGAGAAATGTTTGACTTATTTATCAGGTTTGAGTTGTTTCCCTTTACTCTAAAAGATAATCAGTTCATAGACAACGGTTGAGAAGAAGGACATTCAACTATGGAGGGGAAGCGTGGAAAATCAGGCCGTACAGGACGAACTTTTCGATCTAAGTTTTCTCAGATCAAAGGTGGAAGAGTCGAAGGACTTCTGATACACTCTTCAGGCGTCAGTTCGCTCCAGGAAGAAAATCAACGTGTAGAAGAAGCGATTACCTACTCACTGGGAAAACACAATCGTTGGCTCCTTCCGGAAGTAATCAAGACCAGCTGTGTTAGCGCTGGATTCGATGAAGAACTTGTGTTGGTCGAGCGCTTTGCGAGCGCAAGCGGCAGGAAACATACTCGAGCAGACTGCATCTCTGTGTTCAATTCCAAAAATGGCACGTCGCGCAAACCCAGACGTAAGTTAGCACACTCTAAAGATTTACTTCGAGACGACGAAGAGATGAAATCTCGGTTTGAGGTAACCTACCCGAATCCCTCAGCATCATGGTCGAAACAACCCAAGAAACCCTCTGGTCATCATGGAAAAAGGAAGAAAAATAGTTGTAACTTTTCTTCCGCCACTGATTGCTTACTTGAAGATTATGATGAAGATTATGATGACGATCTGGTTGAAACTGACTTTGACAGTGAATTTGAGGAGGATTTTGGAGGGAAATTGGACAGATCTTCAAGCCTTGACCTGAACATGCTCATGAAAAAATCTACACCAGTTCTACAAACACATTATGGCAAAGAAAGGTCTTCTCTGAACAAAAATTGGAGGGAGAAACAAATTGATCCAGTACAGTCAAAGAGGCATTTCCTTGTAAGTGATGATATAGAAATGCACCAAATGCATTTGGAGTACTTGGAGGAAATCAAGGCAGGATCTTCCCTTTTAGATTCCAGAGAAGAACATAAACAGTCAAACAAGAAAAATCAAAATCCTGAAGTGGGTAAGCAAAGGCGTCGTCGTGCAAGAAACCCAGCTGTCTCTTCAGTTTCAAGTAGCAAAGCAGCCAATGAGTCTGTACCACTACTTAAAACCTGTTCTGATCTAGTGGAATGTTCTAGTTCAGACACTGATGAAGGCATTGTCCTTACGATGAGAAAGCAAGAAATTATGCCAGAGACCCTTGCACAACAGTGGCCTCACATGTACAAGGAGGGTTCTAGTTTCCCCAGAACTTTTGCCCTCAGTTTAACATCGCTTATACCCCTGACCACTGGTGATGAAGTCTTTATCGCTTTCAGAATACTTAAGGACCATGCAAGGTGCCACTCAGGTGAAGTAAAAGCTGTAATGAGTATGGCTGTTTACAAAGACAACGATGCTTATGAAAAAACTGTCAAGGATTTTATTTCCCAGATCAGTATGATGCAAACTGATCAGAAAATTTGGACCATGCAAGAAATCACAGACATGGCCATTAGTTTTCATTCAGAGCTGGCAAAGAACATAAGTGTGAAGGTGCATTGCAAAGAGCCACGGAAACCGAGGCTGTCACTGGATGTTTTCCAAGATCTGTGTGGATGGACATCAAAGACATTCTCATCTCACACAGCCAAACATCAAATAAAGAAATGTCTCTCAGAGGTCACATACCACCCAGGGACATCCACTACCGCTGTTCCTTTGGATAGCAATCCTGTGATGATGGAATCTTGTGGAATCTGTTTCCAAGAGGTTCAAGACAAAGATAAGCCTTCAGGTATATGTGACTGATAAATTAGACTATTTTTGGAAGGTCCAGCATGTATTATTTAAGCATTATTTTGATTACCCTCCTGCCTTCTTGATCTGTGTTTATCTGAAAACTTTTTCAGTAGTGATTTTAAAAGAATTGTTTTTGAAAGAATAATTTATCACATATTTCAGAATCTGATATGAGCTATATTGATTATTACTTGATTTGTATTATCAATGTTTTTTTTGTTCACTTTACTTTGCTTATATACTTTCTCTATGCACAATTTCCCTAATTGGCTGAATTTCTTAAAGGAAGGGAATGAAAAGGGAATTTTTAAACAGGATGACCAAAAATTAGGAAAATGTCATATATGAGGTTAGAGTAGTTTTAATGCTAATATTAAAAAATGGTACCAAGATAGCATTTTTCCCAATAGGGTTGATATTCTTGCATGAAACCTTTTTAACCCTTTAACTTCCAGATCAAATTAGTTATTCTCCTTACTGTCACCCATACAATTCTTATAATGTTTGTTCAAAAAATTTAGTATTGGATCAACTAATTATCCCCAAATTGATATTTTTCTTTATTCTCATCACTCATCTGGTTGATATTGTTTTGATATTTTAAAGAGAAATTTTGTCATGGTCAGTCATGGGAGTTCAATACAACCCTGAGTCCTTAGAAAACAATGTCTAGCTACTCAGTAGTTTCCTATCATGTTTTAGAGCTCAGCTCTAGTGTTTGCATTCATTGCTTCAACTTAACCAGTTAGATAATATGATCAGGTCTTGAGAATCAAGAAAATGTTGTGTTTCAGAGCATGATGGCATCATTCCATTTCTGTCCTTGAATGGCTGTGGCCATAAGTTCTGTAACAGTTGTTGGAAAGCCCATTTGAAGACCCAGATTGATCTGGGCCAAATGAAACTGAGGTGCCCTGGGCATGAGTGTAGCATAGCAGTTGATGACGTTACCTTGATGTCCCTTGCACCATCTCTGTTTGAACGGCTTCTGGCAAAGAGGGTGGACACCATGCTGGAGATGAGCCCCAAATGGAAATGGTGCCCTGCAGACCAGTGCAAGTTGGTTGTCAATGCAACAACAATTCAAGACTCCTCCAAGACTTGTTATGCAGAACACAGTGGTAGTGTCCAGCCTATGCCAGTGGCATGTGTCTGTGGTACCATGTGGTGTTTCAAGTGCCAGGAAGATGCTCATTGGCCAGCTACCTGTGAGGAAGCTCGGGAGTTCAGGCAGAAGAATGCATCTTATGCTCGATTTGCGACAAGGAAGGAAAAAGAGCTGATTACCATTGTACAAGTGAAGCGCTGTCCCTCCTGTTATTACCCTGTAGAAAAGGGTCTTGGTTGTAATCATATGACATGCATCTTCTGTCGCAAGGAATTCTGTTGGTCTTGTTTACAAGACTGGTCAGTGTCTACTATTAATCACTCACAGTGTAGACTTGTTCAACTGACAAAAATTCAGCTGACCACAAAATGTGTAAACAGTGTGTCTTATCAGCATATTGCAGTTACAAGTCGGGTTGCCAGGGCTTCAAGTTTGATATGTCAGATCCACAGAAAACTTGACAAGATAGAACATGATCTTAGCATTTATTCTAAATGCTTTCCCCTTAGACCAGAACTAAAAAAGACAAGCTGTACAGAGCAGCAGCTCAAGAAGCTTTGTGAGAATAATGCTGTCCATCTGTTAAAGAAAGTGTTCAATTTTAAATTCCAAGCACATTTAGCATTAGAGGGGCTGGCAATTAGGTTGTCATTTTCAAATGGTGCTGTGGGCTGTAGTAAGAAACTTGCTTTGGAGTTTAGCAGGTTGTTTTTTATTGTGGAGAGAATGGAAAATATCCTTCATGACTTGAATTGTTGTCTTACTAGGAGAGAAATTTTATCAAAACTGAAATATTTTATTAAGTTTGGTAAGAAGTGTATTCTTTCAATCGGCAGGAGAGTGAATGAGTATCGTTGAAATCTTGTAATTAAGCAGTTTTGAAAAGTATTGTAGCAATGGTTGTTACTAAACAGAAATGACGGAAGTGAAAGCAACTGAATATAATTTTTCATATATTAGTTATGATTTAAGAATTAATTGTTCTTTTTAATTATCACTGCAAGGCTCTACTGTTTATTTTATTTTGTGTGACACTGTATAATGTTTATTTTAAATTTGACCTTTGTCCTTCTGGGGTAATCAGCGTTGGGCTTTTCATTGTAGCTTTAAAACACATGCTAATTTGAAGGTTAACTGTCATTAGATGAGAGAATTGAAGACCAGTGGATATAATTTTTCTGGTTATTCCTTAGAAGAGAGTGCTTTATCAATGCCACATCTCCATCTTGGATCTCTTTGTTCATTCTCATTACCTTTATGTTTAGGAGAATTGTCATACTGATCATTCCTTAGAGTCAAATTTTAAAACAATTTCTTTGATGCTGGTTGCTAAGCAATTCATTTAAATTACAGGTTATACTCTGTTGAAGTGAAACCAAATCTTATTTAACTAGTGGTATGATTGGGAAATGTTGTGGCACTGAGTGAGAAGAATAAGGACTCAATTTTAAGTAACTGAACATGTAAGAGTAAAGCATCGATTTCAAGCAACCAGTTTATTTTCCTTTCACTGTTGTATGTCTACATATTGAGGAATATTTAATGAAAATAAAAGTCCTGCATATTACCTTACTTGTGATGGCATAATGAACATGCAATTTATGTAATTTTGAACTGCAATGAAAATGAAAATTAAGGAAATGGGATGAGAGTTTGATTGTATCTTGCGAAAAGTTAATACTGTACAAGATATTTTAAAAACCAAGAATGAACTAGGGGGAGAGGGGATAAAACCCATAAATCCAGCAATTTATAGTGAATAAATATCTAGTGTGAAGCTGATGACTAACTTTGCGTTTCATTCATTTTGAAAGGAATTTGTATTTTACTTATCTCTGGCATATCAAATTGATAATCTAGTTTTTCAATTGCCTTTTTTTAGATCTCAAAATGTGATTTTCAGGTACATTTTTGCATACCCCATAAAGTGATAAATTTGTGAGGAAGAGAAGATAATAGCTGGAAATATGATCTTAAAGGCTATTCTATTCGGAAAATTTTCATGTGCTTTTATATTTTTCTCCAGTCCATGTATGTACTATAATAGTGAAGTGACATAGGGGTTCATTTTCTCTTTATTAATGTTCTTTCATTTTTTATTTTTTTTTAACTTTTCATCCATTTATCCGGTCAAGTACGGAAGTTACTCAGTGAGACAATTAACCACAAGTCAGGGAGAGGAGTAGAAGCGGAAGGAAAAACACAGAAAAAAATCGGGAAAAGTAATTAAGGGTTGAAATGAAGGGTAAAAATGATGAACAGTTTCCAATTCATTTTCGAAGCTAATGTATCTAATACCCAACAGTTTAATGAACATTTTATGTCAGTTTATCTATTTTCAGGCCAGTAATAAATTATTGCACAAGGCCTATAATAACACCCAATGGGCAGGATTCTTGCGAGCAAAAGGACGCGTGCGAGAGGAGCGCGGAGAAGACAGAGGGGCACTGAAAATAAGTAAGGTCATACTGACGTCATAGCGTGATATTTTTGACACACTTGGTATCCACCCATATTAGGAATTCAGATCTTCTGTACTTACGACCCTGGAAGATTCATCGAGCCAAGTTGAGCCAAACACTTCGCTTTTCACCTATACCCATAGTCATTCCTTACCACTTAAGTTGTTGCTGGCTACGATTTCAGGTAACTTTATCAAGATGTTGTCTTTGATCTCAAAGCAGACCAGTCAATTTCGATATCCAAACCTATACTCATTCTCACACCTCTATTCGGAACTGTGTTACTCGTAAGATAATTTTTAAAAAGGAATATCTATGGAAAACTTTTCCAACATTCCATTACCTAAAACGGTATGTAAACCAGTGACTTTGGAAGTTTTTATCTTTGACTCTTATTATCGTGGACGAAACTTGACTGAAGCTACAGCTGCAAGTAATGATAAATTTTGCGGTAATTAGATAACGGTTTTAATTAACATTTGACTAACACAGTCTTCTGGACTGTATAATTTTATGCCACTATCTGCGTCGGTGTGCATACTATAAGATTTTAAGCGTTAACTAACAGCGTAAAATCTCTTAGTATGTATATATACCGTCTGGAAGAAAGTGCGCCGTTAACTATTACGCCGTTATCGAACTATATTCCCCAAATTTTGGAGTGGATAACGACGGACAGAGGTGTGAATTAATTATCAGACTGAATCCCCTTTTAGGTCTACAACACCGTTATTTACTAACTAGTTTCCGATTGGTTTTGGGAAGATCTCCTCGTTCTATTCTCTATCGTGCATATATTTCGATGCGTGACATGTACATTTGACGAAAGCTAAGCTAGAGTACACTGCAACCATGAATTAGCGTGTATCACCCGTTGAATGAAAGAGGTGTTGGTAACTTGATTGCAGGCAATTAGTCTGAGAAATATTCAAGTACAAAATACAGCAACTTGATTTTATGGATGAGTGTGAGTTGTACATTGATAACTTTCTTTCTTTTCTCTCACTTTACTTTCATCGATCACTCTGAATTTCAATTCTTTTGAAGAGAACTTAAATTCTTTCTGAAAGATTCATGTCTCTTCAGAGAAGAATTTGTTATTCCAGATTCTTCGTTCTCAGAGGAGAATCACAATTCTGAGGAGAAGAAATCTGCTTCTTGAGGAAAGAGCTGTGCCGATCTTCTCCCAAGGTTAAGATTTCTTATCTATTTCATTTACGCGCTATGTGATGATGATCGTCATGACAATTTTGACAGACGCTCGTTGTAGTTTACTTATGTAATTGATAACGACGCCGTGTTGACGGTGAGCGGAGTTATGTAAATTTTTGTTGGTAATGGTCGCTCAACATTTCAGATAACAGTAAAATGGTTTCGCTTAGTCGTACTGTTACATTCCCATTTAAGATTCAAGAACGAATCAAATTGTTCGAAAAGTAGCCGGGCGGTCTTGCCTACTTGTAAAACAAATATGTTTTTAAACTTGACGCTAACCGCAAACGGTAGAATGGAATCTGATTTTCTTCACTCATCCTATGAACCTAAAATCATCTCGGTAAAACATTAGGAAATTATGTCCTGTTCCAGGAAACTGCAAATAATTTCACATAACTTTACAGACGAAGGAAAGTAAACTATTCAAGTTCTACTGATAGCAGCCAACCGTAAACTTCAACGACGACAACTTTATTGAACCTAGTATTTCATGATCTTGTTCGCTTTCTAAGGAGGTACCCAGCGGTGGGCAAGCCATTTCAAGAATGAACTAGCACAGAACGCTTCGGAACAAAACCACGTAATGTCACCGACATCGATCGGAATCCCTCCTAAGTTCTAAATCTAGCACATTATTCAAAGTTAAACAAAGGGTAAAACAAAAGACAGTAGATAGAAAATGGGGTTTCTGGCGCATTTTAAAAGCAACTTTTATTTAAAGGCAAATCATGAATTTAACCTTGAAATCAAGGTTGACTTGAAATCAACCTTGATTTCAAATAAACGGCTTTTTGAGCATTTTGGAGACAAACTTGATTTTAAGGGCAACTTGAATTATTCACAGGTATTGAATAATTTCACACCCTCTTCAGATTATTGAGAATGTGTCACTCGTGAGTTCTGAAGAGGGTGTGAATATTATCATCTCTAATGATTCTCTTGTCGCGTCATCAGCATATCGTCATCAGCATATCAATGTTGTATCTTCTCGCTGAGAAGTCGTGATGTGCCTTGATTTGTTCTTCTGTCAAAATCGTGTCTTTGTAAATGAGAAGTTATTTCATTAATAATTCAGGCTTTCAGGCTCACGTTGGATGATGTTGAGCTGAGCATCTGAGAGGATGACTGATGTGACATTTAACTGACATTCTCTGAGCCGGACGCTTTTCCTTTCCTTTCCAGTCACCAGTACCGACAACAGTCCTTCTTAGGACTACACTCACCCGGACGATCAAACCATACTAAGATTATTGTCTGAGGGGATGAAGATGTGACATTTAATATTCCCTGAGCTTGACGCATTCCCGTTGATTGCGAGCTGAACTCCTTCCTTCGTATTCACCAATCTCAATCCATTTTCATGAAGATTACTGTCTCTCATACTCCTGAGATAGATGAATAGACCGAATCTGTCTCCGGCATAAAAGTCTGTTGCATTCATCTCGCTGTTTTCCTTTTCAAATCTTTTAAAGACCTCTTCCCACTTGTCTTCATTCCTCGACTGTAAACCTTATTAGGGATTCCATTGACAATTACCTTCATTTCAGTGATGTCAGGATTAAATGTCTTCTCACTGTCTATCGCACCAGCGACATATGGCTCGTAAAATTGAAGAAGAAGTCCCTTCATTGACCTCCTTGGAACATTGATACTCTCACTGAAGATCGTGTCTGATCCCTTATCGACTGAGATTGTCTTGAGATGAGTTACTTGCTCCTACATTGATCTCTTTCCATTTCGTAGTTAGACAAGGCCTCATCAGCGAGTTCTTGACAGTGAATGACTTCATACTCATGCTGGATGTTAGTCAATTCAAAGGCGAGCTGTGCCTCATCAGATCCGATTACAACCCAGCCGACGGGTGCAAGCCTGAGCTCGAAAAACTTATCAGAAAGAGCTCTTGGGAGGAAGACTCCATCATCCTTTAGAATCTCATAATCCAATGGAATCCTATATTTGTTCTCATAAACATCGTTGAGCTTATTCTCCTTGTCAACTCCTCGTTTATTCTTATCTTCAGCATTGCATCTGATCTTGGAAAGATCAGCAGGCTGAATACCTTCTCTGATCATGCTTGCTTTCTCATTCTCAGCCAAGAGGAGGTCTTCATAGAGCTCGAAAGGATCATAACCATCAATGCCCTGCACGATTTCTCCCGCGAATTTCACAGTCAACCTGTCAGCAAGAGCTCTTGCGACATTATTCACGATATAATTGTGTGCGTGACCACTGGCTGCCAAGTCAAAGATGAGTGAAATAGATCCTGTAACTGGGACTCTAAGTGTCCCACGTTGAGATGCCCTATTGGAGTTAAATGTTACTCTGTGAATTATACGGTCCGCTTTAAGGGCGTTTGACCTCTTTTTTTCAAAACTTAGTTTGGTTTTTTCGCTGAATTCCATTTTTAAAAGATTTCATTTAAAATGGCAGAATTTGGAGATACTGGTGCTATGCTTGACAAAGAAGGAAATACAAATGATGGAGATGATGAAGATGATGGAAATACAACAGGACACTTTACCCTTAATCCTCATTACAATTCAACTCCCGGTCCCTCAGGTGATCAATATGAAATGACCGCAATGAATAGGGAGGCTTGTGTACCGAGAATGCAATAGACGAATGCCTCAATCGGCTGATTCAATCCCGCCATCCCGGCCTGCGTCAGACCTTCTAACTGATTTGCCATGAAAAAGTCAAACTGATTTTCAACATTTTTGTTGTCACTCCGGATGAAATAAATCAGATTGCCTTTGATAGCTTTTCCTCTCTCATCGCTGAACTTGTTATTACCAGGATAAGAGTTTGAAGTTGCTGACGGTCCAAGTATTGTCACATTAATGGAAACGGATCCGAGACCGTGATCATCACCTTCTTTGAAGCAGAAGTCTGTACGTGATGAAATTCCAAATTACACACATTTTCGTTTGAACGATGGCGTGCCACAATTATCATTTATCTTTATGGGTCACCTGGAGCAGCCGATTTACTTCCACCCATCTCAAAGAGAATCCTTCTGACCGTGAAGTATATATGAAACATCAGAAACGACTTGATCTGTTCTGCAATTCTTATCAAACACTTCACGAGATATTCCACAGCCTGTTCTTGCGCACCATACTGCGAAGTTGAGCTGTTGAGACCAGTAGCTCATATTTGGTCTCGCAAGCCATGTATTTGATCCTGTACCTGAAGAGTGCTGGATTTTCATTCTTGTGAATATTCCTCTGAATTTTGCTTTAAAGTATTGGGATGGGGTAACACAAATCTCAATCTCCTCATTCAAGCGGCCGACGTCATTCACGTTCGATGGAACTGCTGGCACTTCCTTCTTCTATTCGATTCCGAGTGAGTTCATGGGAAAACCTCCAACTCCAAGTGCCTTCTTCATGTCATCTTCCAAATATCTACTGTCTGATCCTGAGACGCTCGACTGAACTCCATCTGATCGACTGAAGTAAACTTCACCTGTTGCCTGTCTTTCATCATTGAACGACGATTGGGCATTGAACTTGCTCAAGTCTGCATTTGGGTATCGTGCTTTGAAATCACTCCAGGCTATTGTCTTAGCTTAATCTTCAGTTTTATTACCTACGTCTGATCTTAGCCACGCAAACATTTTTATAATCAGTATGATTGTGCTTATAATTTTTGCAGATTCAAATGATCACACGGTTTACTTCAAAGAACTTCCCGGCAGCGAAAAATATTAACATATCAGGCTCGTGAGTTTTTCTCCTAGAACACATGGTTTAATTTGAAGCGAAGTAGAGAAATCTCTGTATTCAATGCCCAGGGCAGTGCAATTGTAAAGAGAATTTCAGAAGGTAATTATTCACTCAAAAGCCTTGGCCAAGATCTTCAAGATGCATTAAAGAGTGAAGGAGTGAAGGTTGAAATGAATACTCCGCAAGGAGTTCGAAAATCCACAGTCCTCAAATAAGCATATCCTTCTCGACCATGTGTTTTTCACTCGTATGTTAATTTTTAAAGATAAATATCTTTAGGAAACCTTTTCCAGCATTCAATTGCAATGCACCTGGAACGGTAAGTAAACCAGTGATGTTGGAAGTTATTACTTTAACCCTTATTATCGTAGATGAAATTTCACTGAAGCTACAGCTGTAAGCAATTATAAATTTTGGATTGGATAACGACGGACGGAGATGTAAATTGTTTTTCAGACTGAATCCCTTTTTGGGTCTACAATACCGTTATTTACTAGCCAGTTACCAATTGGTTTTGGGAAGATCACCTCATTCTGTTCGCTTTCGTGTATTTCGATGCGTGACATTGGACGAAAGCTGAGCAGGAGTATACACTGCAATCCAAGAATTAGCATGTCTGACCCGTTGAATGAAAGAAGCGTCGGTAACGTGATTGCAGGCATGTAGTCTGGGAAAGATTCAAAAACACAATACAACAACCGGATTTTAAAAATGAGTGTGAGTTGGAGATTGATAACTTTTTTTTCTTTTCTCTCACTTTACTTTCATCGATA
The DNA here is from genome assembly GCF_964200805.1 of Pocillopora damicornis. Classification (NCBI taxonomy): domain Eukaryota; kingdom Metazoa; phylum Cnidaria; class Anthozoa; order Scleractinia; family Pocilloporidae; genus Pocillopora; species Pocillopora damicornis. Next base: position 1,506,591 of record NC_142676.1, read on the forward strand.
TCAGTGAGCGATATATGTTTAATTGGCGTTTAAAACACTATAAAGGTCAAACTGTTCTCTCAAAAATACATATGATTTCATTGCATGCTCGTTGTAACATTGCATTGCTATGAACTTACGCGAAAGTAAAATAGAGGCCAAAGCAATGAATAACTGCACTTACCAACTACTCTAGCCTCAGTGGTCGAAAGCCCCCTTTAAGGAAACAGCAGAATTATAAACGAAAAAAAGTTGTTACTCTGCGGCTCAAAATGTAAAATTTAAGGCCGTTGTTTTCTTCTCCTCTCAACAGGGATAAGGCCGAAATAGAATAAAGGTAATGGCTGGTGAAGGCGCAAATTTAGCTGCGGCTGGAGCCGGGGCGGTGTTTGAAGTGGTAGCGTCAGCAAATACATCAGGCTTTTTTTTCTCAGTGAAAATAGACAGCCCCATTCTGGCAGGAGTCGCGCTGGCTGGAGCCCTGTCGTTGGGTGCATTCTACTTGTCTAAAAAGCATTCTGTTGAAAATGCCATAAGGAATGCCTTAGAAGAAAGAAATGAAAACGGAGCTGATCCTGAAGTCAGGAACATCGGGGATGGTTCAATTTTGGTGGAGCTTTACTTTCATACAGATCGTAGTTTGTTACAGTTCGTGGATGACCTTGAAGCAGAGAAAGTAAAGCATAGATTGCAAAAAGAGTTTTCTAGAATTGGATTCAACAGGGAGTTAGTTGTAACCATCAGGAATGCCAAAGAGGTTTACAGGAAAGTGCAGGAAATAAGGTAACAATCTGAGTCATTTTGATCCAGTGACCCAAACCTTTTTACTCGCTTTCGAGTACTGCGATGAAATAGGAAGTCTGCGAATGAAAATGAGATTGTAGATTTTGAATCCTTGCGTTCATTGTGATACAGTTGAAGTATTACCTTCAGAATCTCTTACAGCGTGCATGAATAACAATTTATTTCAGGTTTTCGCCTTCGCGAGAAGTCACCCACGCCGCGCCATTACGAGAAATACAGATGCAGAAACTCAACCTCGGTAACAGATGTATGTATATAACTCTTAACCACTTATCAGTTTCATGTTGCATGGAAATATGCTTTGTCCTCAGGCCATCAAGCCTCTTTTACCAATTTGTTTGGTTCACTGTGACCCTGCAGAGACCAAGACGAGAATTTAGTCACTGACTACGTCAACATTAGAAATGATGTTAGGGAAAAATAGGAGAAGGATTTCTGGTGATCAATATTTTCTTAATTTTTTTCTTTCCAGGCGATCCCGAGGCTCCACACGAGATCAAACTAAGAGTGGTGCCTCAAAATCTTGATGTTAAAAAACAAGACACGTCCAGTCACCAATTTTCTGATGACATAAATATGTTCCTAAAGCAAAACACATTTTCTCCAACTGAAGGACTGAATGCTTTCCTGAAAGGTTTGGAAGATATTTACAACCTGAGCACTAAAGCATTAAAATTTGACGGTCTAGAAATACGAGTGGAATGTGTTACCCTGGGAAGCCTTGAAAGACTCTGGAGATACTTCCTCTCTGGCCGCCTCAATGAAATCGCTGAGATGTGCATTCTGACCGATGAAGTAAAAAAGAAACTGAACATGAAAAATATGAGACTAACAACTGTCATTAAAGAAGAGGACTACGAGACATGCAGAAGGTCTTTCATTGAGCGATTGAAGCCATCAAGCGAGATAACAGTTAAAATCAGCGCCCACAATGTTGGTGATGAAAATCTTAAGGATTCCAACCAAAACTTTGAAGCCGACGTTTTAATGTTCCTCAACTGCAACACATTTTCACCAACTAAAGGAATGGGCGACTTTCTTAAGCATATTGAAGATGATTTCAACCTGCGCACCAAAGCATTAGGTTTCAGCTGCCTAGAGATAGCATTGGAATACGCAAACGCAGAGGGCCTTAAACGACTGTGGATGGACTACGAGTCAGGTCACCTCAATGAAACTGCAGAGAGATGCCTTCTGACTGATGAAGTAACCGAAAACCCTCAGACGAAAGATATTAGGGTGAAAACGATTGTCAAAGGTGGTGGGTACTTCGCAAGAAGGAAACTTTTTGAGCTAACGAAGCCAAGGAAAGGAGCAGGTAAATCTTGGTCTCCTTCGCAGCCGTTTTTTGAGAAGTCAGATCTTGTTTTCTTATGGGAAAGTTCATTAGAAAAACTGATAACCTGAGCACTAATTCATCTGTCAAATTGACATCATGAAGTATAGAACTCAATTTACAGTGTCCTTTTGTCACCCACCACTTCCGCAAATTGAAAAATTCAAGCTTAAAGATTTTATAACCTCTAGTTAAAGCCGTCAACTTTCGCAGAAGAACTCAGTGGATGAAACGCGTTGTATAGTTTAAATAACTTCTCTCACCGATGGGTTTCTTAACTTTTCTCTTGGAAAGAACTGTCTTTTTTTTATCAGTCAATGGTCTGCGTCAGAAGCTGAGTAAAGTGAAAGCGAATAATAACAATAAATGATTTGGTTGATATTCGATTTTAAGTTTTTGTCAATTTTCTCAGGCACCGTTACGGAACCACAAGAAATGTCAGTTAAAATCACCAGCCATAATGTTGATGCTGTAAAAAGGGAGAAATTGAACCAGTATTTTCAAGAAGAAGTCAAAAACTACAACGCTTCCTCTCAAACAGAAGGACTCGGGGACTTCCTTGGCCGTTTCAGAGACAAGTACAATATACGTATAAAAGCAGTAGGACTTGGATCCCTAGAAGTGCGAGTGGAAAGCCCCACCCTGGAGAGTCTCGAACATCTGAAAAGTGATTATTGTTCTGGTTACATCGATGAAATGGCTGAGAAGTGCATCCTGACTGATGACGTAAGACAGAAACTTAATCTGAAAAATGTCAGCTTAAAAGCTGTTATTAGAAAAGAAGACTACGATAGATGCAGAAAATCTTTCTTAGGACCTGTGAGGTCATCAAGCGAAGTTACCAATCCAGGTACATGTCTAAAGTGCTTCTTGCATTTAGAAAATTTGAAAGTACATCGTGATAACTGTTACAATATAAGTAAGCTAAATTTATCACTGCCTACACCGAGTACCCAAAAAACAAATATTGAACATCTAGATTCTATTAGTCACTTTTACCGAAAGCAAAAAAAAACATTTTTCGTTACTTGAAGAGAAAAAGGAGCTCAAATGATATTTTGTTCAGGTGACAATTCGTGTTGTTCTGAATAAATCGTGAAAAATGACCATTCAATTGTGTTGGCATCCTCCTCCCACTCCTCCTCCGCATCATCATCATTATCACCACCATCATTGTCGTCATGTAATGCACCAATCACATTTGAGGAAATTGTAAGGGTTATGATTAATGAGAAATTAAACTCCGGTAAAGTTTCGTTTCGTTTCGAATGATGTCATATGTCTGTTCCTAAGCGTTACAATATCGATCATAACAACAGACTGAACATCCAAGGGCAACTTGTAATCATTAAAGGGTCAGAATCAAACGAAACTAATAATTAAAATTAGTAGATCTAGTAGTCGAATGTTACAAATCGGAGGGGAGTCTTTCGAAATTAAGAAGCTGATATTTTCTGAGCAAACTGTTGAGGGACATTCTAGTGTAAGCTGCTTAAGCCTTCAGTCACTTTGTTTTAATCTCTCTTAATTTTGCTCTTATATGTTTTGGTTGCATGTTTGTCGTTTCATTTTTAGAAAATATTCCATCTTATCACACCGACCATTTAAAGTCACAAGCTGAAGGAAACGGTTTAAAAGAAGCCGAGCAAGGTGCCGAGGCTTACTTCACAATAACTACACGAGATTCAGAAGGAAAACCGTTTTATAGCAAAAAAGAACACATGACCGTCACAATCAGATCTCGAACATGGAAAGAAGAAGTAAAAACCATAAACCTTAAAAATGGCAACTACTTGGTCTATTACAAACCAAATAGAGCTGGGCGACACGACGTTACGATTGCGATTGACGGATGGCCGCTGACTGGTAGTCCTTGGAGAGTTAACGTGAAGCCACATCAGTACAAAGTAGTCGAGTCGTGCAAGTCAAGTAGAAAAGGAGGAGGAGAATTTCATTTTCCGCGCAGTGTTGCAAAGAATGAAAAAACAGGAGAAATTATTGTGACAGATCAGTTGAATAAACGCCTTCAGGTTTTTGATGAAAATTTGAAATACCTCGGGACGATAGGAGGTGTGATGAAATCACCAACCGGTGCAGTAGTGGAGATTGCTTTGCCTTGGTCAGTAGCAGTCTCAAGGAATGGTGATTTGATCGTCATTGATAAAGATGAGCTTTCAACACAAATGCATCTAATCACTGATGATGGTCAGTTTATCCAAAAGTTCACGAAGCACGTAAAGAATCCTCAGACTGTTTCTGTCACAAATAATGGTCACGTGATCGTGTGTGATGACGCTGACAGTAAAATTAAGGTCCTTTCCTCGGATGGTGCAGAATTGCTACAGTCTTTCAGTGTCCAGTATTGCGACCATAGACCCAACTATGTATTTTATCATCAGGAAAAGTTCTTTGTGTCGTATCCCACTGCTGACTGTGTCAAGGTTTTCAATAAGCAAGGTTTATTTCTATTTACTATTGGCAGCAAGGGGTCTGGTGAAGGACAGTTGCAGTATCCCAGGGACCTTGTTGTTGATGCTTTCGATAACCTGATCGTCTGTGACAATGGTAATAGAAGACTGCAAATGTTTACCCTGGATGGTGAATTTCTCTGTTCCTGTGATCAAGAAAACGGAAAACCCTGGGCTATAACAGTTTGTAAAAATGGTGACTTGCTAGTTACTAATGTTCTACACGACTGTGTTTTGATTCTACGATAAAATCCTTTTTCCCTTTTTTAAAAATTTTTATTTGTCCACTTTCTCGATGAACATTCTACGATGAACTTAAGCTTGTTGTTGCTTAATTATTTCATTTTCAACCTGCAATGTCATGGGAAGCCATAACAGTACCGCATTTGTCAGCAGATACGCTCGCGTGATCTTCGACCAATGCGGGCCTCCCTCTTTACGCTTCGCTGCTACTACTACAGATCTGTATTTTCACCACTACAAGTAAATTGTCGCGAGAACAATATATATTCTGCCAAATAGCTTTAGTCACCGTTCATATTATTTTCGATGCAGTAGGCAACGTGTGATTAATAATAAAGAGGATATAAATTTTACAAATTATACTAATTTAATTGAACGTAGTTAAACGTATATTTCAGATATATTTTTTCATCGGAATTAAATCGCATCGTAGTCATGCAGTTATGATCAGGGCTGATCGGGATTGGGTGAGATGCTGTAGAGATACTGATGTGGGCAATTTTCCTCTCCATGAGATACCATTTCATGTATTCTTAAACATTTCAAAGTTTTATCACCAAACACTACAATTACTCAGAGATTTTTACATGTTTCTGTAAACTAGATACCAAGATCTCATTACAAACGCGATTCAGTCGAATCTGTATTGACCCTGTAACTCCTAGAAATTCTTGTAACTAATTTACAAGGAAATGTGTGGCAGTTAGAGGGAGAGAATTGACAATCAGATCTTGGAAGTTAAAGGGTTAAGCAGCACCTTATTAAGCGCTGTTAAGCACTGTTTGAAGCGGTCGGTTATCAAACTACAGAAATATTTACCGGCTTAATCACTATAATCTTCACTGTCTATTAGCCGTTCAACTCCCATGAGTGACCAAGACAGAATTTCTCCTCATAATATCCATAAAATATTATGCAGACAAGTAATGAAAATAAAGAAAAAAATATCAATTTTGGGATAACTAATTGAACCGATACAAAACTCTCCAAACTAACATAGTGAGAATCATTTGGCAGAGAGTAAGGAGAATTACTGATGAGATCTCGGGAGTTAAAGGGTTAAACGGCCGTGGTCACCTTAATGAGTTCAATGTTGGGTCAGGGGAGGGTAGGTGGGCAGTTGCCCAGATACTGATATTGGTCCGAAAATTTATACCATATTTATCTCCCGAAATCAATGTTAAAAGCATCATTGAGCGACTTTTTGTACATTAAGTGGCTAATTATGGTATAAAATGACGTTTTATATCGTTTCGTTATGATACCCTTTTCTGTGGAACCTGTATTAAGTGGTAAGGGCCTCTATGATATAATAAAAGTTTGAGTAAAATATTTTAAAATTTCAGAAAAACCCTATTAGGTCCCCTAAAAAACTACCATAGCAACTCATGCCTAACATCAAACGTAGCCTCTTTCAAGCTGTCAGTCGAAGAAGACCAGCGAAGGGACGGCCGTTTTGCAGGCAACGGAGGCTTTGGTTTTTAGGGGGCGACCTAACCTCGCCTTTTTTCACGCACTTGCGTTTTGGCTCGTGACCACACTAAACGGGCCTGACTCAAACTTAGACGCATCTAGGGTACATTATCTTTGTAGAAAGGCACATTGGAATTCTGATCGTAGCAATGTTTCTTTGCCATGATACATAACAGAACAAAATTCAAATTTTCAGCCAGTTGAAGAACAGCACGTGAAGTACTATTAAGCATAGAAACATCATTAGTAACAAACAGGTGTACATCAAGCACGACCCAAAACTTCATATTTAAGAGCATTATTGATATTGAAGGGAAGCTACAATGCTCAAGAACATGTACATGTAAGATTGATGGACACTGATCTCTGAATGAATCAATGGTTTAGACGAGCCATGAAAGCATTCTGAGCAAGATTTTAATTTCGATGATAAGAAAAGCAGTTCAGAAATAATTTGAAGCTGATTGTATCAGCCTCTCCTCTTTAAATTTCCAATAATGTAATAAAAGTAATAGCTCTTTCCCCTTTTGAATGCATAATAAGAATGAGCTCTTAAACCCTGGCTCGAACACGGGTGGTACTCTACTGCACTTTTTGAGTAATATTCTTGAATTATTTCACTTTGTTTACATTTTCGAGTGCTGTCGAGTTCTTCTTTTCCTGCGAGGTATGGAAAAGTCCCATGTGGTTTTTATGAGGACTAAATTGTAAGTCCTGTTGTTCTTCCGCTTAGAGAATATGGGTTAGGACGGGATGTAGCAAATTTTTCCAGCAGCAAGTTGAGGTCAGAAGATAGAAGAGGGAGGGGAGGGAAGGGAAGGGAAACGAATGCTTTTGTGAACATGCTCTACAATGCGCCTCTTCCAAAGGACTGTCCAGAAGCGTGGCTCCTTTTCAATATTGTTCAAAATTAGACTGGATAAAACTTTTTCTGTTTCAAAATTGTGGGAGAACGATAACGGGCGTTGAAAACAGTCGTTTTGATCCGTTAACGAAGTGTGGACAGGGAGTTTACCTCAGGACAACAGAAAAAAAGTCAACTCCCCCGTTCTATTGGCACACTGTATTCATATTTCGTATCTAATGAAAACCTCGTCATTCACCAAACATATGTTATCTCAAAAGTCTTCACCTGCAGCGCGATGCGATTCAGTAAAAATTCTAACCTTTTATCTTTTAAAGGGCATTTTTAATTACAGGAAGAGAAAACAAGCACTTTCATTGTAATACTGAAATATAATATATCGATTTTTCACCGCTACTAGGACAATTGAAGCCCCTGTCCGATATTCCAACTTTAATCTTTGTAACTGAATAAGAGTTTGTTTAAAGCTAACTATTTAGAAACTATAATAAACATAAAGAACAAACGACAATAATAATAAAAAAAAGCGTTGTAGTGAAGTTTGGAAATGATGATCAGTTTCCAATTTATTTTCGAAGTTAATGTATCCAATACCTAACTACTTAGTGAAAATTTCATGGCAGGCTGGTAGTAAATTATTGCGCAAGGCCTATCTTAACAACCAATGGACAGGATTCGTGCGAGCAAAAGGACGCGCGCGACAGGAGCGCGGAGAAGAGAGAGAGAGAGGCACTGGAAATAAGTCAGATCATACCGACGTCATAGCGTGATATTTGATACACACTTGGTATCCATCCAGATTAGAATTTCAGATTTTCTTTACTTCCACCCTCTGGAAGATTTCTTTGAGTCAAATTGAGCGAAACGCTTCGCAGTCTCACCTGTACTCAGAGGCACTCCTTATCACTAAAGTTAATGCTAGCTACGATTACAGGTAACTATTAAGATGTTGTCTTTAATCACAAAGCAGGCCAGTCAATCTCGATATCCAAACCTAATGAAATTGTCTGCTCTAACCTGACGTGATGTTTATATCGCTGCCGGCGGATCGGCGAAGAATTATACTCATTCTCACACCTCTATTCTGAACTGTGTTTTTTACTCGTAAGATAATTTTTAAAAAGTAATATCTATGGAATAACTTTTCCAGCATTCCATGCACCTGGAACGGCAAGTAAGCCAGTGACATTGGAAGTTTTTGTCTTTGACTCTTAGTGTGTCTGACCCGTTGAATGAAAGAAGCGTTGGCAACGTGATGGCAGGCAATAAGTCTGGGAAACATTCAAGTACAAAATACATCAACTTGATTTTATAGACGAGTGTAAGATGGAGATCGATAACTTTCTTTCTTTTCTCTCACTTTACCGTTCATCATCATTATTTACCGAATGATGATCGTTTGCACTTATTTCCATTCTAATCCTATGCTTTTCAGTTATGTAACTAAAGATAATACGTTTTTTGTCTGTTGATGCAATGAAGAGCTCAGCTCAGTGAGTCGAACATTCACATCCGAGGTACCAATCCGAAGGTTTTTGATAATTGTTTTGAAGAGTAATTAAATGCTTTCTGAAAGATTCATGTCTTTTCAGAGACCAATTTATTATTTCAGATTCTTCGTCCCCAGAGGAGAATTATAATTCTGGGGAAAAGAATTCTGGTTCCCGAGGAAAGAGCTGTGCCGATCTTCTCCCAAGGTTAAGATTTCAAATTTATTTTACTCACGCGTTATGTGATAATGATCGTCACGACAACTTTGACAGACGCTCGTTTTAGTTTATTGGGTAATTGATAAGAGTGGAGCACGGCGCCGTGTTGACGGTGAGCGGAGTGATGTACATTTTTGTTGGTAGTGAACCACTCAACATTTCCGATAATAGGAAAATGGTTTCGCTTAGTCGTACTTTTACATTCACACATTTAAGTAAATAGAACGAGTCAAATTGCAAAAAACTAGCGGCGGTCTTGCTTACTTGTAAACAAATATGTTTTTACGCTTGACGTTAACCGCAAACGGCAGAATGGAATCTGATCTTCTTCACTCATCCTATGAACCTAAAATCATCCTGGTAAAACAATAGCAAATCGTCTCCTGTTCCAGGAAACTGCAAATGATTTCACTTAACTTTACAGACGAATGAATGCAAACGATTCAGTTTTGCTGCTGGTAGCCAGCCGTAAACTTTTACGACAACAACTTTATTGAACCTGATATTTCATGATCTTGTTCGCCTTCTAAAGAGGTACAGCGGGTCAAAAACTTTTTCCTTTTTCTTCACAATGCAGGCAAGCCATTTAAAAAATTAACTGACGCCAAACGCTTCGGGACAAAACCACGTAACGTCACCAGCATCAATCGGAATCCCTCCTTTGTTATAAATCTAGCACATTATTCAAAGTTAAACAAAGGGTAAAACAAAAGACAGAATTTCTGGCGCATTTTGAAATCAACCTTGATTTCAAAAATCATGAATTTAACCTAAAAAATCAAGGTTGACTTGAAATCAACCTTGATTTCAAAAAACCCATTTTTTGAGCAGTTTGGAGACAACCTTGATTTTATAGGTAACTTATTTTATTTACAGGCATTGAATAATTTCACTCCCTCTTCAGATTTTTGACAAGGTGTCATTCATGAATTCTGAAGAGGGGGTGAATATTATCATCTTTAATGACCTCTTGTCGCGCCATCAGTGTCGCTGAAAGGGTGTTGAATCGATTGTTTGTGCGAAGATTTTCAAATATCAATGTTGTATCTTCTCGCAAAGAAGTCGTGGTGTGCCTTGATTTGCTCTTTTGTCAAAATTGTGTCTTTGTAAATGTGAAGTTATCTAATTAATAAGTCAAGCTTTCATGCTCACGGTTGATGAGAGGATGAAGATGTGACATTTAACTGACATTCCCTGAGCCGGACGCTTTCCTGTTAATTGAGAGCTGAACACGGCAAAACTGACCAATCAGTTTATACAAACCGGACTTAGAATATTCGACTGACAACAACTATTCACTTGACTCTGAAGATGACTTCCGCTCAGGTTGTCGAAACTTCAGTCACCACTACCGACAACAGTCCTTTTCAGGGCTACGCTCACCCGGACGATCAAACTGCACTAAGATTATTGTCTCTCATACTCCTGAGATCGATGAATAGACCGAATCTGTCTCCGGCCCAAAAGTCTCTTGCATTCATCGCGCTGTTTTTCTTTCCAAATCTTCTGAAGTTCTCTTCCCACATATCTCTAATCTCCATTCCTTGGCTGTAAACCTTATTTAGGATTCCATTGACAATCACCTTCACTTCTGTAATGTCAGGATTGAACGTCTTCTCACTGTCTCTCGCACCAGCGACATATGGCTCGTAAAATAGAGGAAGTCCCTTCACTGACCTCCTTGGAACATTGATGCTCTCATTGATAATTATTTCTGATCCCTTATCTACTAAGATTGCCTTGAGATGAGTGACATGCTCTTTCCATTTTTCACAGCATTTGGATATCTTGCGCCAATCACAGCATTTCAGGTGTATATCTCGCACCAGTCATCACAGCATTTGGATATCTTGCACCACTCACAGCGTTGAGGGTATTTATCATATAAACTACGATGCTTCACAAGCTTAAGGATATCCAGCCCTGAGAAAAGCCGTAACAACACAGGTGAAAAAATACGATATTTTTTCGCTGATTTTCACTCAAAAATACGATATTCACTGATTTGTTGACTGCGGCCGAACTTCATGTTCGGGGTCAACAAATCAGTGAATCAGAACTTGCCTTCTTCGAGCTAGTATTATACCTAACAGTCCTCTGAGTGTTCAGAAGAAGGTTTGAGGGAATGAGCCAAGTGCCTGGTGAGAGTGCAAGATCAAACCTGACTTTTGCCTCTTCATTCGCAAGCTGAAACCTTTTGCCGGAACGCTCTTTGAGATGTCTGGCTTTCTGATCGCATCTTCAACCAATACGAGGAACTCACGTTGAGCTTCCTTAACGCCTCCTGGTGAACCCAAGATTGAAAATCTGACATTGACTTGTACACAAAAAATGCAATAAACGAATTAATGCCTTAAAGATTGATTCTATCCCGCCATCCCGGCTTGCGTCAGACCTTCTGACTGATTTGCCATGAAAAAGTCAAACTGATTTTCAACATTTTTGTTGTCATTCCAAATGAAATGAGTCAGATTGCCTTTGATGGCTTTTCCACCCTTATCTCTGAACTTGTTATTAATACATAAATGAAAACAGATCTGAGACCGTGATTATCACCTTCTTTGAAGCGGAAGTCTGTACCTGATGAAATTCCAAATTCTGCACATATTCGTTTGAACGATGGCGCGGCATAATTATTATTTATCTGATTGAACGTTCTGTTCTGAAACCTTATCAAACACTTCACGAGATATTCCAAGGCCTGTTCTCGCGCACCATGCAGCGAAGTTGAGCTGTAGAGGCCAGTAGCTCATATTTGGTCCCGCAAGCGATCTCTTTGATTCTGCGCCTGAAGAGTGCTGGATTTTCATTCTTGTGAATATTCATCTGAATTTTGCATTGAGGTATTGGGACGGGGTGACAAAGATCTTAAATCTTCTCATTCAAGCGGCTGACAGCATTCTCGTTAAATGGAACTGCTGACACCTCCTTCTTTCCTATTCGATTCAAAGTGAGTTCAAGGGGAGAACCTCCAATTCCAAGTATCTTCTTCATGTCATCATCCCAGCGTCTTCTGTCTGATCCTAACACGCTCGACTGAACTCCATCCGATCGACTGAAATAAACATCACCCGTTGCCTGTCTTCAATCATTGAAAGACACACGTACTGAACTTACTTAAGTCTGCATTTGAATACCGTGCCTTGAAATTATCCCAGGCTTTTGTCTTAGCTTTATCTGCAATTTTATTCGCTTTATCTGGTCTTAGCCACGCAAACATTTTTATTGCTTTTATAATCAATATGACTGTGTTGACAATTATTGCAAATTCAAATGATCACATGGGTCACTTCAACGAACCTCCCGGGAGCGAAAAATATCAACATTTTAGATTCTTGAGTATTTCTCTTTATAACACATGGTTTAATTTGAAACGAACAAGAGAAATCTCTTTGTTCAATGCCTAGGGGACTACAACTGTGAAGAGGGTTTCAGAAGGTAATTATTCACTCAAAAGCCTTGGTTGTGACTTGAAGAGTGTAGGAGTGATGGTTGAAATGAATACTTCGAGAGGAGTTTTGGAAATCCACAGTCCTCAAAATAAGCATATCCTTCTTGACAATGATCTTGCTGATCTTCTCGGGTTTAAACGATGTTTGCAAACCATCAAATAAATCAAAAGGTTTAAATCCTTCACTAACTACCTTTTCCACTGTGATCTTTTGGATAGGAATGAAAGCGTAAGCATATGTCCACGCATTCTCTCACGTTCTTTTGTGTATCTGTTTAGCTGGTGTTCAAGAAACGATGTCTTTGAAACCCACGATGCAAGAGACTTTTTCGCTTTGTTTCATTCTTTTAGAAGGTTTTCTCGCTCAGAATTTTTGTTGTTCCATGTCCTCCCAAGATCTTCTTTGGGTAACGTATCTTTTTTTGGGATACTTTGACGAATCTCAGCTACTAATTGCACTGGTCTTTGTGGTGGTACCTGTCTCGTAGATTGGGCTGAGATTAAATCTGTTTCGTCGAATTGCATATCCTCGTTGTACTCCATATTATCCATATCACTGGTAGCTTAATTTCGTAAACGCACGAAGCTTTATACTTCTGCGACGTCAATGCATTCCAGATATCCCTAACAATTAAGCGATATATGTATAATCGGCGTTAAAAAACACCATTTGATTTCATTGCATGTTCGTCGTAAGTATGCACTACAATGTACTATTCGCACTATAACTATATATGTACTATAACTGCATCAGCTAGCTGCTCTAGCCTCAGTGGTCGAAGCCCCCTCTAAAGAAAACAGCAGATTTATAAACCAAAATGGTTGTTAATTTGCGGCTTAAAGGTAGAATTTAACGTCGTTGTTTTCTTCTCCTTGCTACAGGGATGAGGCTGGAATAAAAGTAATGGCTGGTGAGGGCGCGGATTTAGCTGCAGATGGAGTCAGGGCGGCGCTTGAAATGACAGCGTCAGCAAGTACATCAGGCTTTTTCGTCTCAGTGAAAATAGACAGCCCCATTCTGGCAGGAGTCGCGCTGGCTGGAGCCCTGTCGTTGGGTGCATTCTATTTGTCTAAAAGGAATTCCGTTGAAAATGCTATAAGGAATGGCTTAGAAGAAAGAAATGAAAACGGAGCTGATCCTGAAGTCAGGAATATCGGGGTTGGTTCAATTTTGGTTGAGCTTTGCTGTCACACAGATCGTAGTTTGTTGCAGTTCGTGGATGACCTTGAAGCAGAGAAAGTGAAGCATAGATTGCAAGAAGAGTTTTGTAACATTGGATTCAACAGGGAGTTAGTTGTAACCATCAGGAATGCCAAAGAGGTTTACAAGAAAGTGCAGGAAATAAGGTAACGATCTGAATCATTTCGATCCAAGGACCCAGACCTTTCACTCGCTTTCGAGTACTGTAATGAAATGAGAAGTCTAGGAATGGAAATGAGATTGTAGATATTGAATCCTTGCCGTCATGTGATACGGCTGAAGTATTACCTTCAGAATCTCTCACAACATGCATGGATAACAATTCATTTCAGGTTTTTGCTTTTTCGAGATGTTACCCACGCCGCGCAAGTAGGAGAAACACAGATGCAGAAACTCAACCTTTGTAAGAGATGTACGTATCTAACTCTCAACTGCTTATCAGTTTCATGTTGCATGGAAATTGCTTTGTCCTCAGGCCATCAAGCTTCTTTTACCGATTTCTTTGCTTCACTGTGACCCAGCAGAAACCAAGACGAGAACATTAATTTAGTCACTAACTACGTCAACATTACAACATGTCAGGGGAAAACAGGATAAGGATTCTAGATAGTTAATATTTTCTTTATTTTTTCTTTCCAGGCGATACCGAGGCTCCACATGAGATAAAACTAAAAGTCGTGCCTCAAAATCTTGATGTTAAAAAACAAGACACGTCCAGTCACCAATTTTCTGCAGACATAAATATGTTCCTAAAGCAAAACACACTTTCTCCAACTGAAGGACTGAATGCTTTACTGAAAGGTTTGGAAGATACTTACAACCTGAGCATTCAAGCATTAAAATTTGAAGGTCTAGAAATACGAGTGGAATGTGTTACCCTGGGAAGCCTTGAAAGACTCTGGAGATACTTCCTCTCTCGCCGCCTCAATGAAATCGCTGAGATGTGCATTCTGACCGATGAAGTAAAAAAGAAACTGAACCTGAAAAATATGAGACTAACAACTTTCATTAAAGAAGAGGACTACGAGACATGCAGAAGGTCTTTCATTGAGCGAGTGAAGCCATCAAGCGCTGGTAAAAGTCAAGGTACGTACTGTACTTAAACTGCTTGTTGCACTTGATAAAAAAAAAAATCATCCTTAGAGTTGATAACCATCATCCTGTGAAACTCTTGAGTAGATGAATCAGATGATCTCCTGACAGAAGTCGATCGAATCAAAAACCTTCGGATTGGTACCTCGGATGGGAATGTTCGACTCACTGAGCTGAGCTCTTCATTGCATCAACAGACAAAAAACGTATTATCTTCAGTTACATAACTGAAAAGCATAGGATTAGAATGGAAATAAGTGCAAACGATCATCATTCGGTAAATAATGGCACCTTCAACTGATTGCCACTTCACCCAAGTTGCGACAGTAGTGTATATCATAATTTGAGAAACACGACTTAAAGTGTTCTGTTTAGGGTTCACCAAGACCTAAAAAATATATCTTCTACAATTCGTTACTTTTAATTTGAGCTACATGATCGGATGAAAAGCATCACGTGATACTTAAATCCTTTGACAGCTAATAGTTTTTTCGCTCTGTTCTTAAACGCCACTCTGTTTAAACGCCTACCTGGAGGTCGTAAAAAAGATAGTAAGGGAAAAAATTGATTTGAAATTTTTGAATCGAGATTTTCTTGATTTTTTTAGGCGCCGTCATGGAACTGCGTGAGATAATAGTAAAAATCACCACCCACAATGCTGATGGTGAAAATCTGAAGGAGTCCAACCAAAATTTTGGAGCCGACGTTTTAATGTTCCTTAACTGCAACACATTTTCACCAACGAAAGGAATGGGCCTCTTTCTTAAGCATATTGAAGATGCTTACAACCTGCGCACCAAAGCATTGGGGTTCAGCTGCCTAGAAATAGGATTGGAATGCGCAAGCGCGCAGGGCCTTGAATGTTTGTGGACGGACTTCGAGACAGGTTACCTCAATGAAACTGCAGAGAGATGCCTTCTGACTGATGAAGTAACCGAAAACCCTCAGATGAAAGATGTTAGGGTGAAAACGGTTATCAAAGATGGGGAATACTTCGCATGTAGGAAGTCGTTTTTTGAACCAACGAAGCCAACGAAAGGAGTTGCTAGTCCAGGTAAATTTTAGTCTCCTTCGCAGCCGTTTTTTTGAGTTGTCACGTCTGGTTTTGTCATGGAAAGTTAATTAAGAAAACTGATCACCTGAGTACTAATTCATCAAATTTACAGTGTCCTTTTTGGACTTTTTTAAGGGTCACCCACCACTTCCTAAAACTGGAAGATCCAAGCTTAAAGATTTTATGACCACTAGTTAAAGCTATCAACTTTCGCAGAGGACCTCAGTGGATGAATAACATTACATCCAGTTTAAATCGCCTTTCTCGCTGATGGTTTTCTTCACTTTTTTTTTAGACAGAACAGTTTTTTTTAAATTTATTAATCAATGGTCTGCGTCAGAAGCTGAGTAAAGTGAAATATCCGATTTGAAATTTTTGTCAATTTTCTTAGGCAACGTTACGGAATCGCATGAAATGTCAGTTAAAATCACCAGCCATAATGTTGATGCTGTAAAAAAGGAGAAGTTGAACCAGTATTTTCAACAAGAAGTCAAGAACTACAACGCGTTCTTTCAAACCGAAGGACTCGCTGACTTTCTTGGCCGTTTCAAAAACAAGTGCAATGTACGTATAAAGGCAGTAGGACTTGGATCCTTAGAAATTCGAGTGGAATGCCCCACCCTGGAGAGTCTTGAAAATCTGAAGAGCGATTATTGTTCTGGTTACCTCGATGAAATGGCTGAGAAGTGCATGCTGACTGATGACGTGAGACAGAAACTTAATCTGAAAGATGTCAGTTTAAAAGTTGTTATTAGACAAGAAGACTACGACAGATGCAGAAAATCTTTCTTAGGACCTGTGAGGCCATCAAGCGAAGTTACAAATCCAGGTACAGGTCTAAAGTGCTTCTTGCAATTAGAAAATTTGAAAGTACATCGTGATAACTGTAACAACATAAGTACGCTAAATTTATCATTGCCTACACTGAGTACCCAAAAAAACAAATATTGAACACTTATATTATATTACTCACTTTTACCGAAAGGAAAGAAAAAAAATTGTCATTATTGAAAGAGAAAAGAAGCTCAAATGATATTTTATGATGATGACAATTCGTGTTGTTCTGAATAAATCGTGAAAAATGGCCATCCAATTGCGTTGGCATTCTCTTCCTTTTACTCCTCCTCCCCATCATTTTCACTATTCTCCACCCAGTCCTCCTCCCTCTCCGCCTACTCATCGTCATTATTGTCGTCGTTTAATGCACCAATCACATTTGAGGAAATTGTAATGGTTTATAAGAAATTCAACCCCGGTAAAGCTGAAGTTTCGTTTGGAACGATGTCGTATGTAGGTGTTTTCTAAGCGTTACAATATCGATCATAACAACACACTGAACATCCAGGGGCGACTTGTAATCAGTAAAGGGTCAGAATCGAAAGAAAGTAATCACTGAAATTTAGTAAATCTGGGAGTCGAATGTTGTAAATCGGAGGGGAGTCTTTCGAAATTAAGAAGCCGACATTTTGTGAGCAAACTGTTCAGGGAAATTCTAGTGTAGGTTGCTTAAGCCTTCAGTTACTTTCTTTTTATATCTCTTAATTTTTCTCTTAAATGCTTTTGTTGTATGTTTGTCGTTTCATTTTTAGAAAATATTCCATCTTATCACACTGACCATTCGAAGTCACAAGCTGAAGGAAACGGTTTAAAAGAAGCCGAGCAGGGCGCCGAGGCTAACTTCACAATAACTACACGAGATTCAGAAGGAAAACCGTTTTATAGCAAACAAGAACACGTGACCGTCACAATCAGATCTCGAACAGGGAAAGAAGAAGTAAAAACCATAGACCTTAAAGATGGCAACTACACAGTCTATTACAAACCAAAGAGTGCTGGGCGACACGACGTTACGATTGTGATTAACGGATGGCCGCTGACTGGTAGTCCTTGGAGAGTTGACGTGAAGCCATATCAGTACAAAGTAGTCAAATCGTGTGGGTCAAGTGGAAATGGAGAAGGAGAATTTCATTTACCGCGCAGTATTGCAAAGAATGAAAAAACAGGAGAAATTATTGTGGCAGATACGTTGAATGGCCGCCTTCAGGTTTTTGATGAAAATTTGAAATACCTCAGGACGATAGGAGGTGAGACGGGATTACCAACTGGTGCAGCTCTGAAGATTCATGAGCCTGGGTCAGTAGCAGTCGCAAGGAATGGCGATACGATCGTAATTGATAACGATGGACCTTCAAGACAAATGCTTCTAATCACTGATGATGGCCAGTTTATCCAAAAGTTCACGAAGCACGTAATCACTCCTCGGACTGTTTTTGTCACAAATGATGATGGTCACGTGATCGTGTGTAATGACGTTGACGGTAAAATTAAGGTCCTTTCCTCGGACGGTGCACAATTGCTACAGTCTTTCAGTGTCCCGTATTATGACCATAGACCCAACTGTGTATTTTATCATCAGGAAAAGTTCTTTGTGTTGTATTCCACTGCTGACTGTGTCAAGGTTTTCAATAAGGAAGGTTTATTTCTATTTAATATTGGCAGCAAGGGGTCTGGTGAAGGACAGTTCCTGTGTCCCTGTGGACTTGTTGTTGATGCTTTTGATAACCTGATCGTCTGTGACAATGGTAATAGAAGACTGCAAATGTTTAACCTGGATGGTGAATTTCTCTGTTCCTTTGATCAAGAAAACCGAAAACCCTGGGCTATAACAGTTTGTAAAAATGGTGACTTGCTGGTTACAGATACTCTACACAACTGTGTTTTGATTCTACGATAAAATCCTTTTTTTCTTTTTTTAAAAATTTGTGTCTATCCACTTTCTCGATAAACATTTTACGATGAACTTGTTGTTGCCTATTTCCTTCTCAATCTGCAATGTCACCGGAAGCCATAATAGTGACGCACTTGTCAGCAAATACGCACGCGTGATCTCCAACCCGTAAGAGCCTCCCTGTTTACGCTTCGCCGCTAATATTACAGATTTATATTTTCGCCACTGCAAGTAAATATCGCGAGAACAATAGATACTACCCAATGTCTTTAGTCGCAGTTCATATCACTTTCGATGCATTAAACACCAAGTGATTGATAATAAAGAAGAAAGAAATTTTACTACTGACAAGCTTAATTGCACGTAGTTAACGTTTATGTTAAGACATACGACACTAACGATTGTTTTTTTGTTACTGTTTTTCATCTGAAACACTTCGTTGAAAGTAAATCGCATCGTAGTCAGTTATGATCAGGGCTGATCGGGGTTGGGTGAGATGCTGTAGGGAAGGAAGCGATTTTTCTTTCCATGAGATACCAATACATGCATACCTAAACATTGTAAGACTTTTATCAAACACCACAATTGCTTAGAGATCTTTACTGGTTTCTGTATACCAGATACTAAGTTCTCATTACGCACGAGATAAAGTCGAACCTGTATTAAGGAGCACCGTATTAAGTGCTATTAAGCACTGTTTGAAGTGGTCCGTTGTCAAACTTCACAAGTATTTCCCCTTTAATTATTGTAATCCTCACCTCTATTAGGCGGTCACTCAACTCTACTAAGCGGCCATGGTCACCTTGATGAGTGCAAACGGCCTGTTTGTATTGTCTTCCACCTGTAATAAACGATCACTAAAAGCAGAATCACTCTGATAAAACTAATAATCTTTCACGTAAAGTTTAATCCATATTTATCTCCCGAAATCAATGTTAGTAGTATTATCGAGCGGCTTTTTATAAATTAAGTGGTCAATTATGGCATAAAGTGACGTTTTATATCGATTTGTTAGGATACCCTTCCTGTGGAACCTGTATTGAGCGGTAAGGGCCTCTACGATACAATCAAAGTTTGAGTAAAATATTTTAAGATTTCAGAAAAACCCCCATCAGGTCGCCTCAAAAACTACCATAGCAACTCATGCCTAACCTCAAACGTAACCTCTTTCAAGCTGTCAGTCGGAGAAGATCAGCGAAGGGGCGGCCGTTTCGCAGGCAATAGAGGCTTTGGTTGTTAAGGAGCGACCTGACCTCGCTTTTCTTCGCGCACTTGCGTTTTGGCTCGTGACCACACTAATCGAACCTGACTCAAGCTTAGACTACATTATCCGACCCAAGCTTAGGGTACATTATCTTTGTAGAAAGGCATATTGGAACTCAGTCCATGATACACAACAGCACAAAATTCAGAATGTCCGCCAGTTGAAGAATAGCACGTGAAGAACTACTAAGTAGAGAAATATGGTAATAAACAGGTGCATCAAGCACGAGCCAAAACTTCATTCTGCCACAATGCTCAAGAGAATGTACGTGTAAGATTGATGGACACTGATCTCTGAATGAGTCACTGGTTTAGACGAGGCATGAAAGCATTCTGATCAAGATTTTAATTTCGATGACAAAAAAAAGAAACAGATCAGACATCATTTGAAGCTAGTAGTATCAGCTTATCCTGTTTTCAATAGCTCTTTCCCCTTTGGAATGTCTATTAAGAATGAGCGCTTAAACCCTGGCTCTAACACGGGTGGTCCTTTACAGCATTTTTTGAATAATATTCTTCAATTATTTCACTTTGTTTACATTTTCGAGTGCTGTCGAGTTCTTCGTTTCCTGCGAAGTATCGAAAAGTCCCATGTGGTTTGATAAGGACCAAATTTTAAGTCCCATTTTTCTGCCGCTTAGAGAAGATGGCCGGGTAAGAACGGAAAGTAGCGATTTCTCTAGCAGTAAGTTGAGGTCAGAAGGTAGCAAGGGGGGAGGGGAGGTAGAGGAAAAGAATGCTCTTGTGAGCATGCTCTTCAATGTAGCTCTTCCAAAGGAATGTCCAGAAGCGCGGTTTCTTTTCCATAATGTTCAAAATTGTGCGTAAATGATAACGGGCGTTGAAAACGGTCGATTTTATCCGTCAACGAAGTGTGGACAGGGATTTTACGACGGGACAATCTACATGACAGGAAAAGAAAACAAACACTTTCACTATAATACTGAAATAATAGGACAATTGAAACCCCTGTCATATAATCGAATTGTAATCTTTGTTACTGAATAAAAGTTTTTTCATAGCTTACTATATAGAAACTGATGTGAAGTTTATATGAAATAATTCATTTTTGTACTGCGGTTGTAGATGAAAGTGAAATGTGATCATCGCAGTAAATTTTCCAATTTAAGCAATTGGAAAGAAGAAGCCTGAAAAAAATCAGGGCTTCAACGGGATTCGAACCCGTGACCTCCGCGAATACCGGTGCGATGCTCTACCAAATGAGCTATGAAGCCACACATTGGGAGCGAGGTCAATTTATTGAGTTCATATCTTCCCGTTCATATCTTCTGCACGGGAAGATATGAACTCAATAAATTGACCTCGCTAACCTCGTTCTTTGCATCTTCTATTCCCAGGACTCTCTCAAAGAAATCAGTCAGCACTGCTTTTGTATTTTCAGTAGACACGTCGCCCCGCTGAATAGCTCCATCTTCTTCGCTCGAAGCGAAAGTTTCGGGGATGCCTTCAAATTTCAAGTTTTCGCGTCGACTGTAGGCCTCCAAGTATAACAGTTTTCTACGTGTATCGCTGACGTCGTCATTGTTTTTATTAGTCTTAGCTATCAGGTCTTGTACTTGCTCGTCAACGAATACAGAATTTTGTTCCATTGAAGTGAAGTATTCGTCGAAGGTATTCTGCTTCGTTTTCACTGAATCTACTTCTCTCTCCAAAGACGTTACCTTGCTTTGCAGACCTTTGACTGCTGCATTCAGTTCTTCCATTTTTGTTTCCAGGTTAGAAAGCTTCGATAACACTAAATCTATTTTGGATCCGAGTGCTTCCATGACCTCGTCTTCGTCACACGATATCTTAGCCGGAGAATTTGACTCTTTCAGTCTTTTATCTTCTGGTGACGGCTCCGAATCACTGCGATAGCTACTTTTCCGTTTTGGAGTGATAAATAATTTTTCCATGGACGTTCAAACGGTAGTAAAATTGTCCGGTTTACGGAGCCTCGCAACACACGTCTACATTCTGTGACGCTCTCCCCAGTCCCCTGAACAACCGCAGTACAAAAATGAATTATTTCATATAAACTTCACATCATTTCACTGCACGGGAAGATATGAACTCAATAAATTGACCTCGCTCCCAATGTGTGGCTTCATAGCTCATTTGGTAGAGCATCGCACCGGTATTCGCGGAGGTCACGGGTTCGAATCCCGTTGAAGCCCTGATTTTTTTTCAGGCTTCTTCTTTCCAATTGCTTAAATTGGAAAATTTACTGCGATGATCACATTTCACTTTTATATAGAAACTATAATAACAATGAAGAACAAACGATAATAATTAGAAAATAAGTCATTGTCAATAGAATAAGGCTGATGGTAAGTTTTGAGCTCGGCAAAGAAATAGAGAAAGTTGTTTTTCGTCTTGTCGCGAGTGTGGGACAAACATGACGCTATCAACATTGCTGATCCTCGCAGTATGCAGGACGCGTGTCATATCAACTTCGTAATAGATCTCGCTCACCTTAAAGTCTCTGTAGCTCAGTACTAGAGTATCGGAGCGCGGAAGCCGAAGGTCTGAGGTTCGATTCCTCATGGGGACTCAGAATTTTTTTTCTTTGTCCCACGCTCGTGACAAGACGAAATCATCTTTCTCTAAGTCATTGTTTTTTCCTCTTTTACAGTAAATCAACTTGTCTATAGGTCCGAATATTGGGTATTACAATCTACACTAATCAATTTCTTGTCGAATCTTAACAGAGGCTTTAAATCGAATTTCCCAAGTTAATTGAAAATATTACTACAATTAATAAACTTTAAGCTACTAGGCAACTGATCAGATGTAAGCAAAACCAACTAGGACAAGGTCATTTGCGTTATACGTTGTGCGTCATGCGTTGCGAGCGTTATGCCAGTTCTGTTTACTCCCGTGCTGAACCCTCACTGGCTATTAATATTTCACATATTTGTTTGGTGTCCTCACTTGACAACTGCTGAGGTGTTCAGGCCTTGAAACATCAAAACTTTCTCCAGATTTCTTTGCTAAATTGTCAGCACTTAAAATTCTTGGTAAACAAATAGAACACCAGCAAGGGTAGAGATAGTTTTGTTCTCAACTTTTTATCCCAGTGGGACCTAAGCTTCTCAAACAAAATACCAAATATGGGCTCAAATCTCTCCAAATTGAAGAACATTTCACAGTTACTTAACTGAATTAGACAAGTTTTACTTTAAACAATATTTCCACCAAAGTATTGAGAGAACAACCGCCCCACTAAGCAGAGAGGAACAAGCCAACAAGGTGGGCACAGATGGTAGTAAGTGCTTCTCCATAAATGAAAACTCTAAAAACTTAGATTCCAAACCCTAATGAAAAACAAAAGTAATAAATACACGAGTAAACTGAACACTGATCCGGCAAAGGCAAAGGCAAAGGCAAAAAAAACTATTTCCGTAAAAAGATAAATCAAATGGCCATATAGGAGGTGTAAGAGTAACTTTACTCGTTGACAAGCCATGCAGGGCAAAACATACAAGGGTCCAGAACCTTTCGACATCATTATGGTGTGATCACATTTAGCGCCTGGTATATTGCATAATTTTAAAGCTTTAAATGAAAGTCCTTTCAACGACAAATTTACGACGGGCAACTAAGGCAAAAAAAAAAAAACGGTGGATTTGCATTGTCACGTAATTTTGGGCAAATTAACCTTTCAACCCCTAAAAGTGTCTAGCATCTAATTTCTCTTTAAAATATCATCCTCAAATCACACATTAAGGTGATGAGAATAAAGGAAATGGTCACCAACTAGAGAAGCTCTAGTCTGGATTGTAAAACAAATTCTCCTCATCAGCACCCCAGGAAATGTATAGGGACCAGTATGACGAGTATAAATACTGTTGTTTGGATGTAAAGGGTTAACAGCGCTGAGTTTTGCTGGCTATACATGACTTTTGCTAGCTTACCTCTAACTTAAGTCGTTTTCTAGTTTCACTTTCTGCCATCTTACCAAGTCTGCATAGCACCTGAAATGGTTCAAGAGAGCGTAAGCATCTACCATGCATAAAGGGGTAAGTTTCTAAAGAAACTGTGGTGCTGCGTCGGTGGGAGAGTATAGCAGGTAATTTAGTGTTAACAACTGGGTTGAAAACGTAAATTAGCCACCGTAAAGGGTAAAAAAGCTGACGTTTCGAGCGTTAGCCCTTCGTCAGAGCGATAGATGCATCTACCATGTAGCCCAACACAACAGCTCTTTGTGTTAAGTTAACTGTTTGTCCGTTTCGTTGTTGTTGTTTTTTTTCTGTACCAGCAACAGCAACAAAGCATTTCGATCACAAAATTTTGGCCTTCCTGTCTCCTCCCCCCAAAACATCATTTCGACTGACTGCCCTGACAAGCGTAGCCCTCAGTGTCCTCCAGAAAACGAAACACAATGATTTCGAATTCGCTTCATCTGGAATCCGTTAGGTTACAGCACAACAACGCGGGAGTTGTTTCTTAACTCTAGGAAGGAGTTTGACTTATTTGCCACACCTTCCGTCTGGAAAACTTTTCAGTTAAAATTACATAAAGCCCTTTACCTCCACAGCAGCGCGTTCCCCAGACTCTATCGCGCCTTCCATGTAACCGGCCCAAAGTGTCGCCGTGATCGTTCCAGCGAAATGCACTCGACCAAAAGGCATCCTCAAAACTCTTAAAAACCAGAGAATTAAGACTTCATGTCAGAAAAAATTAAAAACAAAAGACACGGCTAAGTTGATCATCTCTTTATTTTCATTTATCCCCACCTTGACTTCAAACCCATTAAGCTCGTAGCGAACAGTTTTCCTCGAGCTTCCCATTTCGGGACAGGTAATGTCCTCGGATGATTATCCGAGCATATTTTCGCGCCAAATGAGCGCTATTTCTTTTATGTATCTATCACCTATAACTTTTAGTGTTGATGTTAACTTGTTTTTGTACCCTAGTGAACGTTTAAAAACTTATGAAGCGAGTAAAAATAACAAGTACTTTACTTTCCGTAAGCTGTTAACACTCCAGGAGGAAAAGTTCCAACATAGCAGCCTCCAGAAAACTCATCCGCCATCCAGTTCTTCTCTAGATACAACACTGGCTGAGATGAAAACAATGTGCGGTCAGTTGATAAAATGAAACTACCTCTTTCGTTACGCTAAACAAGCCATGACAAGAGACGAAATGACGAAAAAAAAATATGCAACCTACCTCCAGTGCCTCTGAGGTATCATATATTCTGGCATATTGCTCACAAACTAGTTTCTGTCTGAGTAAAGCGAAAAAGTCAGTTATAAAGCGAATGAATATCTACAATAATCCACGATTGCGTAGAGTTTGCTTTCTTTACACTGTGATTGGTCCAGAAAACTCGCGCCAGCCTCCCAACGTATCTGATGCAAACAAAAGCCAATCGCGACTCGGTCACTCGTGTTTTCCCGCGCTTCCGGCAGCTTGCTTGTTTTCCTTTGAGTTCTCATTAGCTCGCATTGAGATAATTCCTTTGTTCTGATTGGCCGTGATGATTACTTTGGTTTTGGTTTTGCGACACTCAATGGACATGCGCTCTATGAGAGAGGTTAATGGACTTAGTTCAATATCCCAAAGACATGCATTTATTGCTGATCATCGTTCTAATGAGACGATTGGGCAAAAAACATGTAGTGAGGTCATTCCCAGAGTTGGGACATTATCTATAAGTATTTATTTATCTAACATCATCTCTGAAGATAAGATATAAGGCATATGACCTTTCCTCTTTGGTAAGAGTTGTTGTCTGTCGCGCTTTATCCGCCAGTATAAACCTGAAAAAAAAACAGTACCAGCATTCAACTTCAAAGAGAGCCAGTCAACGCGCGGGAAAATCGCCAGCATCAAGCTGAAAGGACTCGAGGGGCTGAAAAAAAGGTCCTCTTCGACATTTATTTCTGGTGCTGTTATGGGCTCCCTGTGCCACATGACAAATAAGGAGTTCATACTCGCAGTCTAATCTGAGAACGGTTACCATTGGTCAGAACAGAGTGCCCAAGCCGGACACATCCATCATTTAAAACAATGAGAAGATCTGACCATCACTAACACAAACTTTCACAAAATCAGGGAAAACTGCCGGGGTCAATGTTGGTACCAGAGCAACTTCGCATCTACCCCTCCCCTCACCCAGCATTAACCCTAACTTGTTATCAGTTGACTGTTGTTGGGTGAGGGGAGGGGTAAGTGCCCAATTGCTCAGATACCAACATTGATCCAAACTCTTTGGATAGAATGTCTTGCCAGTTTTAAAATTGAGAGGTATTGTGGGAAAGTTCTGGCTCATGGTAGGCGCCATAAGATCATTACTTACCCCATAATGGCCGGATGACAGTTATCTGGTTTAGTATCATCGTAACCTTCCTCAACTGGACCTTCATCCGAATTAAAATAACCTGCGAGACCTGATAAAAAGCAGGGATTCTATAACTTTTTAAAAAATGGCCAGACAATACTGTTGGAATATAGTCTATGTTAGACATAAAAAACCTGTTCTAAACTATTTCGTGTTGAGGAAAGAGCCACGACATAGGTTTTTTAATTTAATGTTTAAAAACATTAAAGCTTCAAAGTCGTCCATCCAACTTATGTCTGTTATCAGTAATCCTTTAAAGGATTACTGATAACAGAATTGTTGGAAAAAGGGCATCGGGGAGAAATCTTAAAGTACCAAACGAGGTATGTCAGTTTATAGGCCACAAAATCTGTTACCAAACTTAATTTCATTATCGAAGTTTCTTCACAAAAACTCGCTGTGGCAAATAAACGGATTAATACTTTACCTTTCTCTCTCCAAAATGGCCGATCATAGAAGGTAATTGTCTTGATAATGGAGCCCATAGGAATTCTTTGAATTGCCTGCAAATTTCAGAAACGTTAACCTCACGATGACTGAAGAGCACGTAAATTACAAATACATGGCATCTGTCAGTCGCTCTCAACTATTTTAGGTTTTATTGTTATTTTTTTTAAAATAAAGTTTTGAATGGTTATACTGCTGGGTACCCTTTGAGAGAGAAAGATGGACTTACTTTAAAGAAGAATTATGTGTTAGAAGTAATTTCCTAACACACGCCGTTCAGTTGAAGTTCTCTTTATTCTTCTCTTTCTTACTTACAACTTATTACCTCGGGACTAGCTCAGATCTCTCGAGGAAAGTGTGGGTCACTTATAAAGGTGACGCTTACCGAGCTGTCAATCCCTAACCTTCGTCATCCTTTTACACTTAACTAGCGAACCACGTTAAGCTACGCAGAGCGGAGTTCGCATACTAAGTAGATACCTTCGAGATGTTTACACTTTACAAAATCATTTTCTACCTTAAATTTCTTAGTCTAACAGTCAAGGTTAGTCATAACTAAAACAAGATTGGTAATAAAAAAATTGTAATGAACTTACCAACAGAATTAGAATCATACTTAAAAAGATATCTTAAAAGGAAATACTCCTCGAAGACTGTTACATAACAGCAGAATAAACAGAAAAATCGGAGAGGAAAGGGCATACCCAAGGTACCGCCCCTAAAAGAGCTACGTGCTGTGCGTATAAGTTACCTGATTATAAATTCAGTGCGGAGGATGAAAAGTACTACTTGTTTACACCTTAAGTCACCTCTAAGAAAAAGAGGTGTCGAGGGTTCTAAATTATACCTGTAAGATAAGTCCGCCAAAAGGAAAAAGAAATGATCAACTGGCTTATTATAATTTTTACTGAATGGCTTATGCTAATATACCGGTATTATTTCCATTCATTTTCAACGTTTAAATAAGTAAAAAAAACACCTAGTTTAGTTTTCATCCTTATAGCATTTCCTTTATTATAGGTAATTATTTTATTTCGTTAATTGCCATTAACTGTAACAAATAAAATAAATAAATAAACCTGATTTTTTAGAGGTGGAAGAGGAGGATTGAAGCTGATCTTTCCGAGCAAAGCTGGAGGAACTGAGCTGATGACAAATGAAGCCTTAAACCAGCAAACACACAGAAAATAACAAATTAAAGAAACGATCAGACAAGTTATCATTCTGGATATAAACACTCTCAGTTCTGCCTCGAGCCAGATTTTCCCTGAGTTATTAGACTGTACACCGTGACAAATACATTACAGGATGTTAAGGATCCAAGTAACTAAACTGTTCAGCCAACATTTAAGTTGCAAGTGCAGTGGTATCGTGAACAGTGATCTGGGCTCTGGGTTGTAAGGTCTGCATTCAAGACCTGGCGAGGTCGTTGTGTTGTGTTCTTGGGCAAGAACACTGTGCCTCTCCTCACCCCCAAGAGTATAAATGGGTACTGGAAAACTGTCAAGGAAAATGGGCAAAATGCTAGAGGAGGGGGGGGGGGGAAAATTTCATGCAACAGAAACTGGGATGAGCTTTGTCAGTTTACTAGCTCAGGAGCATCTTTTTTCTTGTCCAATAATCAAAAGTATACTTTAAATTTAGCAACATTCCATGCTATGTTGGATTAACATTCTTATTGTTGACGGACATTTGAAATGTGAATAATCTCTAATCATTTTTGCATTGACTGCCCACCCCCCACCCCACCCCCACCACCCACCCCCCACCCCCACCCCCACCCCCACCCCCACCCCCACCCCCCACCCCCACCCCCCACCCCCACCCCCACCCCCCACCCCCCACCCCCCACCCCCCACCCCCCACCCCCCACCCCCCACCCCCTACCTAAGTACACAAGAGACACAATAGTACACTTACCCTATATTCTGTTCCATCTGCACATTTCACTTTAATATGATCATCACACTCTTCAATACACACAACACAGCTGTTTAATTTCACTCTATCTGATGAAAGCAAATCAAACCTTCATATGGAAATGTTCAGCCAGTATAAACCCTTTAACTCCCAAGATCTGATTGTTAATTCTCCCCTCTAGCTGCTACACATTTCCTTGTAAATTAGTTATGAGAATTTGGTGCTAGATCAAGATAGCAGCTTCTACCTGATAAGTTTGAATATTCTCATTACCAATTTGCTGAAGAATGTATGGATATTGTAGGGAGAAGTTTTATGTAAATCACCTCTGGGAGTTAAAGGGTTAAAAGAAGTTAAGTTTCTGTAAAGTGATACAACTACTCAACAGGTCTGTTAAGATTTTCATCAATAACATTTTAGTCCACCCTTTACAACTCCTGTCTGTGCTCTTAGTGTTCTGATTGGCTATCCGCAGGGGCAGGATCTACCCCCTACCCCACCCTCTTGAAATTTCTCAGTTTAAAAATAAAGCTGCTTCATGTCATCTTTAGTCAATGAAGATTGTAAAGTAACAAATGAGGTCTGATTTTCTTTCCTTTCTTTCTGCATTTTTATGGACTGGAATGGGGTCAAGGTGTAAAAAACACTAAATAGGAAGAAAATTTTTCAGTTCTAGCCATCTTAACTTCATCCTTGTTTGGGAATAAATATTTGCTGGGCTTTACGAACTAAACAAAGGTTACTTCTCACCACCAAGATGTTCAGCCATTTTCATACTAACAGTCTGAGAGCCTCCACAAAATTTCATTTCCTAGTTCCTCAAAACAAAAAAAAATACTTTAGTCCACTTAACAGCAAAATCAAAAAAACATCTTCATGAAATAATGATATCTCTCAGTGTAATAAATGGTAAAGTTCAAACCTACATTGACTCCTACCTCTGCTACATATTCATTTTGACTTCTATCACTGCAGAATATTGCAAAAAGTCTACAACTGACTTATGTCTGACTGACAATATCTTGTACAACAACTGATTGGCCTAATTCTTACTAAACCTCATTCAATGCCTTTTTGAATCAGAGATAGGAAAAATGAACTAACCTGTCCCCCTCCTGCTTCAAATTCAATATTCCGTTTTGTCCCTGCAGAGAAATGTAAATGTCTCCACTTGAGTTGCCAAAGTTATGACTTTTACAATTTTCCATTTTTTCATAGTCTGGGTGTGAATTTTCTTGAGTCATTGCTTAAAAACAGAAAATGCACTTTACAAGAGTAAACCACAAAGAGCACAATGTAAGTTTGGATTAACTGCAGAAATAAAAGAAAAAAAATTTTAAAAACCTTACAGCAATGATCTTTCTTAAGTGCAATAATGTTTCTTGCAATAACACTTTTATTTTGAATTCCTACTGTATTTTCCTCTCCAATTTCAGAGAGAAAGAAAACTGGTAAGGATTAGTTAGCTGTCACTGCTTCAAAGTTGCAAAATTTTGGAAGTATCTAAGGCATCCTCAGCAGATAGCCTGCTCAAAATCTATGCTTACATGACTGTATAATGACAAATAATCCAAACCATAACTAAGTCTAAAGAGTACATGTACCTCCTCCAGAATGCAGATACCACAAGAAAAACAACAGAGAGATATCATGTGGCTCTGAAGTGAGAATTCCTTGCACATATGCAGCAGCTGCAGCCTTTCCATACCTGTGGGCAGTAATCAATAAATCAAGTAAAAGGACTTAAATAGCCCCTGACAATAATTTTATGACAAGGTGTTTGTACAGCATTCGTGATAAGTGAATTGTTCTCCTGCTGCACCCAATTATCTACCTAAATTTTTAACATCCTCTACTAGTTTTTCATT
Source organism: Pocillopora damicornis (assembly GCF_964200805.1). Classification (NCBI taxonomy): domain Eukaryota; kingdom Metazoa; phylum Cnidaria; class Anthozoa; order Scleractinia; family Pocilloporidae; genus Pocillopora; species Pocillopora damicornis. The sequence goes on from NC_142676.1 coordinate 1,536,841, forward strand.
CAGACCTGGAGAATATTTTCCTGTCACTTTTCACTATTCCCCTTCCAAAAACTGCATCTCTAAATAAAAACTCCACAGTCAACTGCACAATTCAATTTGAGATGGCTCTGGATCCCCTACACTCAACATATGTTTTCAACATATTGATTCTCAACTTAACCCTAAGTTAAGTCCCACTAGTGACCGAGACAGAATTTCTCCTCACATTATCAGTATGATATCAAGAAGACAAGTGATGAGAATAAAGAAAAATATCAATCAAGGGGTTTTTGGTTGATCCAATTCCAAATTCTCCAAACTAACATCATATAAATTGTATAGCAGAAAGAAGGGAGAATTACTCATGAAATCTTGGGAGTCAATTAAAAGGATTAATAATGATTAATTCTTAATTCTAATTCAGTGTGCTTGTTTCCAAAATGTTCCAAGTAAAACTAAAACTAAATGTATTTGTAAAGCTTAACCTTAACCCCTTAAGTTCCAGACTTGATCAGCATTTAAGTTCTCCCTATAATATCCATACATCTTCCAGCAAACAAGTGAGAATACTCAAACTTATTGGGTAAAAATTGTAATCTTGATATCTAACACCAACTTCTTGAGACTAATTTACAAGGAAATGTTTAGCAGCTAGTGGGGAGAATTAATATTCAGATCTTGGGAGTTTAAGGTTACGGGAAGTATCACAGGATGTGTGTCTGTGAGTTGGTGTTTCTCTGCAGCAATGTATCTATTAAAAATTAGTTTATTAATCTAAAAGATTTTCTTTTTTCTTTTTACTACTGTATATCCAAACAAGGAGCTAAATATATTTAAGTTTTTGTACAAAGGTGTAGACCAAGCTATATTTTGTTGTTCTACCTTGTCCAACACTTCTGATCAATCAGCTGTTTGACAGTCATCTTATCCCATTCTAAAGCACAAGGGGCATTCCAAGGATCCTCCAGAGGAACTTGTTTGGCCATGTCGTCCAGGAGCTGCCAGAAGTTGTTAACATCTAAGGCACCTAATATGGACCCCATAGAAGGAAGGGCTCCTTGCTTAGTAATTCTTTGACCCTGAAATTTTTCAATAGCATCATTATAAATAACTATAAGTAATTAAGTAATAGTTACATGGTCCACCCCCCTGTTTTCCCTTCAAAAATTTTGATGGAAAAATGGTTGCCAAGTATTGCTCATGAGATAGTAAAGTTCGAGCCACATGCAGGCTTAGAACATCAAAAATACATCTTATTTACCAAATAATGTTCCACAGATTGTCCTTGACTGTAAACTTGATATGTTTCTACTCTTAGCTCCTGGGCAAGTTTCAGCAGTCTGGTCTGAGTTTCACATACATAAGCTCCACCCAAATCACAGTAACCAAAACTGGGGTCCTAAAATCAAAAGTTAGATTAAGAGTGCTTCTACTAATGTGCAGGACTTTTCTGTGATATACTATGAAAGTAGAATAATATACCAGTATTTATGTCTGTTGACAATTTTAGCGCCATTCTGATAAGTGAGTTATTGAGTCAGATATAAGTAAACTCAATTACTTAGGAGCTCTCTTTCACAGAATAAAAAGAGGATGCCAGTATAATGAATAGACCTGGGGCTTGTAAACCCCACTCCACATCATATTAAGACAGAATTTCTCCTTACAATATCAATACAATATCAAGCAGGTAGGTAATGAGAATAGAGAAGAATATGAATTATGGGATTATTAGTTGATCTAATACCAAATTCTCTGAACTAACATCATAAGAATTTAGTATGGCAGAATTAGTTAGGAGAATTACTAATTAGATCTTGGGAGTGAAAGGATTAAGACTACCATACTCAAACCAATTGGCCAGTTCCTCAGGTGCATAAAAATGAAGCTTGACCCTTTCACTCCCACAAGTGATCAAGAAAGAATTTCTCCCCACATAATCAATACAACAGCAAGTGGAAATGTGATGAGAATAATGAAAAATACTATTTAGGGGATTATTAGTTTATCCAATATCAAACTCTCCAAAATAACAATTTAACAATTATATTCAAACATTAAGGAGAATTACTAAATAATGAGATGTTGGGAGTGAAAAAGTTAATAAAGTATGTACTCAATACCTCCCTCCACCTGACCAAGATTAAAAAAAGAAGCTTGGAAAATTCCAGGTGATGAAAGACTGGAGGTAGTGGTTAGTATAGAGTGTTACCCTCAGTAGACTAGCTGTTCATCCAAGGAGAAGATCTGACAAGACAGGAGACACCTCGGGCCCACATAAGAGTCAATACCCTACAGCAAACTGGAGAAAATAATCATCCCAAGACCATAGATCATCATCAAAGTGTAGCAAAACCACCTATGCACTATATAAACCCCTAGAACCTTGAGTCCAGTTAAGTAACAGACATGACAAGTTTTTCTATAATATTTTATGGTTGGAATAGGACTGTGAAATTATGTTGATTGCTTCGCTTTTGTTTGATTTCTTTTGTTTCAATTTTGTTCATTTTATTCCGTTCTTTTCTTTTGAAAGAAAGGAAGATGTAACATAACTGATTTAAGTTCACTTCTGGTTGGAGTTGATTTACATATTCCACAATCCTGTTTCAGAATCATGCAATTTCGGAACCATCATTGCTTCAATTGCAGTTAGAAATTTTGAGTAAACCAGGCACAAATCCTTTTGAATTTACCAGTTCTAACGTTGAGAAAGAATACCCGACATTAGATTTTTATTCACTTTATGTATTGCAGTAGAATTAACATGCAAATTGTGAAATTGAGAACGATATATAAAATGATATTTCAGACAAGCACTAAAACATGTTTCTGTTTTTTAAAATTAAAATGGTCTGTTACCATACCACTGTTTGCAAGAAATAAAGTGGATTTTAAATAAATGCCACCCTCCTGTAAATGCTGCCCTCAAATAAATAGCGCACTTGAATCAAGAAAAATTTAATAAATGCTGTGACGTTAAATCAAATAAATATGGTAAGCTGCAGCTGATGGTGAAGGGAGCAAAGGGTTAAGACGAAACCTAAAACACAAGAGCTTGCCCTCTGGAAAAACTTACAGCAGTAGGTCTTACAGGCGACGGTAGAGAGAAGAAATTAAGGGGATCGGGAGAGAGTTACAGAGCTGATGAATCAACATAGAATGTATAGAAGGATAAAGGTGATGGAATATGTCTAGCACGTTTTTTCATCTCACCGTTTCAGTAAAAGTACGCCCGCCAACGCGGTCTCTTGCCTCAAGAACAACAACCTTGACACCATACTCCTTGTGAAGAACCCGGGCAGCGAACAAACCTAGGAATACGAGCAATGTAACTACAACTACCCATATTTTAAAATACTTTCTAAAAAGATGCATCAAAACGTACCACTTAGTCCAGCTCCGATTACTGCAACTTCCGCAAAGTTGACTTCCTTATCACTCTCCATTTCAGCCGGCAACTCGGCTTACCAATCGTTTTCGGGGCCTACTTAGAAAAATTCTCTATAGCTTCGTGGGTGTACCGCTGTACCGTTGCACTGATGTCCAGATATCCTGTTATATCCTCTGACGTAATGTGATACAGTGGCTATTCTGTGATCTATCGAGCGACACGCGGGTTCTATTTTCGGGGAGGAGCGGAGACCGGACACGAGAGAGCGGCGGAAATTGAGCTGAGCAAGTTTTTTAAGATTATTTTTGTCTTCCTGTTTGTGAGGGAAATGGTTAAGTTTTGAAATAAATATTTCTCAATATTTTGTTGTATACTTAAGGTATTAAATAATCCTGACGTCTTTAATTTCTTTGTTTGATCGATACTTGAGTTGTGATGAATACTGGCAACGTGCTGTACCCCCGCTGCCTCCGGAAATCTTTCTCATATCGTCTCAAATTGCAAACCTAAAGGCCGTCACGTTCTAAACATACCAGTCGATTAGCATTACGATTAAGTGCTTACATCTGACAACCCAGTTATGTTGTCTAAAGGCTCGCTGCTGTATGGCGCTGTACTTTGCGGCATAGCCCTGATTCTTAGCCAAAAGAAAGCACAGAGCCATCCCCAGTGCTTGGATTTTAGAGCGCCCTTTAAAGTAGCAAAACAGCTCTCTTTCTGCCCGCAAAACTACTCAGAATATGGCTGTTGCACTGTAGACCGCGATCAAGGGATTTCGAACGTCTATAAGAGATTGGTGACCCGATTTTCACTGGATAGCAAGCCAAAATGCGCTAACCTGGTAAAAACAGTGCTTTGCCTCGAATGTCATCAATATGCAGCCCATATTTTTGAGGCAGAAGGTAATAAAAAGTTCGATTCGACGACTGCAGCCCCAGGATTATGCTCTAATTTTTGCAAGACTTTTTACCAAGAGTGTAATGACGTTGCGACATATTTAGTGTCAAACGGCAGATGGAAACTTCGATCTACGCCTGAAAGTTCTTCACCGTTAACCGAGAAATCTTTCTGCGACGGACTACAGCTGTCAGACGCAGACTACTGCTACCCGCATGTACAAAGAGTGGATCGTGAAATCCTTTCGAGAAAATACAACTTCGATTCCAACCGAAACTGTTTGTGTGTCGAGGAGGTGGCGCGTGGTTTACGAAATCCTCTGGCTGCGGTGCACGCAAATGACAAGTCTGGAAGACTTTTTATCGCCGAACAGCCAGGCCTAATACGCATCATATTAGCTGAGGGAAAATTACTGCAGCAGCCATTTTTAGACATCACTGACAGAGTGTTAACATCAGGTTCCTACGGCGATGAGCGTGGGTTTCTAAGCATTGTTTTCCATCCAGCGTTTAGGAATAACAACAGGTTCTTTGTGTATTACTCAACTCGAATGGGTAGAAAATCTGGGAGCAGGAAAAACTCCAAAGCTCCTTTTAGAGCGTTTGATCATAGAACGGTTTTGAGTGAATTTAGGGCTTCGGTTTACAATCGTAACAGAGCACTTCGAAGGTCAGAAAAAGTAATTATGGAAATCGAACAACCTGCTGACAATCACAACGGAGGGACGCTGTTTTTTGGATCCGATGGTCTACTTTATTTGACGATTGGAGATGGCGGGCTAGGTGGAGATCCCTTTGGAAAGATTGGCAATGGTTTAAACAGGTTTGTTTGATTGTGTGTGTGTGTGTGTGTGTGTGTTTTTTTTTTTTTTAAGCTAAACAGCGCAGGAATGCTGTTTTTTTTTTCTCTCTTAATGTTTGCGTTACACTCCTTTGACACGTCTCCCAAATCACGAGTAGACCACGCCCGAAACATAGTGCATCTGCACTCATACACTTTTTTAAGGCATGTAAAGACAAAAGTGTTGTCCGGAATTTGACCATGAGTAAATTAACTTACCTCGTGCCAGAGTTGTGGTGTAATCCTGAGGGCTTAGTAATCAAATAGATACACCAAGTCATCTACAAGCACAGGAGATCTGTGATCACACCGGTATAATTTCTGTTTGGAGTAGATTCAGCCTTATTCACGCATCCCTTTGTCCAATCGAGTCCTCGAGAACAGTTTAAGGCTGGTCTAGTTCTCAAACTCCAATTATCTAAATTGTGACACTTTCTCGCTCTCTCCATAGCCTTACATTTCCTTGTAAATTAACCTCAAACTGATAAGCCCCCTCTTAAGAATTTCGCCTCTGTTCTTTTCGTTCAGATGATGTCATTTCCTGGCAAATCAACAGGTTAAACTTTGTCGCATCATGAAAGACTTTCCAGTGAACCCAATTTCAAGCAGATGGAAAGGGATCTGGGGAAGGGTTAGATGACGAGGAAAGAGCAAGATTATAATAGCGCGGGAAAACATGTTCAAAAGAAAGGGGGAAGGGATGGAAGAGTGGGGGGCGGAGGGGGTGGGGAGTGGAAGAGATTTTCAAGGGTTCAATCCACGTCGTCGCATACCGCTTTTTAACATTTCTGTTCCTTATTGTCGATATTTTACCTTCGTTGACGAAGTCTTGATTCTGTCTTTCTTTCTTTAGATCGACTCTCTTGGGAAGTGTCATTCGAATTGATGTAGATGCACGGCGACAAAGCTACAAGATTCCCCCGGATAACCCGTTCATAGGTATCCGTGGGGTTCGCCCGGAGATTTACGCTTACGGAACTCGTAACATGTGGCGTTGCTCGGTGGACAGAGGAGATCGCAAGACGGGAGAAGGAAAAGGCAGAATATTCTGCGGGGATGTGGGTCAGAATAAATACGAGGAGATCGATATCATTACGAAAGGTGGAAATTTTGGATGGCGAGGTTTTGAGGGATTTGAATGCTACGACAAGAGCCTTTGCAGGTCTCCTTTAGTAAGTAAGTATTAAGACTGCGTCTTGCTTTGCGTTTTACAGTTATCATGGATCAGAAAACTTTGCGCAATATTGAGTGACAGGGAGAAGAGCTCTACTTCAGTTGGTAACATCTTTCTTTATTATATTTTCAGGTGGTAGTATTCCACCTATTTTCGCCTACAACCACTCTGTTGGCAAATCCATTGTGGGTGGCCATGTTTATCGAGGCTGCAAAAACCCGGATCTAAGTGGAAAGTATATATTTGGAGACACTGTAACCTCGTAAGTTGTCAAGGTGGAAAGATAGACATTAAAAATGTCTTAATCTTAATACTTGATTTAAACGATTTGGCGCTCGCGCTATTTCAGTTTCGGGCCGATGCCCACCAAAAACTATTATAAAATAATTCAAATAGTATGCGCGCTCTGATTGGCCATAAAACCATTTTACATGAGCGTATGTAAAGACGGTTTTCGTTCCTCTTTTATTAGTTATTTTTTATTAGTTATTAGTTTTGGACGACCAGTAGATTTACAATCAAACAATTAGACCATTTGTCCTCGATTCCTATGGTTGGTGGTCAATTCTGGCTTCGCCTTCATCAAATAACATACGATAGAAATCTCGCCATTAATGAGGAAAAATTGCATTACAACTCTCGCCCGCCGTAGCTATCAACCAACTGAATGCAAATTTAAAATCAAGTGTAATTTGAGAGCTCGTGTTTTCTCAAGTGTTTCAATGTTTGAAGAGCAAAATGTTTCGATGTGTTTTGGTTATTTTGATATTTTGTAAAATTCACATGTAGAGTAAAGTCGACGGCGACATTTTCCCGCCAAAATGACCGGCTTGCGTTAAATACGTGTAAATGTACTGTTTTAGAACTGTACTGCAAGTGTCAAAAGTCAGCAACAGTTTTCTTCTCCATCATTATGCTAGCATTGACCCTAGGCATGTAGCTAGACACGATTGAATTTTTGAAGAACAAGAATGTTTTCCATCCCAGCTTCTACCATTTCAGATATTACTCCTTGATGTAGTCCAGACATAAATTTATACGAGGACCTATACAAGACGCAACATACGGGTGGTTTTATTAACCTTATAAACTGGTGCCAATATTTACTTGGGTAATAAAAATGTTGGCATCAGTATCATTTATTTTTCGGGGCTCTTCTTTTACTTACAGCCGTCTTTTCGCGCTAACGGAGGACAAGACCACAAGGAAATGGAAAGATGAGGAGCTCTGCTTTGGGGATGACAAATATTGCACTGATAATCTCAGCGGAGAATTTGAGCGGTTTATCTTATCATTCGGGGAGGACGAACACGGTAAACGCATTTAAATTTTTCCGTATAATCAAGGTTTTATACCAATGGTAACATTGGTTGTTTGTTTTTGTTTTCAAATCCTTTAATCGACTCGAAATTTATAACAGCTCGAGTCGCGAGACAAGATGGATAGATAAAGTGATGTTTTTACCTTGAAATACATAGTACGGGACACTACCTCGTGGTTTTGGATTTGTTTTTCTAACAAACTGTATTTACAGCCGGGCAGCCAAATAGCTGATTTTCGCAAGGGAATTGTATCTGTCTGCCACAGTTTTAGGGCCTGCTAGGCGAGAGGAAAACTACTCTGTTTCCTATTTCTTTTTGTGAGTCTCACTCACCGTTTGCACTTACTGCAGCCGCTTGGGTGTACACAGCCTCAAGATATGTGAACACAAACCTGGGTTGATATCGTTGTATTTTGTTTTTTACGGGGCTTTTTACATTCAAAGGCATGTATTCTTCATTCTTCTAGTCAAATCAGTTGTCCAACCATTTTTCAGGGTTAACCTGCGGTCAACTGGCATCACATCACTATTACTAATATGTAGAACAACACGGTGACAGAGGTGACTGAACCTTTTTTCTTTTAAGGGACTGAACCTGAGAGACTGTAATGCAATTTTTTTTTCCATCAGGTGAACTTTACTTTCTTTCGACAAGCCGTCCTAGCAGCACAAATAGGGAAGGCAAAGTTTATCGTATAGTTGATCCCGGAAGGTAGGTCTTAAAGCAGGTCACAGTGTGACAAAGCATTGTGCCATGTCATTTTTTGTTCTTTTGACGTTAAATTTATTTTTCACAACTTTTTTGTTTTGATGTTTCAATCTGCTGTTTCATAATTAATGCATCTTGGCGTTTTCTTCCACCTCGTTAGCATACGCGTAAACGACGAGAGCAAGGAAGGAACCGCGTGTTTTCATTCGTGCACGTCTTTGCAACCCATACACACTCTAGCGTACTCAGCTGTTTTTAAGCAGATTTTCTTGTAAAAAGAGTATGAAAAATCGAACGGAACAATTCCTGACGGCTGTACGTTACTCGTAGCGTTGTTAGTACCAGCAAGTCGCAAAGGCGCACATGTTCCTTAATTTTAAGCACCTCAGCGGGTCGGATGTGATTGGATAATTAAGTGCTCGTAACTGGTCCAGCTTCGTACACAACGGACCACGGTCCGGATCGCGCCCAAGACCTCGAGCGTAGTTTTTTTCCCATACGGACCTCCTGCCCGGTAAATAACATATATCTACATTGTAGGAGAGGTGATCCTGCAGAGTGCTCCAACAGTCGTCCCGCCACATCCAGCTGTAAGGATCATCGTCGCAGCAAGTACTTCTGTGAATATTACAAATCTCGTAACAAGTGTAATATATACAAACCATACTTCAAGAAAAAGTGCAAGAAAACTTGCGGTTTTTGCTAACATCGCACGCAGATATTTTTAAAGTGCCTACCCGCACTCCTCCATCTGTTTAAAATATTGAAATGGAGGATTTATCCTTGACAAGAGGTTAGATGGTGGTTTTAAAATTTCTTCAAATAATAAGCGATAAGTTGTTAATCGCAGGTTGATTGCAATAAAATTCAGATTTGCTTCGTATCCAGGTAATTTATTTGATGTTGACCCCCCACCCCTCCCGTACCCCGCCAATCTTTCTTAGAATTTTTCAGTAACTGGAGGTAAATTGCTGATCGAATTTCTCACCAATCAATGATGTCATCGGCAAACCACTTAAACACGTATCACCGGCTTGCGTTACGCAAGGCCTCATAGTTTCCCGTTAGCAACAAAAAATTTTGTGCCGAAATAATGAAATCCTGCTCGTTTAGTAACATTATCATCATCCTTAGTAAGTTACTGGTGCCCGGTCATCGCTAGAATCATTATTATTATTATTATTTTTATTATTATTATTATTATTATTATTATTATTATTATTACTGTTGTTACTATTATTTCAGATCAGAAATCTTATAAAATTGTTAACCATTTGCATCAACTTCTGTTTTTTTGTTTGCTTTTTCGTTTTGGAATATACAATTAAATATTTGACTGTGAATATATAAAAATCATACATGTGAACTGCGGTTTAAGAAATAAGTGGTGTTCATTACCGCAAAGATCGCTTTTATATTCATTTTTTAAACCGCACTTCACATATATATAACTTCTATTTATTCACAGTCGTTGAATCATCAATTCACGTGTTTACCAATTGGCATAAGCTCCCAGTTGTTGGCTCAGTTGGTAGAGCGCTGCACCGGTTGTGCAGAGGTCATGGGTTCAAATCCCATACAGGCTTAAATTTTTTTCAGGCCTTATTTTTACTGCTGTTAAAGCACTGTTCATTACCTACTGTGAAGACTGCGCCAGAGGCGCGGGTGCTCCTGGGATAGATGATTCTCAATATGTCGGAGGAGAACGTAATGGGCGAGTTGTCCCACGAGACTTCTGCTCGTGATCATGTCGATTACGGTGAACCACCACAACTCAGAAAAAATCTTCCAAAATTAAGCGAGCTCAACGAAGCCTCTATACCATGGGAAAGTGTCAAACTTCCCACAGATGTTCTGCTTGCTACGGTAAAAGATTGGGAGTTTTTAAGTTGTTACTATTTTCTCAGAAACCCACATGAAAGTCACTGTCGGGGACTCGGGTTTGTGCACTTTGGAGACATGGGTGATGCTAAACATAAATTGAATGTTTGCTTGTTGAGGTGCTTTGAAGGTGCAACCGGTCCTGGTGCAGCCCTAAGTAAGGTGAGCACTGCCATCAGATTATTACAACCAAAAGCTGTTTTTTGCGTCGGGTTTTGTGGCGGTCTCTCCTACGAAAAAGTCAAGTTAGGAGATGTCGTGATCTCAAAGAAGATAATCACATATGCTCATAAAAAAGTCATGAACGACCGAGAGCAACCTCGTGGTTATGTGGCTCCTGTTAGCAGTGATATGGCTGACCTCATCAGACACGCTGCCAACGGATGGAAGCCTCCAATCTTGCAGCCGGAAGTAAATCGGGAGCCGGTTGTGCACTGCGATGCTGTAATTTTGAGCGGCCCAGAGCTTGTGAATTGTGGGTGGCGACGGGAGGAACTCCTTGATAAACATTCTGAAGCGATCGCAATCGAGATGGAGGGTGAAGGTAAGAATCAAGTGTAAATGTCTGCTGAGTAAAATTAGTTAAAAAAATTGTTTTGACCATGAGTAGCTCGTTAGAGGTGCTAATGTAAGTAAGGAATATATTATCTTAACTTGAATGTATGAGTATTAATGGGAATTAAGAAGGAAAAATTTAAAATGAGATGAACAAAATTTGGCAAAAGCTCACTATGCTTATTCATGGATCCATATGCTATAGGTAGAGCAACAACATCTACCCAATCTTATCAACTATCAATTTGCAGTGGAAATCTGGGGCTGACAATGAATCTCATGTGTTAACTAACAAACAAATGATTGCTATGATTAAACCAAAACTCAATTTGAAATTGCTTTTCATATGCTTCTGCAGTTTTCTCTGTCAGGATAAATTTAACCAGACTCAGTGTAGTTGGTTTTCTAGTTGGTTTTAGGTTGCATAAGGTTCAGTACTAAGCAAAGTAGAGAAAATCTACTTCTCTTTGCATTAATTAATAACCAGTTAACCCTTTGACTCCCATAAGTGACCAAGACAGAATTTCTCCTTATAATATCAAGACAATACTAAGGTGACAAGGTTCAAGAATAAAGAAAAATATCAGTTAGGGGATTATTTCTTGATCCAATACCAAATTCTCCGACTCATTATCCTATGGCTACCATTATGGAGAATTACTAGTGAGATCTTGGGAGTGAAGGGATTAGCACTAATTATTCTCCAGTGCATTTAAAGTGGTCAGTGCACTGGGCTCCGAGTCGGACAACCCAGGTTCTAGTCCTTGGGCTTGGCTAAATCTATATATTATGAAACTGATCATGTTCAATCTGAAACAAACATAACTATCATTTTTACAAGAAAAGGTTTTCACTTGAGCTGACTCGGAAAGAAATAACTGGGCTTACCAGTAATCAAAACTATAACAAAATTCTTGCACACAATTGGTTATCACCAACCTGATTTGAGCACTGATAGGTCATGCTTGTAATTGGACAGTGTAATAGAACAGTTGAAGGGACAGTTAACATGTCATGCCTGTGTAAGTGGACAGAATGCACTATATGAGCTTGATGTTGTCTCACATTTCACCAAGTTAACTATTTTTTTTTTTTTTAATTTGATTAACAAATCACAGTATCATTTGTGATTATCAACTGGGACTCCCACTTTGCAGTCGTCTGATTTTGTTAATCACTTGTATGATTACAGACCGAATTGGACTCCACTCAGTCCTACCTATTACCATTATTAATTTTGACCTTGTTTGAATGAAAAATTCTTGTTTTGGGGTTCAGGTATTTTTGCTGCTGCTTATGATCTTAAGATGGAGTGGGTTGTTGTGAAAGGTGTATCAGATTATGCCGATGGCAACAAGTCAAAAACTGAAGCATGGCAACCATTTGCAAGTGTCATGGCAGCATCAGTAGTGGAAAACATGTTGAAATTTCCTGGTGTACTCAAAGATTGGCAGCATTACAAGGGGATGAATCATTCACAGTCAGGTACACATAAGAGCTTGTTTTGAAATAAAGGAAAAGAACCTGGTAATCAATAATATTATACTGGTTTAGTGGTTGAAAAACACTGATAGTTGGTAATTAACACAATGTGGCTTATTAGAACAATTTATATACTACATTGTAAATTACACTGGGAAAGATGGATCAATAATATCAGTAACTGAGCAACTAAATACCTATCCTTATACCCTAACGCAACATCACTCAACTGATAACAAGTTAGCATTAATGTTGGGTTTGGGAAGGGGTAGGCTGTACAGTTACTTTGATACTGAGATTTATCCAAAACAGGCAGGTACACTGGTCTTTGAAAATCATATCATGATACTGTTGGGCTTGAAGATTCATTTGAGTCACATACTTTCTGTATACTGATAAAGAGTTGAAGGTTAGGGAGTGTAGAAAAATAATAGGGAAATACTCTATTTAGTTGGAATTGGTGACACAGAGGATATTAATTATAGATAAGGTTTATTTCCATTTAATGTGTTGCATTCATGAGAAATATAAAGTCTCACTGCCAATATCATTTTCTAATAAAGCTAGGATCAAAAAAAGGAAGGAAAACGGTAACAAAAACATCAAGCTAACATTGATAAAACATAAATGCTCATGAAACATCAAATGCTCACTAAAACATAAATGCTCTCTAACCCAAACTCTGATCCTAACCCTGACCCTAACCCTGACCCTAACCCCTCAAAGAAGCCCCTTCCACAAATGAGTATACCTCTCCATTTAATTTCAAAATGATATACAAGCTGTTACAAACTAGGAACTGACATGATTTGTATGCAAAAGAGAACATATTCAGTAAGTGGCAGCTGATACTAAATGAATCAATCATTTAACCCTGGGTAAGACACTAAAAATTTAGGTTTAATTAGTGATCTCTTTCTGGTGCAGGAGGAAAATGGGACACACCTACTGTATTGATGGCGTTTGTGGTACTGCTTATTGCTATTGGAATCATGTACTTCTCTTTTATTGGTCGATTGATGGAGTCTGTGGTACTGCTTATTGCTCTTGGACTCATGTGCTTCATCTGTCTTTTTTTATTACCTAACAGACATCAAGGTAAAGTTTAATTGGATATATTTGGTATGCTATAATTGATTTGTAAAGTGAAGCCTAAAGGACGTGATACCAAACTAGGAACTGACATATAACATAAAATGTTCACTAAAACATAAATGCTCTCTGACCCTAACCCTGACCCTAACCCCTTAAAGAAGCCCCTTCCACAAATGAGTATACCTCTCCATTTAATTTCAAAATGATTTACAAGCTGTTACAAACTAGGAACTGACATGATTTGTATGCAAAAGAGAACATATTCAGTAAGTGGCAGCTGATACTAAATGAATCAATCATTTAACCCTGGGTAAGACACTAATAATTTAGGTTTAATCAGTGATCTCTTTCTGGTGCAAGAGGAAAATGGGACACACCTACTGTTCTATGGATGGTGTTTGTGGTACTGCTTATTATGAATGCATTCATGGGCTTCTCTTTTTTTATTGGTCTATTGACGGGGCTTGTGGTGGTACTGCTCATTATTTTGGAAAACATAAAATTCTATCATTCTCCATTGCCTCCAGAAGAGCATGTGGGTGCAAAAGGGTTTGACACACATCAAGGTAAAGTTTACTTGGATATATTTGGCATGCTATAATTGTTTTGTAAAGTGAAGCCTAAAGGACATGATATCAAGTGATGATGGGTGAGTCTATTCTCATAGCTGGGTTTATTGGCAGAGGCTCAAGGAGTCCAACTTAAATGTTCCCTTAGGCTCCAGTGAGGATTAAAGAGGATGTTGCATTGTTTGAATACAAAGGGAGAGGGGGTGGGGGCAGCTTACACCATCACATAATTTTAAGGATTTATTAGTGATGATTGATTTCCCTACCATAGAGTAGTTTTGGAAAGAAAGAATTCAAACAATGACATAGTGGGGTGATTTACAGTTAGGACACCTAGCCAGCCAAAACTTTTGCAATTCAAGTTCATATAAAAATGAATAAAGAAACTGTGGTGCTGTGTTGGTGGGATAGTGTAGCAGGTAATTTAGTATTGACAACTGAGTTGAAAATGTAAATTAGCCACCATAAAGGGTAAAAAAGCCTATGTTTTTAGTGTTAGCCCTTCGTCAATCACTCTGACAAGGGGCTAATGCTTGAAAAGTCAGCTTTTTTACCCTTTACAGTGACTAATTTACGTTTTCAACTCAGTTGTTAACATTAAATTACCCACATAAAAATGAGTTGGTTCCTAATGAAAGCACCAGCCCCTCTCACCTACCTTTGGCTCATGTGGGGCAGATTGTATAGGAGGGTCATAGGTATCCATATGGGCCCTCTCCTTTCTAATCAGTCAATGATATGGAAACAAACCTACCATTAAACAAGGTAATTAAGTATCATCAACTGACTTGATAACATAACCTGGCCACAGTAAGGAGTTAAAAAGCTGATGTTTCGAGCATTGGCCTTTTGGCAGAGCCTTTCAATCCCATCACTCTGATGAAGGGCTAACGCTCGAAGGGTCAGCTTTTAAACTCTCCAAAGTGGCCAATTTACATTATCGACTCAGTTGACAATACAAAATTACCTGTTATACTCTCCAACCGGTGCAGTACCACAGTTTCTTTGGAAACTTACCCCCTTCATTCTATAGTTAAACAGGTATTAAAAAATAATGTTTGTCCCTTTTAGGTTCTGGACCACAACATGAGGATCCAAAGGCTACTTTATTTCACTCCATCCCTGGAGGACAATCAGGCCAGGTTTGTAGCGAGTATGAAAATATTGCTTTTGTCAAACAGATTTACATAAAGTTAGATTGCATTGTTAGAATGCTGAAGAGACTTAGAGCCAAATGTGCAATTAGTTGAGTTGCAACTTTCAATTGACCCAAATAGTTAAAAGTACCCAACAAATTTTTTTCAAGTAATTTGGTGTTAACAACTGAGTTGAAAGTGTAAATTAGCCACCATAAAGAGTGAAAGGGTGGCTTTTTTACCCTTTACGGTGGCTAAATGACATTTTCAACTCAGTTGTTAACACTAAATTACCTGCTATACTCTCCTACCAACGCAGCACCACAGTTTCCTTAGAAACTTACCCCCTTTATAAATTTTTTTCAACCCAACTGACCAGTAACTATTTATTACATGTTGTAATCTCCTTGATCTCATCTTGCATATTATCCCAAGATATTACTGTGCCTTTTGCAAATGAGTGTCCTGTATATGCCTTTAATGTTTTTTTTCAAGCTCTGATCACATGCAAATATGCTAGTCCAATCTTTCAGATGATCAATTGTGGTGTATTGGCTACATCTTAAGCCTTGACTTTTTATTAAACCTTTAACTCCCAATATCTGATCATTAATTCTCCCCTCTAGCTGCTACACATTTCCATGTTAATAAATTAGGAGAATTTTGTGTTAGATCAAGACTACCAACTTCTACCTGATAAGTTTGAGTATTCTCATTACATGTGGGCTGGATAATGTGTGGATGTTATGGGGAGAAGTTACATGTTAATCACTTATGGGAGTTTAAGGGTTAATTTAGACAGGATTTGAATATTTTATCATTGTAATTCAACCTGCACTATTCATCTCAAACCTAGGAGGTTTGTTTAAACAGGAGTCCATTTTATAATTACTTAGCATTAAATCTCAGAAAATTAACTTTTAAAATTCATTTATGCCTATTATTTCTTCAAATAATGTAAAAAAATTAACAAGAACAAATTTACTATCAGCAGGTAGACAGTTACCTTTATTAATTGGAGTGATAAAAGTGATAATGCTGCTGATATGTGACACAATGTGCTGAAGTGTCTTTTTTGAAAAAAAGTTTTAAAGGGTGTGTCTGTTCTTACATTTTGCAGGTGAATTACAAGGATGGTACAATAAGCTTCATGGCAAAAGGTCTAGTTCACTCCCTGTTTGAACCGTTCGTTTACGCTGCTACAGCTTACGGAATAAAAGGTAAAGTTAAGCACTATAAGCAAAGTGAAGATGCTGTTAAAGATGCTGTGTTAGAGGTCATAAAGAAACTTAGAGAACAGGGAATAATTAAAGACTGATTTGCCTTTTTGGTTTCCACCACACAGTACAATTTGTATGTAAAAAATAGCTTGTAATAGTAGACTAAGATACTTGGTTACTGTTGCAACTTTAAAGTGTTTGATCAGCACTGAAGATTTCTCAAATGATATGCTGCAATTTGCTACGGGGAAATTTAGTGATTTTTCTGTGTGTTTGTTTGGATCATATCTATACGCATAAACTTTTCAAGTTAACCATTTTCGATGTTGAATATATTATTGTTGCCTCGACAATAATGACAATGACATAGTGGGGTGATTTACAGTTAGGACACCTAGCCAGCCAAAACTTTTGCAATTCAAGTTCATATAAAAATGAATAAAGAAACTGTGGTGCTGTGTTGGTGGGATAGTGTAGCAGGTAATTTAGTATTGACAACTGAGTTGAAAATGTAAATTAGCCACCATAAAGGGTAAAAAAGCCTATGTTTTTAGTGTTAGCCCTTCGTCAATCACTCTGACAAGGGGCTAATGCTTGAAAAGTCAGCTTTTTTACCCTTTACAGTGACTAATTTACGTTTTCAACTCAGTTGTTAACATTAAATTACCCACATAAAAATGAGTTGGTTCCTAATGAAAGCACCAGCCCCTCTCACCTACCTTTGGCTCATGTGGGGCAGATTGTATAGGAGGGTCATAGGTATCCATATGGGCCCTCTCCTTTCTAATCAGTCAATGATATGGAAACAAACCTACCATTAAACAAGGTAATTAAGTATCATCAACTGACTTGATAACATAACCTGGCCACAGTAAGGAGTTAAAAAGCTGATGTTTCGAGCATTGGCCTTTTGGCAGAGCCTTTCAATCCCATCACTCTGATGAAGGGCTAACGCTCGAAGGGTCAGCTTTTAAACTCTCCAAAGTGGCCAATTTACATTATCGACTCAGTTGACAATACAAAATTACCTGTTATACTCTCCAACCGGTGCAGTACCACAGTTTCTTTGGAAACTTACCCCCTTCATTCTAAAGTTAAACAGGTATTAAAAAATAATGTTTGTCCCTTTTAGGTTCTGGACCACAACATGAGGATCCAAAGGCTACTTTATTTCAGTCAATCACTGGAGGACAATCAGGCCAGGTTTGTAGCGAGTATGAAAATATTGCTTTTGTCAAACAGATTTACATAAAGTTAGGTTGCATTGTTAGAATGCTGAAGAGACTTAGAGCCAAATGTGCAATTAGTTGAGTTGCAACTTTCAATTGACCCAATTAGTTAAAAGTACCCAACAAATTTTTTTCAAGTAATTTGGTGTTAACAACTGAGTTGAAAATGTAAATTAGCCACCATAAAGGGTGAAAGGGTGGCTTTTTTACCCTTTACGGTGGCTAAATGACATTTTCAACTCAGTTGTTAACACTAAATTACCTGCTATACTCTCCTACCAACGCAGCACCACAGTTTCCTTAGAAACTTACCCCCTTTATAAATTTTTTTCAACCCAACTGACCAGTAACTATTTATTACATGTTGTAATCTCCTTGATCTCATCTTGCATATTATCCCAAGATATTACTGTGCCTTTTGCAAATGAGTGTCCTGTATATGCCTTTAATGTTTTTTTTCAAGCTCTGATCACATGCAAATATGCTAGTCCAATCTTTCAGATGATCAATTGTGGTGTATTGGCTACATCTTAAGCCTTGACTTTTTATTAAACCTTTAACTCCCAATATCTGATCATTAATTCTCCCCTCTAGCTGCTACACATTTCCATGTTAATAAATTAGGAGAATTTTGTGTTAGATCAAGACTACCAACTTCTACCTGATAAGTTTGAGTATTCTCATTACATGTGGGCTGGATAATGTGTGGATGTTATGGGGAGAAGTTACATGTTAATCACTTATGGGAGTTTAAGGGTTAATTTAGACAGGATTTGAATATTTTATCATTGTAATTCAACCTGCACTGTTCATCTCAAACCTAGGAGGTTTGTTTAAACAAGAGTCCATTTTATAATTACTTAGCATTAAATCTCAGAAAATTAACTTTTAAAATTCATTTGCCTATTATTTCTTGTAATAATATCAAAAAAGATTAACGAGAGCACATTTACTCTCGTCAGGTAGACATTTACTTTTATTATAACAAGGTAATACTTCAGCTGATATGTAACACAATGTGCTGAAGGGTTTTTTTTTTTTTTTAAAGTTTTAAAGGGTGTGTCTGTTCTTACACTTTGCAGGTGAATTACAAGGATCGTACCATAATCTACGGGGCAAAAGGTCGAGTTCACTCACTGAATGAACTTTGGGTTTACGATGGTACAGCTTGGGACATTGAAAGTGGAATAACAGCTAAAGTTAAGCACTATAAGCAAAGTGAAGATGCTGTTAAAGATGCAGTGTCAGAGGTTATGAAGAAACTTAGAGAACAGGAAATAATTAAAGACTAAGTTTCCTTTTTGGTTTCCACCACATAGTACAATTTGTATGTACAAAGTAGCTTGTAACAGTAGACTAAGATGCCTGGTTACTGTCGCAACTTTAAAGTGTTTGATCAGCACTGAAGATTTCTCAAACGATATGCTGCAATTTGTTACGGGGAAATTTAGTGATTTTTCCGTGTGTTTATTTGGATCATATCTACGCATAAACTTTTCAAGTTAACCATTTTCGCAAATTGCAAAAATATAGAAAAGCCACAGTAGTTTTTGAATTACCAACTATTACATTTTGCTTGTTACTTTGTCTTTCATGATCTCTGTACGTCGGTACTTTGATGACCATTACTGTTGAAATTGCATGTAAGTAGAAGTGTCAATGCTCTCTCTGGAAATACAAATTTAAGTGTTGATGATCTTTCTGGAAAATTGGTCCTCATTGAAGTTGGCAGTTGAGTGTGCGCTCGTAAGTTCGGTTTCCTTCCATAGGTTAATTTCTCACGTTGCCGCTTTTCTGAACTTAACATCAATATCGCATATAGATAAGCAGAAATTATCACTACTTCTCACTTTTATTTCCTAAGCTGCTCTTCCGCAGTTAGGATAGGTGTTTTTCTAATATCAAAGCTGTGAAATTTGACTGAAGTTTGCTCTTTTTAATGACGTAGAGTCTATTGTATCCGTTCCTTAGTTTTGAAATTCTTCCCGAACAGATGGAATATTTAACTAGAATCGCTTAACTACAGAGAAACATTTTCCGCTTTTTTTGTTATACTATTCAAATACGCTTTAGCTTGTCGACATGAACTGAAATAAAGTTACTGTGGAACCAACTGCTTAACGTCTGAGGCAAACTCGCTTGAAGCAGGTCTCCGTGTACCACGAACCGTAACGAGTTTCCGTTCCCACTCCAAGTGGTCTCTACTCAGCTATTTTCCGCCGTTATTGTTGCGTTCCCCGCAGAAGTGCAGTTAGTGCGAAAAACCTAGCCTCACAAAGTTTTGTAAACTTCACGACTCAATCCAATTTGCAAACCAGTTTTCCTGGCCTTCGTAGCCGGCACTTTGATGTGCGCTTTGAAACGGAGAACTATAAGACAAGATATCACAAGTTCTTTTCGAAAAATCTTAGTATTCTCTCGTGTCCTCGCAGGCCTCTGCACTGTAAACTCTGAAATGAGCCCACTTCTGTCTCACCACTCCCCAATAAGTCGCCACGTGAGACTCAACAAATAAAACATTTTTATTTTGCCCTTTGCTTCTATATCCATATTAGTTTCCGTTCTAATTACTTTAAGAGGAAATAAATACACTATAAGCAATATTTTCGAAATGTGCGCGACAAACCATAAAAATATGAGGACTCGCATTTTAACTATGAATGAGTTTTCGACCATTCCAAGTCTCTGATGCCCCTGGTCCCCTAGAGAGAGGGGGTGAGGATACCATATTGGAGCGCTAGCGTTAAAAGAAGTTGCGCTCTCAGGACACGGTTTATTATTAAAAAAGTCTACGATCATTTTTTTTTTTTTGCGCAAATAACTTCATGGTTGCATTGCTGGTCAAAAATTTCCTTAATACATTGACCAGGTGAAGTATGGAATCTGCAAAGGAGAATATCGAACAGGTTGGGTAGACTTGTACTTATCAGTCCGGGATAGTTACCAAATTTGATAACCGAGATCAAAACAAACCAGTAACCAATCCTGCTCAGATTCACGTTCACTTGACACGTTACTGAGGCAACAATAAAATATTCAACATCGCGTCCGAAGGCCGAATCACATTGAATGTACCAAACCGATTGTTTTCGACTAGAACTTGTGATTGTAGCTCAAATTGCTTTTAAGTCTAAAGTAAGTAAACACCACAGTATAGGGTAAAAAAGGATGGAGAAGATTCACGAAGAAAAGTTGGACAGGAGGGCTTATAGAGGTGTAGGAGGGGAATTAAAAATTTCAGCTTCGCGTCGTGGTTTCCTACGCTTATCTCGTGTTCTCCCAACCTCTCAAGTGTTTACATCAGGCTATGTAAACACGGAAACCATTTTACATTTCTTCAGTATAAATTTACATTCTATCACAAATGTTGCAACCTGATTGGCTTTGTCACCCGCCACATAATCCGTGATAAATAGTGAGTCAATTGATTAGCCCATTAAGCAGCGTGGGGCTGTAAACAAAACAAAATTAAAACATGAGCCTTTGTTGTTGCTAAGTTTTGGACGACCAGTAGATTTACAATCAAACAATTAGACCATTTGTCCTCGATTCCTATGGTTGGTGGTCAATTCTGGCTTCGCCTTCATCAAATAACATACGATAGAAATCTCGCCATTAATGAGGAAAAATTGCATTACAACTCTCGCCCGTCGTAGCTATCAACCAACTGAATGCAAATTTAAAATCAAGTTTAATTTGAGAGCTCGTGTTTTCTCAAGTGTTTCAATGTTTGAAGAGCAAAATGTTTCGATGTGTTTTGGTTATTTTGATATTTTGTAAAATTCACACGTAGAGTAAAGTCGACGGCGACATTTTCCCGCCAAAATGACCGGCTTGCGCTAAATACGTGTAAATGTACTGTTTTAGAATTGTACTTTTCCAAGCGTCAAAAGTCAGCAACAGTTTTCTTCTCCATCATTATGCTAGCATTGACCCTAAGCATGTAGCTAGACACGATTGAATTTTTGAAGAACAAGAATGTTTTCCATCCCAGCTTCTATCATTTCAGATATTGCTCCTTGATGTAGTCCAGACATATAAATTTATACGAGGACCTATACAAGACGCAACATACGGGTGGTTTTATTAACCTTATAAACTGGTGCCAATTTTTACTTGGGTAATAAAAATGTTCACATCAGTATCATTTATTTTTCGGGGCTCTTCTTTTACTTACAGCCGTCTTTTCGCGCTGACGGAGGACAAGACCACAGGGAAATGGAAAGATGAGGAGCTCTGCTTTGGGGATGACAAATATTGCACTGATAATCTCAGCGGAGAATTTGAGCGGTTTATCTTATCATTCGGGGAGGACGAGCACGGAAAACGCATTTACATTTTTCCGTATAATCAAGGTTTTATACCAATGGTAACATTGGTTGTTTGTTTTTGTTTTCAAATCCTTTAATCGACTCGAAATGTATAACAGCTCGAGTCGCGAGACAAGATGGATAGATGAAGTGATGTTTTTACCTTGAAATACATAGTACGGGACACTACCTCGTGGTTTTGGATTTGTTTTTCTAATAAACTGTATTTACAGCCGGGCAGCCAAATAGCTGATTTTCGCAAGGGAATTGTATCTGTCTGCCACAGTTTTAGGGCCTGCTAGGCGAGAGGAAAACTACTCTGTTTCCTATTTCTTTTTGTGAGTCTCACTCACCGTTTGCACTTACTGCAGCCGCTTGGGTGTACACAGCCTCAAGATATGTGAACACAAACCTGGGTTGATATCGTTGTATTTTGTTTTTTACGGGGCTGTTTACATTCAAAGGCATGTATTCTTCATTCTTCTAGTCAAATCAGTGTCCAACCATTTTTCGGGGTTAACCTGCGGTCGACTGGCATCACATCATTATTACTAATACGTAGAACAACACGGTGACAGAGGTGACTGAACCTTTTTTCTTTTAAGGGACTGAACCTGAGAGACTGTAATGCATTTTTTTTCCATAAGGTGAGCTTTACTTTCTTTCGACAAGCCGTCCTAGCAGCACAAATAGGGAAGGCAAAGTTTATCGTATAGTTGATCCCGGAAGGTAGGTCTTAAAGAAGGTCACAGTGTTACAAAGTATTGTGCCACGTCATATTTTGTTCTCTTGACGTTATATTTACTTTTCATAACTTTTTTGGTTTGATGTTTCAATCTGCCGTTTCATAATTAATGCATCTTGGCGTTTTCTTCCACCTCGTTAGCATACGCGTAAACGACGAGAGCAAGGAAGGAACCGCGTGTTTTCATTCGTGCACGTCTTTGCAACTCATACACACTCTAGCTTACTCAGCTGTTTTTAAGCAGATTTTCCTGTTAAAAGAGTATGAAAAATCGAACGGAACAATTCCTGACGGCTGTACGTTACTCGTAGCGTTGTTAGTACCAGCAAGTCGCAAAGGCGCAAATGTTCCTTAATTTTAAGCACCTCAGCGGGCCGGATGTGATTGGATAATTAAGTGCTCGTAACTGGTCCAGCTTCGTACACAACGGACCACGGTCCGGATCGCGCCCCAAAAAAAAAAAAAAGCGAACCAGTAAACAAAAAATATATATCTACCGGTTTACATCGGTCCGTATAGGAAAAAAACTGCGCCCTTAGTCGTGGTTACACCCTCGGGCTGTACCCAAGACCTCGGGCATAGTTTTTTTCCCATACGGACCTCCTGCCCGGTAAATAACATATATCTACATTGTAGGAGAGGTGATCCTGCAGAGTGCTCCAACAGTCGTCCCTCCACATCCAGCTGTAAGGATCATCGTCGCAGCAAGTATTTCTGTGAATATTACAAATCTCGTAACAAGTGTAATATATACAAACCATACTTCAAGAAAAAGTGCAAGAAAACTTGCGGTTTTTGCTAACATCGTACGCAGATATTTTTAAAGCGCCTACCCGCACTCCTTCATCTGTTTAAAATATTGAAATGGAGGATTTATCCTTGACAAGAGGTTAGATGGTGGTTTTAAAATTTCTTCAAATAATAAGCGATAAGTTGTTAATCGCAGGTTGATTGCAATAAAATTCAGATTTGCTTCGTATCCAGGTAATTTATTTGATGTTGACCCCCCACCCCTCCCGTACCCCGCCAATCTTTCTTAGAATTTTTTAGTAACTGGAGGTAAGTTGCTGATCGAATTTCTCACCAATCAATGATGTCAG
The DNA here is from genome assembly GCF_964200805.1 of Pocillopora damicornis. Taxonomy (NCBI): domain Eukaryota; kingdom Metazoa; phylum Cnidaria; class Anthozoa; order Scleractinia; family Pocilloporidae; genus Pocillopora; species Pocillopora damicornis. Next base: position 1,560,477 of record NC_142676.1, read on the forward strand.
CGGCAAACCCCTTAAATACGTATCACCGGCTTACGTTACGCAAGGCCTCATAGTTTCCCGTTTTTTGGCAACAAAAAATTTTGTGCCGAAATCCTGCTCGTTTAGTAACATTATCATCATCCTTAGTAAGTTACTGGTGCCCGGTCATCGCTAGAATCATTATTATTATTATTACTATTATTATTATTATTATTATTATTACTGTTGTTACTATTATTTCAGATCAGAAATCTTATAAAATTGTTAACCATTTGCATCAACTTCTGTTTTTTTGTTTGCTTCTTCGTTTTGGAATATAAAATTAAATATTTGACTGTGAATATATAAAAATCATGCATGTGAACTGCGGTTTAAGAAATAAGTGGTGTTCATTACCGCAAAGATCGCTTTTATATTCATTTTTTAAACCGCAGTTCACATATATAACTTCTATATATTCACAGTCGTTGATTCATCAATTTACGTGTTTACCAATTGGCATAAGCTCCCAGTTGCTGGCTCAGTTGGTAGAGCGCTGCACCGGTTGTGCAGAGGTCATGGGTTCAAATCCCATACAGGCTTAAATTTTTTTCAGGCCTTATTTTTACTGCTGTTAAAGCACTGTTCATTACCTACTGTGAAGACTGCGCCAGAGGCGCGGGTGCTCCTGGGATAGATGATTCTCAATATGTCGGAGGAGAACGTAGTGGGCGAGTTGTCCCACGAGACTTCTGCTCGTGATCATGTCGATTACGGTAAACCACCACAACTCAGTATAAATCTTCCAAAATTAAGCGAGCTCAGCGAAGCCTTTATACCATGGGAAAGTGTCAAACTTCCCACAGATGTTCTGCTTGTTACGGTAAAAGATTGGGAGTTTTTAAGTTGTTACCATTTTCTCAGAAACCCACATAAAAGTCACTGTCTGGGACTCGGGATTGTGCACTTTGGAGACATGGGTGATGCTAAACATAAATTGAATGTTTGCTTGTTGAGGTGCTTTGAAGGTACAACCGCTCCTGGTGCAGCCCTAAGTAAGGTGAGCACTGCCATCAAAATATTACAACCAAAAGCTGTTTTTTGCGTCGGGTTTTGTGGCGGTCTCTCTTACGAAAAAGTCAAGTTAGGAGATGTCGTGATCTCAAAGAAGATAATCACATATGCGCATAAAAAAGTCATGAACGACCGAGAGCAACCTCGTGGTTATGTGGCTCCTGTTAGCAGTTATATGGCTGACCTCATCAGACACGCTGCCAGCGGATGGAAGCCTCCAATAATGAAGAAGCCGGAAGTAAATCGGGAGCCGGTTGTGCACTGCGATGCTGTAATTTTGAGCGGCCCAGAGCTTGTGAATTGTGGGTGGCGACGGGAGGAACTCCTTGATAATTATTCTGAAGCGATCGCAATCGAGATGGAGGGTGAAGGTAAGAATCAAGTGTAAATGTCTGCTGAGTAAAATTAGCTAAAAAAATTGTTTCGACCATGAGTTGCTCGTTAGAGGTGCAAATATAAGTAAGGAATATATATCTTAACTTGAATGTATGAGTATTAATGGGAATTAAGAAGGAAAAATGAGAAATGAGATGAACAAAATTTGGCAAAAGCTCACTATGCTTATTCATGGATCCATATACTATAGGTAGAGGGACAGCATCTACCCAATCTTATCAATTATCAATTTGCAGTGGAAATCTGGGGCTGACAATGAATCTCATGTGTTAACTAACAAACAAATGATTGCTATGATTAAACCAAAACTCAATTTGAAATTGCTTTTCATATGCTTCTGCAGTTTTCTCTGTCAGGATAAATTAAACCAGACTCAGTGTAGTTGGTTTTCTAGTTGGTTTTAGGTTGCATAAGGTTCAGTAGTAAGCAAAATAGAGAAAATCTACTTCTCTTTGCATTAATTAATAACTAGTTAACCCTTTAACTCCCATTAGTGATCAAGACAGAATTTCTCCTTACAATATCAAGACAATATAAGGTGACAAGGTTCAAGAATAAAGAAAAATATCAGTTAGGGGATTATTTCTTGATCCAATACCAAATTCTCCGACTCATTATCCTATGCTATTATTGAGAATTACAATTTCTAGCGAGATCTTGGGAGTGAAGGGATTAGCACTGTCTTAATTATTCTCCAGTGCATTTAAAGCTCTTTTGAACTGCCTTAACCTGAGCTCAGTGGTATGGAAAAAAAACCTCTGTGTAAAAATGATAGTTAAGGCAAAGCTCCAAATAATATGAAATTGATCATGTTCAATCTGAAACAAACATAACTGTCATTTTTACAAGAAAAAGTTTTCACTTGAGCTTCCTTGGAAAGTAATAACTGGGCTTACTGGTAATCAGAACTATAACAAAATTCTTGAACATGATTGGTTATCACCAACCTGATCTGAGCACTGATAGATCATGCTTATTATTGGACAGTGTAATAACAGTTAAAGGAACTGTTAACATGTCATGCCTGTGTAAGTGAACAGAATGCACTATATGAGCTTGATGTTGTCTCACATTTCACCAAGTTAACTATTGCTTTTTTTTTTTAATTGATTAACAAATCACAATATCATTTGTGATTACCAACTGGGACTCCTGCTCTGCAGTCGTCCACTTCTGTTAATCACTTGTATGATTACAGACCGAATTTGACTCTGCCTGGTCCTACCTATCACCATTATTAATTTTGACCTTGTTTGAATGAAAAAATTCTTGTTTTGGGGCTCAGGTATTTTTGCTGCTGCTTTTGATCTCAAGATGGAGTGGGTTGTTGTGAAAGGTGTATCAGACTATGCTGATGGCAACAAGTCAAAAACTGAAGCATGGCAACCATTTGCAAGTGTCATGGCAGCATCAGTTGTGGCAAACATTTTGAAATATCCTGGTATACTCAAAGATTGGCAGCACTACAAGGGGGTGAATCATTCACAGTCAGGTACACATAAGAGCTTGTTTTGAAATAAATCACAGCAAAAGAATGTGGTAATCAATAATGTTATACTGGTTAAGTGGTTGAAAAGGTTACCGGTCACCTCGCCACCAAGCAGACTCGCCACCAGCGAACTCGCCACCAAGGAACGATCTCGCCACCAACGTACTCGCCACCAAGCGAAGTCTTCTTGCCACCAACCACCAATAAAGAGATAAACTAGAATAAAGTAGTCAAGGAGAGTAGGATGTTCGAACGAGCACAATTCAAATCGGCTGATACGTTTGTGCGCTTGTCTGTATTTAAATTATGACCTTCAGCGACGTGTTAGATGTGTTCCGTTCCTAACTCATTGACATCGAAACGTATCGTGTTCGTCTTTTGCACGTAATCGAGGAGAAATTGCAAAACTCGATGCGAGGAATAAAAACTTACTTGAGAGAAAATGAAACTTCATGGGAAGAAATAAGTGATGAAATGAAACTCGATAGCAGTTGTATTAAAACTAAATAAAACAACATACGTTTATAAAGTTTGAGTACAGACAAGCGAACAAACTTATCGCTTTCGAACGTGCTTTCGACAACATACGTTTATAAAGTTTGAGTACAGATTTATCAGCCGGACATCCTACTGTCCTCGACTAATCTCTTTATTGGTGGTTGGTGGCGAGAAGACTTCGCTTGGTGGCGAGTACGTTGGTGGCAAGATCGTTCCTTGGTGGCGAGTTCGCTGGTGGCGAGTCTGCTTGGTGGCGAGGTGACTGGATACCGTTGAAAAACACTGATAGTTGGTAATTAACACAATGTGACATATCAGAACAATTTATATACCACATTACAAATTACACTGGGAAAGATGAATCAATAATATCAGTTTCTGAGCGAATAAATACCTATCCCTACCCTAACCTAACATCTCTCAGCTGATAACAAGTTAGGGTTAATGTTGGGTTTGGGGAGTGGTAGGTTGTGCAGCTGCATGCTCAGATACTGAGATGTATTTGAAACATGCAGGTACACTGGCCTTTGAAAATTATAACTTATCATGAGACTGTTGGGCTTGATTATTCAATTGAGTCACATACATTCTGTGTACTGATAAAGAGTTGATGGTAAGGGAATGTAGAAAAATTGCAGGGAAATACTTTTAGTTGGAATTGGTGACACAGAGGATATTAATCATAGATAAGGTTTATTTCAATTTAATGTGTTGCATTCACAAGAAATATAAAGTCTCACTGCCAATATCATTTTCTAATAGAGCTAGGATCAAAAAAAGGAAGGAAAATGATAACAAAAACATCAAGCTAACATTGATAAAACATAAATGCTCATGAAACATAAAATGCTCAATAAAACATTTAAATGCTCTCTGACCCTAACCCTGACCCTAACTTTTCAAAGAAGCCCCTTCCACAAATGAGTATACCTCTCCATTTAATTTCCAAATGATATACAAGCTGTTACAAACTAGGAACTGATATGATTTGTATGCAACAGAGAACATATTCAGTAAGTGGCAGCTGATACTAAATGAATCAATCATTCAACCTTGGGTAAGACACTAATAATTTAGGTATAATCAGTGATCTCTTTCTGGTGCAGGAAGAAAATGGTGCACACCTATTGGTCTATTGATGGCGTTTGTGGTACTGCTTATTGCTATTGGAATCATGTACTTCTCTCTTCCTCCATTGCCTCCAAAAGAGCATGTGGGTGCAGAGGGGTTTGACATGCATCAAGGTAAAGTTTACTTGGATATATTTGGCATGCTCTAATTGTTTTGTAAAGTGAAGCCTATTGGTGATGATTGATGTCCTAACCATCAGAGTAGTTTTGGAGTGAATGAATTCAAAACAATGACATAGTGGGGTGATTTACAGTTAGGACACCTAGCCAGCCAAAACTTTTGCAATTCAAGTTCATATAAAAATGAGTTGGTTCCTAATGAAAGCAGCAGCCCCTCTCACCTTTGGCTCATTTGGGGCAGATTGTATAGGAACGTCATGGGTATCCATGTGAGCCCTCTCCTTTCTAATCAGTCAATGTTAAGGAAACAAACCTATCATTAAACAAGGTAATTTAGTATTGTCAACCTACTTAATAATGTAACCTGGCCACAGTTAGGAGTTAAAAAGCTGATGTTTTGAGCATTAGCCTTCTGGCAGAGCCCTTCGATCCCATCACTCTGATGAAGGGCTAACGCTTGAAGGGTCAGCTTTTAAACTCTCTACAGTGGCCAATTAATGTTGTCAACTCACTTGATAATACTAAATTACCATGTTATATTCTCCAACTGGGGCAGTACCACAGTTTATCTAGAAGTTTTCCCCCTTTATTCTATAGTTAAACAGATATTACAAAGTGATGTTTGCCCCTTTTAGGTTCTGGACCACAACGTGATGATCCAGTGGCTATTTTACTTCAATCCATCACTGGAGGACCATCAGGCCAGGTTTGTAACGAGTATGAAAATATTGCTTTCATCAAACAGATTTATGTAAACTAAGTTAGATTGCATTGTTCAAATGCTGAAGAAACTTAGAGCCAAATGTGCAATTAGTTGAGTTGCAACTTTTAATTGACCCAATTAGTAAAAAGTATCCAACAAATCTTTTTCAATCCAACTGATCAGTAACTATTTATTACATGTAGTAATCTCCTTGATCTCATCTTGCATATTATCCCAAAATATTACTGTGCCTTTTGCAAATGAGTGTCATGTATATGCCTTTAATATGTTTTTCTTCAATCTCTGATCACATGCATGTATGCTAGTCCTATTTTTTGGCTGATCAATTGTGGTGTATTGGATACATCTTAAGCCTTGACTGTTTTTTAAACCTTTAACCCTTTCACTCCCAAGATCTGATTAGTAATTCTCCTTACTATCTGCCATACAATTCTTATGATGCTAGTTCAGAGAATTTGGTATTGGATCAACTAATAATCCCATGGTTGGCATTCTTCTCTATTCTCATCACCTGCCTGCTTGATATTGTAAGGAGAAATTCTGTCTTGATCACTTGTGGGAGTGAAAGGGTTAACTCCCAAGATCTGATCATTAACCCTCCCCTCTAGCTGCTACACATTTCCATGTAAATAAATTAGGAGAATTTGGTGTTAGATCAAGACTACTAACTTCTAACTGATAAGTTTGAGTATTCTCATTACATGTATGCTGCCTGATTTGTGGATGTCATTGGGAGAAGTTACATGTTAATCACTAATGGGAGTTTCATATTGTCCCAATATATTACTATTAAAATGTTTTTTAGCATCTCTGATCATGTAGGGTACACGTATGCCACTCCAATTTTTAGATGATCAGTTGTGATAGCTTTTGAAGCAGTGTATTGGTTACATCTTAAGCCTTGACTTGTTTCTTAAACCTTTAACTCCCAAGATCTGATCATTAACCCTCCCATCTAGCTGCTACATATTTCATTGTAAATAAATTAGGAGAATTTTGTGTTAGATCAAGACTACCAACTTCTACCTGATAAGTTTGAGTATTCTCATTACATGTAGGCTGGATAATGTGTGGATGTTATTGGGAGAAGTTACATGTTCATCACTTATGGGAGTTTAAGGGTTAATTTAGACAGGATTTGAATATTGTATCATTGTAATTCAACCTGCACTGTTCATCTCAAACCTAGGAGGTTTGTTTAAACAGGAGTCCGTTTTATAATTACTTGGCATCAAATCTCAGAAAATTAACTTTTAAAATTCATTTATGCCTATTATTTCTTCAAATAATGCAAAAAAATTAACGAGAACAAATTTACTCTCACCAGGTAGACAGTTACCTTTATTAATTGGAGTGATAAAAGTGATAATTCATCTGATATGTAACACAATGTGCTGAAGTGTCTTTTTTGAAAAAAAATTTTAAAGGGTGTGTCTGTTCTTACATTTTGCAGGTGAATTACAAGGATCGTACAATAAGCTACAGGGCAAAAGGTCGAGTTCACTCCCTGGATGAACCGTGGGTTTACGATGGTACAGCCTGGGACATTGAAAGTGGAATAAAAGCTAAAGTTAAGCACTATAAGCAAAGTGAAGATGCTGTTAAAGATGCTGTGTCAGAGGTCATAAAGAAACTTAGAGAACAGGGAATAATTAAGGACTGATTTGCCCTTTTGGTTTCCACCACACAGTACAATTTGTATGTACAAAATAGCTTGTAATAGTAGACTAAGATACTTGGTTACTGTCGCAACTTTAAAGTGTTTGATCAGCACTGAAGATTTCTCGAACGATATGCTGCAATTTGTTACGGGAAAATTTAGTGATTTTTCCGTGTGTTTATTTGGATCATATCTACGCATAAACTTTTCAAGTTAACCATTTTCGCAAATTGCAAAAATATAGAAAAGCCACAGTAGTTTTTGAATTACCAACTATTACATTTTGCTTGTTACTTTGTCTTTCATCATCTCTGTACGTCGGTACTTTGATGACCATTATTGTTGAAATTGCATGTAAGTAGAAGTGTCAATGCTCTCTCTGGTAATACAAATATAAGTGTTGATGATCTTTCTGGAAAATTGGTCCTCATTGAAGTTGGCAGCTGAGTGTGCGCTCGTAAGTTCGGTTTCCTTTCATAGGTTAATTTCTCACGTTGCCGCTTTTCTGAACTTAACATCAATATCGCATATAGATAAGCAGAAATTATCACTACTTCTCACTTTTATTTCCTAAGCTGCTCTTCCGAAATTAGGTTAGGTGTTTTTCCAATATCAAAGCTCTGACTTAAGTTTGCTCTTTTTAATGACGTAGAGTCTATTGTATCCGTTCCTTAGTTTTGAAATTCTTCCCGAACAGATGGAATATTTAACTAGAATCGCTCAACTACAAACAAAAAATTTTCCACTTTTTTTGTTATACTATTCAAATATGGTAGATTTATAATGGTATAGGACCAAGAAGAGTCCAGTTCGGTCTGTAATCATACCAGTGATTATCAAAATCGGATAGCGGAATCCGATTTGCCAATCACGAGTATGATTACAGACAGAATTGGACGACACGAAGTCCTGTTACCAATTAATCACAACTACTACAATTTCCGATTTAGAAAAAAAAACAAGTACATTTAGGACAAACAGGTCCAGTAAGGACAGTGTCTTAAGCAAACAATTTGGAAAATTTCAGTTTTTTTCTGAGGGTAAGTGGTTGTTGCCATGGTTATTATGATCAATTCTGTGATTGGTGGGTTTAGCCGAGAGGACTTAGTATGATCGGCTACTTCAACTGTCCGATTACAGGTGTCTGATTACAGCCAACTGTCAGATTACGCTGTCCAATTACAACTGCACAGAGTGGTTAGTGAAATATCAAGCACCTGATGCACTAATCACATTTTGGAAATTGTAATGGTTATGATTAAGAGAAAAATAGAACCACGTGCTTGATAGTACTTATGGAAGTACATTGTAAAGCTTTTCAGATTGCATAGACGACTGCATGGCGATTACATTGATGATTGTGTGGCGATTACGAAGTTGAGTACACTAGAGTTCATGTCGGTTGTCGACATCAACTGAAATAAAGTTACTGTGGAACCAAACGCTTAACGTCTGAGGCAAACTCGCTTGAAGCAGGTCTCCGTGTACCACGAAACCGTGACGAGTTTCTGTTCCCACTCCAAGTGGTCTCTACTGAGCTATTTTCCGCCGTTCTTGCTGCGTTCCCCGCAAAAGTCCAGTTAGTGCGAAAAACCTAGCCTCACAAAGTTTTGTAAACTTCACGACTTAATCCAATTTGAAAACTAGTTTACCTGGCCTTCGTAGCCGGCACTTTGATGTGCGCTTTGAAAAGGAGAACTATGAGACAAATATCACAAGTTCTTTTCGAAAAATCTTAGTTTTCTCTTGTGTCCTCGCAGGCCTCTGCACTGTAAACTCTCAAAAGAGCCCACTTCTGTCTCTCCACTCCCAAATAAGTCGCCATGTGCGACTCAAAAAATAAAAAATTTTTATTTTGCTCTTTGCTTCTATATCCATATTAGTTTCCGTTTTAATTACTTTAGGAGGAAATAAATACACCATAAGCAATATTTACGAAAGGTGCGCGACAAACCATAAAAATATGAGGACTCGCATTTTAACTGTGAATGAGTTTTCTATAATCTTTTTTTTTTTTTTGCGCAAATAACTTCATGGTTGCATTGCTGGTCAAACATTCCCTTAATACATTGACCAGGGGAAGTATGGCATCTGGAAAGGAGAATTTCTAACAGGTTGGGGTAGACTTGTACTTATCTGTTCGGGATAGTTATCATATTTGATAACCGAGATCAAAACAAACCAGTACCAATCCTGGCCGAACCACATTTAATGTACCAAACCGATTGTTTTCGACTGGAACTTGTGATTGTAGCTCAAATTGCTTTTAAGTCTAAAGTAAGTAAACACCACAGTATAGGGTAAAAAAGGATGGAGAAGATTCACGAAGAAAGGTTGGACAGGAAGGCTTATAGAGGTGTAGGCGGGGAATTAAAAATTTCTGAATGACTACCAAAATTCGAGACAAGTTTTGTTCTAAATGCCACCAAGTTGTGAAAAACAATTTATGTTAATTTTTTTCTTAGAGGGCTCGGTAACGAATTCTGCAATCTGCTTGGTTCTTAGCGCGGCCGGCGAATAACATATATTACTTTTCTTTTTAATAGACAACTTATGATGTTAAAAAAAAATTCATTTTACTCCTAAACAGTAATGGATAACGACACAAGCGGTTTTTTTAGAGGGAAAAAGGTAGGCTTTTCGGAGCGTTCACGCTACCAACTGAAGAATTATTCCATTTGTGTTTCACTCTGCAATGAAGGAAACAGGTTATTTTAAAATATGAACACTGTCCCCGAGAAGATCGGCAACGAGTAGATCGCCATTATTACAGGCACACACTATCCAAGGAACTTTGATCTTATCCTCGCCAAATGAGGTGAGAAATGTTCCGTCCAAGGTGAACATTTTCAGGACGCCATCTTGCAGATTTTCATCAATGCCACTTGCGTCGCACACGATCAGGTTACCAAAGGAGTCTACACAAAGTCCCTCGGGATATCTCAACTGTCCTTCACCACAACCCTCGCTGCCAATGTTATAAAGAAACACTCCTTCCTTATCATAAACCTTCACACAATGTGCTCTCATATAGGATACAAAGAACCTGCCACGATAGTAACATGGAAAGCTTGGGGAAACTTCGCTATCCGGTGCAGAGAAGGCCAGCAGCAATTCTCTCCCGTCTGGGGAGATGACTTTCACCTTTTTGTCACCTTCATCACAAACGATCATATGGCCATCATCAGTTTTGAAAAAAACATGATGTGCTTTAATCAGATGTTTAGTGAACTGCTCCATAATGAATCCACGATCAGTTATAACTGAAAGCTTCTTATTACATGGACTGAACTGCTCATGAGTAACCATGATGTCATTTCTCTTTGAGAATGCCACTGAGACAGGAAAACCTATGTTGACACTATGTTGTGAGTCTGCTTCGCCTCCTATCGTCTTCACATGTTTCATGTCCTTATCTAAGACCAGGACTCTTTTGTTAACATAATCTGCCACTGCAATGTCTCCAGTTATTTCATTCTTTGCGATACAATATGGTTTGTTTAATTCTCTCGACCCAAAAGACTTCTCTACTTTGTACTGATGGGGCTTCACCTCGACTTTCTCAGGACTACCGGTCAGCGGCCATATATTCAACTTGATTTCAATTTCATGTTGACCAACGCTGCCAGTGACGGTCACTTGTTCTTGCTCGTTACAGAACTGTTGTCCACCTGGATCTCGCGTTATTACTGTGAATTTAGCTTCGGCGCCCTGTTCCACTTTTAGCAAACCCTTCCCTCTAGCCAATGACTGCGAATGACCAGTGTCACTCAGTACCACTCTACCCAGCGGATCATGAGCTGTTTGCCCACGTTTGAGACGAATACAGACTTCACCTTCATGGTAATAGGAGTCACGTGGCTCGTTCTCGTGGAAGCTCTCTTTGCGAGTGGTAACTCTGCCCGAGTTCTGTTTACGCTGTTGGTATGGTTGACCTTGAAAAAGAAGTTTAGAAGTTCCGTGACGATTGACTCAAGTATGATGAAAATGAGCGTTCGCTAATGAGAGTATACCTACAGTATACGGTTTTCTTATAGCGGAGCTCGCGTATCTTCATAATTATACAAAATGGTAGTAACCCATCAAGCCGAAAAAATTTGGATGTACGACCGTACGATCGACCGTACAAGGTGCTCCTTTTAGCATGCGCGGCCAACTGTACGGGCACAATCTTATAATCAGTCCTGTACACGAACACGAAGAAGTTGCGAATGAAAATCCGTCAACATTACCATGCACTTTATCCATAGTAGGGGCTTTAGTTTTGTTGAAGAGACGTGCAGGAAAAAAAAATGCGAGCTCCGCCTTTAGGCTTGCTGAATTCTATATATTACTTTAGGTACTGCCTGACTAGTTACTTATCATCTATCGCTAGATCGTTTTAACATAAAAAGGGACACGTTTAAACCCGGAAGTATAAGTCGTACTTTGGAATCATCAGGCTTAAAACCAACTATCTTCATTCGCCTCACACTTCAAATCTTACCGTTATTAGCCAGGGCGTCTAGCTTTTTCATGATCTCGTTCAGCTGATCTTTAATGTTGTCGTCGTCCTTTTTCCACTCTCTGAGTAGTTCTATGTAGCAATCTTCAATTTCAGGGTCCATGCACTCGTCTCTAAGATCGTCAATGGCAGCTTTATAAGAAACGCCTCCTAATCTAATCAGAGTTTCCCGGATGTCACGCCAGTGGTCATTGAACTTTACGTCATCAACAGAAGCATTCTTAGCGTGACCGTACACAGTATTCCTAAAATACTTAACTCGGGCAATGTCCGCTTCCCTGCTGAGGTCTGTTATGGCGGGCAATGCGTCCCAGCCGGTCAGCGGAGCAGTTAAGCTGCAGAGGTTCCGTAACAGAACCATTAGCAAAGTTGTGTCAAAGTCACGTGAAGACACTAAGTTAGGGATGGCAGGGAAAAGCTTCCCCCACTGTATTTGATTGATAATCCTCTTCTTTCTAAGATATTGTAAGGTGGGCTTCTCTGCCGCCAAAACTGAGTGTAGATTTCCCGGTGCATGGATGGCATCAAGCGTATCTCGAAGAGCCTGGGTTCCAATATCAACCAGCAGACGACACAATCTGGCATAGTTTGTTGTCTCCTTTGTGGATGAAGCAGATGGTGAGGCACTGGCCATGAATGACTCCTGTCTTAAAAAAAATATTTATTACTCTATAATGGGGAAGTCCGTTTTCTTTCTATATCACAGTTTCAATGAAAGACAGTTCAATAGTAGTTTGACACTGAAAGCAGGGGACTTTCATTTACTACTTTAAAATTCAAAAAGAGGAACTTTTGGATCAATATCAGTATCTGGGCAACTGCCCACCTACCCCTCCCTTTACCCAACATTAACCTTAACTTGTTGTCAATTGACTGTTGTTGGGTTAGGGGAGGGGTAGGTGGGCAGTTGCCCAGATACTGATATTGATCCGAACTTTTTTCCCTCAAAAGTTCTTGCTAAAGAGGCTAAATGTTACCCTCATCATTTCTTTTCATTCCTCATTTGAAACTTCCAATGAATTCAGGAGATCTGATGACACCATCTTTTACTGAGTTATTCTGTTGTTTTAATTGCTTCAGCTGATCTCAGTTATCAGCTCTTGTACCTTTTTATCGTAGCTATATAGGGGTAAGATTAAAAATATTACATTGGGTGTCACAAAGCTCCTTTTCTTTCTTTGAAGTTATTATGTATTGGAATCATAACTGCACCTGACATTTCTATTTTACGGTCTGTAGAGTAAAAAGAGTATAAACAACACCAACAAAATTAACAAAAACCGCTTCCCGTTAAAATTTCAGGATGATTTGCAAATCCTGGAATAAGAGGGTTGAAAAATGAGTCAATTTTTTTCCAACAGCGGAGCTAGAAGTCTTGCACTAGATTTCTACGCTGGGTAAGGACCAATAACCATTAATAGCCGTAATACTGGTTTGTCTGGTTTAGCTCGTTGCCTGCCATAAAGTGAAGCCATGGTGAGCGTACTTAATGCTTCTCAAATTTGAAATTCGAATTGGATACTTAGTCTTCATAGGTTTTCAACTCATAAACTGTACTCGTAGCGAGAAAGAAGGTTAAGCATATTTGAACGACAGTCGTCTTCGATCGCTTTCTTCTCTTGGTTTCACATTTCGTCCACGACTAAACGCTGATTCATAAACATAATTGAATGTTTATCTCGGAAATATTTTACCTCATATCACGTTCATGGATTTCAAAGTACAAGTGTACTGTATAAACATCCTTCGCCTTAGACTTTCAATTTTCAATTGAGCTCCTGTCGAAAGTGATTTTCATGTCATGTGCCTATATTTAGCAGTTTTGGCGGTTAGAACCAGCATCGACTTCCAGTAGTCGTCCTGATAAATAATAACCTAGATTTGACACGAATCAACTTTACAGGCTTTCCCAGAAATATCGAATCACGGCGAAATTAAACAAAGTATTATCCCGTACGCGTTTGTTGGATGCCAGATTGGTCATAGCCAACTCGGCCCTGGATGCCTCGTTAGCATTTTACCACTTAAGGCATTCAGGGATACATTTTTATGTTAATACATTTAACTGAACATTATCAGTGTAATAAACCACTTAGAATGCGGGAGAAGAACTCACAAAACCTGTATATCACCCGCCTAAATCATCGTTCACGAACTCCTCTTAGGAACGATCTCGCGGGTGAGTTATTTATTAGGCCTGAAAAATAGAAAACCGATAAATTCGGCTGTCGATTACAAGCGAAAACAAAATAATTTAGTTTTATTAACTGACTCGGTTGACTCGGCTGACTCGGTGTGAGTTGGCCTCTGTAAAGAGAATCCAAGCTAAGGATTCGAACGTTAGCCTCACTAACTCAACTCTAGAATCTCTAAAACGCACCAGTTCACATCATCAATTCAGAAACTGAAACCAAATTGTAGTATAAAATTCCCCACCGAAGCAACTCCTTTTATTCTAAAGTGATGACACGTCTGACATGTATTTGTGGAAAGCAAAACACAACATCTAAAGTGAAAGATTTTGGAGGGCTGAGAAACGCCAGTGGCGAATTGCAAAATAAACGTCAAATTGCCCCAAGCAATGACTGTAATTTTAAAGAGTTTACAGTAACAGCTGAATATTTGGCACGATAACCATTTGTTTATTATACTAGCAGTTGGCTCTCTGTTTATTAAATCATCCGACATAAAGAACACTGTGCTGTGGTAAAATGCTGTCTCTGAATCTCCAGATAAATTAGACTCTTTCAAAACATCGCTAAGAATTTTCGATTGCCAATGTTTACTTTAAGATTTTAAAATAAGCAATAGGGAAACAAACCTTTAATCTTTTACGGTGAAGAAGGAATAGAACGTAGCCATCCACGGCGGGAAAGTCAAGTTTAGTTCGGTCGACATATATTCTGGGCCTCGCGTCAAAACGAACAGTTTAATTTATTTATGTCGCGTTCCAATTGTCATGCCCAGGACCTACGCACTTCAACGACGTTCATTGAGGAAGAAAAGAACTATAAGTGTAATTAAAGTAAGTTTTCATTACTCGCTCGTGTTTCCCAGAGGTAACTTGGGAGGAAACACCAGCCTTATCTCGGCCCTCTCTGTCTCTCTTGTCTAAGTCTAACAATCGGTGCTAGTTAAAAAATGTGAAATTCGCGTCGTTTCAAAATGTTAGTCTTGAAAGCACCATTGGAATACTGGAGCTTTTAGGCCTATAAAAATAGATTTTCTCCTTGGTAAAATGAAATTATTCAGTTCCTGTGGTAGAATTCTAACTAACAGAACGCAAGAGATTACAAACTCTCGCAGAACGTTAAAGTGCCCCTTACCCCATTTTTTTATTCCTTTCAATTTCAAAACGATCACGTAGTTGGGTGAAAATAACCATCTACGATTCTACGGCTGTGTAAAAAAGGCGATCTGGGATCTAGTGTCCTCTGACGTCAGTGGGGGAAGCTCTGGGAAAGAAAGTGGTTGAAAATGTTTTAAATTTAAATAGGTGCAGAAAATATTCGGGGAAAAAGAAAGTGGAACCGTAGTTTTCGCTTTTTTAGCAAGATCCCTCTTAGTTTATGATTTTGCTGTAAAACTCTTCAATCAAAAACATTGGAAAACCGAGAAGTGTGACTTTGATTGCTAATCGCAAAGCATGTGATGCTGTCATTCAGTGAAACTGCGTATGAAAATTTTGAAATAAATAACTCCACTTCACAGAAAATAAACAACAAATAAGTTTATTTGGGAGGACCTAGAAAGAACAGAAAGACACAAACTTTCCGTCATCTGCACTATCTTTTTTCCAGACTGCCATTTAGGCTGAGAGGCCTGCTACTTTTTTCGCACAATCTACCATATACCAACGTGTGCGAATCGATCATAACACTTAGGTTAGAAAACTTACAAATGAAACAAACTTTGCATGGAACTGCCAGTAAGGCTAGGAAGTCTCCAATACATGCAAGTTTACAAATCAATCCTGCCAGTTAGGCTGGTCAACTTACCAATCGAACAAGCCTTGCGTGACACTGCCAGTTAGGCTAAGTAAGTGATGGGTCAGCTGGGGACATTGTGTGTGGTATAAAAACGAAAGTAAAACACTATAGGCTAATTAAAGCGGAGACGCCTTTAAAGATGAAGCGTTTTTAGGATTAACTGAAGATCTTAGAGTTGTTCCATTGTGTTTCATTTTGTACTGGAGCAAACAGGTTATCGTAAAATATGAACGCTATCCCCGACAAGATCAGCAACCAGCAGATCGCCATTATTACAGCCAGACACGATCCAAGGAACTTTGATCGTGTTCTCGCCAAATGAAGTGAGAAATGTTCCATCCAAGGTAAACATTTTCAGGACGCCGTCGCGGAGATTTTCATCAATACCACTAGCGTCACACACGATTAGGTTACCAAAGGAGTCTACACAAAGTCCCTCGGGATATCTCAACTGTCCTTCACCACAACCCTTGCGGCCAATATTGCTTATGAACACTCCTTCCTTATCAAAGACCTTCACACAATGTGCTCTCATATAGGAAACATAGAACATGCCTCGATAATAACATGGAAAGCTTGGGGAAACTTCGCTATCCGGTGCAGAGAAGGCCAGCAGCAATTCTTTCCCGTCTGGGGAGATGACTTTCACCTTTTTGTCACCTTTATCACAAACGATCACGTGGCCATCATCAGTTTTGACAAAAACATGATGTGCTTTAATCAGATGTTCAGAAAAATGTTCGACGAAGAGGCCACGATCAGTTAGAACTGAAAGCTTCTTATTATGTGATCTGAACTGCTCATGAGTAACCATGATGTCATTGCTCTTTGAGAATGCCACTGAGACAGGAAAACCTATGTTGGCACAAACTTGCGAATCTGCCTCGCCTCCTATCGTCTTCACACGTTTCATGTCCTTATCAAAGACCAGGACTCGTTTGTTAACATAATCTGCAACTGCAATGTCTCCAGTTATTTCATTCTTTGCGATACAGTATGGTCCGTTTAATTCTCCTGACCCATACGACTTCACTACTTTGTACTGATGGGGCTTCACCTCAACTTTCCAAGGACTACCGGTCAGCGGCCATCCATTTACTTTGATTTCAAAGTCGTGCCGACCAACGCTCTTCGGTTTGTAACATACTCGATAATTACTATCTTTACAATCTATGACTTGTACCTCCTCATCACCAGTTTTAGGGCTAACAGTGACGGTCACTTGTTCTTGCGTGTTATAGCACTTCTGTCCTCCTGAATCTCGCGTTATTATTGTGAAGTTAGCTTCAGCGCCCTGTTCCACTTCTATCAAACATTTCCCTCTAGCCAACGATTGCGAATGATCAGTGTTACTTATAACAACTCTACCCAGCTGATCATGAGCTTTTTGACCGCATTTTAGACAAAAACAGGCGTCACGCTTATTGCAATAGAAGCCACTTGGTCCGTTCTCGTGAACGCTCTCTTTGCAAGTGGTAACTCCACACCAGCAGATCTGTTTACCCCGCTGGTATTGCTGACCTTGAAACAATAAGTTAAGAAATTGCGTAAGAATTGACAGAGGTAGGTTGGAGTGGAAAACGAGTATTTGCTTCTGAGGATATGATGTACTTAAATGGCTACTTATACTGGAGAGACTGCCTGGCCTGTCACTTCCTGTTTTTGTCGTTGAACTGTTTTACCCTTAATGGTTTGAAACCGGAAGTACACGCATTAGTCAAATATAAAAATCGCCAGGCTTAAAACCAACTATCTTTATCTACATCACCATCATCGAACAGATCTTACCTAGATCAGTTGCTTCTCTTGAAGCTGTCAGGAGATCAAGTCTCATCTTTATTTCGTTCAGCTGATCTTTAATGATGTCCTCGTCCTTTTTCCACTCACCCAGTAGTTCCATGTAGTGATCTTCAACTTCAGGGTCCATGCACTCGTTTCTAAGATCGTCAATAGCAGCTACATAAGTGACGCCTCCCAGTCTGACCAGAGTGTCCCGGATGTCACGCCAGTATTCATTGAATTTGACGTCATCAACAGAAGCTTTCTCAGCGTGACCGTACACGGTGTTCCTAAAATACTTAACTCGGGCAATGTCCGCTTCCCTGCTGAGGTCTGTTACGGCGGGCAATGCGTCCCAACCGGTCAGCGGAGCAGTTAAGCCGCACAGGTTCCGTAACAGAACCATCAGCAAAGTTGTGTCAAAGTCACGTGAAGACACTGAGTTGGGGATAGCAGGGAAAAGCTTCCCCCACTGTATTTGATTGATAATCTTCTTCTTTCTAAGAGATTGTAAGGCGGGCTTCTTTGCCGCCAAAACTGAGGGTAGATTTGCTGGAGAATGGATGGTATCTAACGTGTCTCGAAGAGCCTGGGTTCCAATATCAACCAGCAGACGGCACAATCTGGCATAGTTTGTTGTTTCCTTTGTGGATAAAGCAGTCGGTGTAGCACTGGCCATGAGCGAGTCCTGTCTTGAAAACAATATTCATAACTCTTATAGGAAAGTCGTTTCTTTCCACAGCACAGTTCCAGTAAAATATAACTCTACAATATACGGTTAAGAATATATGAAAGTCATATATTTGAACTGCGGATAAAGACATGAATGAAAGTGATCCTCGCAGTGATGTGCACTACTTAGGCAGTAGTGAAAATAAGGCCTGAAAAAATTTCAGGCCTGTACGGGATTTGAACCCATGACCTCTGCGATACCAGTGCAGCGCTCTACCAACTGAGCTAACAAGCCAACTGGGAGCTGGTCATGATGGTGGTTCTAAGTAGTGCACATCACTGCGAGGATCACTTTCATTCATGTCTTTATCCGCAGTTCAAATATATGACTTTCATATATTCTTAACCGTATATTCGTCACTTCACGGGTTTATTTAGAACCACCATCATGACCAGCTCCCAGTTGGCTTGTTAGCTCAGTTGGTAGAGCGCTGCACTGGTATCGCAGAGGTCATGGGTTCAAATCCCGTACAGGCCTGAAATTTTTTTCAGGCCTTATTTTCACTACTGCCTAAGTAGTGCACATCACTGCGAGGATCACTTTCATTCATGTTCATATAACTCTACAATGTAGACGGAAATTAAAGGCAAATGTTTTCCCCTACATGGCTTACGATTTGCCTGTATCCGCTTACCCCAATAAATTTTGAAGATCTACTGATGACCCATGTGCCTAAGGGCATAAGCTTCTGAAAGATCCCCCATTATTGACTGTTTTTATTAGTTCACTTAATCTCAGCTATCAGCTCTGATTACGTATTACTCTTATTTTCCGTTTTTTTGAAAAAAACTAAAAATGTATTGCGCTGGGTGTCAAAAAGCTCACTTATTTTTTTTCCGTGAATACTGTACCCCGTACCACGTTAACAGACTTTAAAGTACACGTGTACTGTATTTCCTGCAAATATTCAGATCCTGCTGGGTAAACAATTACAATTACTTTATTTTGCCTAAGAGTTTCGTTCGGTGTCGGTCGAAAAGGCGACTCACATGTCTTGTGATTACCTCACCGTTTTGGCGATTCGAACCAGCACCGTAACCTGTTACCACAGTCTGTTTAGCCTGAAAGCTGGCTCTTGTGATGGGGTTCTGCCTTGCGGCCCCTTTTCTGGGCACAGTCGCTTAGGAAAAAAGATGTTAAAGGGGCCTTCTCTAATTGTTTCAAAAATTATTATCAGTTGGCGCCCCATACTGAACTGGAATTAGAAAATTACTCGCCTGAGTTGTCATTCACAATTGTGGGGAATATACATAACGGCGTAATATGTGACTTACACAGTTCACATACTGTAATATTTTTCGCCGCTATCTGCGTTGGTAGATTAATCATAATAAAATAATATATAATTAGATTATATAACTGGCGTAAAATTTACATTATATATATATCACCGACTGGAAGAAATTACGCTGTTAGTTACTGGCGTAAAATCTTACATATATACATTACCGACTGAAAGAAATTACGCCGTTAGTTACTGGGGTAAAATTTTACTCTATATACATTACCGAGCTGGTGAAAGAAATTAGCCCGTTAGATACTGGCGTAAAATCTTGCAGTATAAATAGTACAGAGTGGATGAAATTACGCTGTTAGTTACTGGTGTAAAATATTACATATAAACGGCGTAGTCGGTATTGTATATACTGTAAGATATTACGCTAGTAACTAACGGCATAATTTTATTTCCAGTCGGTAATGTATATATGTGGGATTTTACGTCAGTAACCAACGGCGTAAATTTTTCCAGTCGGTATATATACATACTGAGAGATTTTACAGCGTTAGTTAACGGCTTAAAATCTTCTAGTATGTACACCGACGCAGACAGAGGCGTAAAATCGTACAGTCTGTAGACTATGTTAATCACATATTACGCCTTTATCGAATTACCGCTCTGGGTGACAATTTTAAGAGTGTCCATTTGGGTCGCTAGCTGTCCATTCGAGGAAAACTTTGCCCGCAATTTATGTTAAAAGAGAATGTTCTTTTGAAAGATATCAAACGATAGGAAACAAACCTTTGGTCTCACACGGAGGAGAAGAAATAGAATGTAGCCAAACACTGCTCGCTACCAAGAGTCGATCTGCACAAATTTTTTTATGAATGCGTGACAAAAGAATCATTTCTTTGTCACGTGTTATTTCTCATGCCCAGGCCCTACGCACTTCAAGGAAGTTTCAATCTTGACCGATGGGAGACAGTCTGTAAGGATCGAAATTTTTTTCCTTGTCAGATTGGAAATTCCCCAAAGGTGGCATTCCTCAAGGAACAAAACTTGGTGTTATCCTGTTGACGGCCTGATGACTAACAACCTACTGAAGGATTGAAATTGAAGCTTACATTTGTTGATGACACCACAGCTCTCAAAATCTTGGCTTGGAGTGGTTGCAGTCTACTCAATCCAGTTGCTAATGACATTTACATTTTTCAAATGACCACAACGTGGGTTTAAACATAAAAAATCCAAAGAAATGTGATTTAATTTAATGCATAATCACAACGTTGTAGAGTTACCCATAATTCATAGTTATAACCTTGTGGATCTTGCCCTCTTCCTTAAACTCCTCGGAGTGTAGATCAGTAGTGATCTAAGGTGGCACTATCACATCGATTTCATTTTTACGAAGGCCTCAGAGTGCCTTTTCTCATTGCTAATATCAACCCTTTGACCCCTAAGAATGATTTGCATCTAATTTCTCCTTACCATACCCCCCTGAATCAAACATTAAGGTCAGGAGAATAAAGGAGCTGATCACCAACTAAAGAAGCTCTTGATTGTTCGACAAATTTTCCGTCTCAGCATTTTAGGAAATGTTTAGAGAATAAAAAGGAGATTACGTATATTGATGTTTGGATGAAAAGGGTAAAGGAAGGCAGGTGTACCTTGTAAACTAATCCTTAAAGTCTACCTAACACGAATGAACATAGCTGTATGACTTACCTTAAGGCTTATAAAAGAGAAAATTATTTCTATTAACTCGAAGTTCAATTTAAGTCACAGCATCCAAAGTGGTAAATATTGACGAGAAATTATCCTACATGGAATAAAATCACTATACAATTGTTTCTTCATTCTTTATTAGCCGGTGAGCTATTTTGTCCTTGAAAAATTATCTCTATCGTTTTAGAAATTATCGTTTTTATTAATCGTATTAAAGCTGTTATCATATCAGCTTTGAACATATTATTTTCTGGAAAGAAGAGAAACTGAAAGTCCACTTTCCACTGTTTCCGGGAAATTTCCCTAAATCTGAAACAATGGACAATTGAGAAGCGTGACGTAACTTTGAATGCTAATCAAGCACAAAGCAAACCATGTTGTCAGCAAGCGAAACTGGTAGTGAAAGTACCTCACCATACCTCAAAAAAATGCCGCCAGAATTGGAAAAAGAAATTCCAGAGGAGAGCGATATTACGAATAACTTTAAGGCGTTGAAGGATGTCCAGCTTCCGATAGATATCCTGCTCCTGACTGTGAAAGACATCGAGTTTCGAAGCTGTTACTTCAATCTAGGAAATGTCTTTCAAAGCTACGAGAGAGGCCTCGGTCATGTGTATTTCGGAGAGATGGGTGAAGTCGGAGATACGAAACTGAAAGTCGCTTTAATTAAATGTTCAGAGGGAGCAGCAAACCCGGGAGGAGCACTAATCACAGTAAAGAATACTGTGGTGAAATTACGACCCAAAGCTGTGTTTTGTGTCGGTTGTTGTGGAGCATTGCATCGGGACAAGACCAAGCTAGGAGATGTTATCGTTTCCGCAAAGCTGACTACTTACGCAGAAAAAAAAGTGACGAATCAGGGAGTTTATCCGCATGGCTTCTCTGTGCCAGTTAGTAGCGACATCTCTGGCTTGATAAATTACGCTGGTCATGGCTGGAGTGCCCCTTTAAAGAATCAAGAAGAAAGAAGATCAGTGAAAGTTCATAGCGATGGAGAGTTTTTGAGCGGGCCAGAAGAGATTGACTCCGAAGAAAGAAGGGGCGAACTCGTAAAGCTCTACCCCAACGCAATCGCAGTCGAAATGGATGGCCAAGGTGAGATTGATAGGTTGTTTTTCGTCAGCAGAGCGCTAAGAAGGAAGCGTTAATACAGAGTTTGATCATCCAGGGTTGCTTAGTTTGACGAAACAGTTCAACGTTAAAGCTCCGCTTGTCTGCTGAGAGCTCATTTTCGCGTGTTTAAGATAGTGCTCGCTGACCACGATAGTCTCAGTGATCAACAGCTGCAAGTCAATCGATCATCGATCACGCTATCATGTTTACTTTCACTTTCCTCGCTTCATCGACCATTTCAGCGAATTCCTCCCGTATTGCGGCCTCAGTCTCTTGGTTATAACTAAGAAGGAATAATTTTGTTCAGTTTGATATCTAAGTCTGTTCGGAATCAATTCCAGTGTGTATACCATGGGCTTTACCCGAAAGCGTTCGATAATGATGTTGTTTTCCATTGTCACGACTCTTCTTAAAATAACAGTGTGTTACGATTCAGTAAGTTCTAAGTGACCGAAAACGTAATAGAATCAGGATAATTATACTTAATTACGTTCAAAAGAGGAATGAAGAGGTTAGACTATACAAACACGATACGGAAGCCTGATCAATCTGGTACTAATTTTTCTAGTGTCGCAAGGATTACACGCACATGTAACATAATGAAAATCACAATCTGTCAAAGTGCTGTCCTCTTAAAGCTACGGCCCGTGACATCTCAAGCCTAAGCCGAGTCAAGTAACAATTCAATAAATTCAGTGAAGCTGAGAGAATTATTTTTTCACATCCGCTAATTACACAACAGTGATCATAAACTTCAATGTGTCCTTCCACAGGTGTGTTCAGTGCAGCTCATGACCTGAAGATGGAGTGGGTGGTAATCAAAGGCGTTTCTGGCTATGTAGACGGCACGGCCTCTCTGACTGAGGACTGGAAGCCTTTTGCCAGTGCCATGGCAGCTTCTGTTGTCAAAAACATGCTTCGTACACCAGCTGTGTTTGAGAGATGGCCGCATTACCAGAGCAGCGATATGGGAAGAGCACCGAATGAAGGTCAAGGGAATATAAATGTGAACTCTATGGTTTAAGCCTTCTTTACTTTTTCACAAAACCAACGTTTAGCTTAACCGTTTTGCTGGACTGAAAACGGTTTCCACTCCGGTTTCCTCCACAACGACTTAATTAACCAGCCCTTTTATTTGGATTGAAAAATACCACTTAACAAACATTTAATGAATTAGTTATTGAAATGTCCGTTGTTTCTTGCAAAAGTATATAGGTTACCGTATAGGACAATATTATATAGCAACAAATATCTACGGTAAATGAAATATGAAGCTATGATGAATATATGTATGGCATTGTTTCATATATTTGGGGCTAATTACATATATTCATCCAATTACAAATATATTTGGGGTATACGGCAAATACCTACGCCCTTTTTCATTCATATGTATACGGTTACTGTGCCCGCTATCAAATTAGGTCAGCGGTGATACTATTGGCGGCAAATCTGCGATCGAGTGCATGAAGATGGAGAACTCCTCATTCCCTCCATCCACTTCTCAAAGCTGAGATAGTACTGTGCATCAGATTATTGAACATCCTGATTTTAAGGAAGCATTGAAAGTACAACGTTCACTGGGTGAAGGTTCATCCAGATCTTCTACAGTCCAAATTACATCAGTTCAACCTCAATGCAAACAGGACAACCAGTACAAGCACAGGGACACTCACAAGTACAGGAGCTAAATATTTCACCGAAATAATTCAAGTTCCCCTCCTCGACACGCATTAAGAACGACCTGGGGGCCTGCTACATGTGGAAGTAGCCGTAAGAGCGACAGTGCTTGGAAGTTGTGTTTTCTAGATGGCCACATGATCTGAATCTTTTCCCCGAGGGAAGGCAAAAGGGGATTTGCAACGGCAGGGCCACGCAATCAGCTGTTTTACTTTCGAGAAGAATTGGTCCGCTTAAGAGTGATTTATAATGAGTTGGTGAGCGCCTTTGACACAAAGATCGAATCTCTGGGAAAGATTACCTGTGAACCCAAGTAAGTGAAACTGATAACTTATATTTAGTTTGACATTCCTACTTTGTATTTGTCTTCTTTCTCCTTTGAGTGATATTGCAAACGAAAAACCGTGAGATAAACAATGTAAATAAGATCTACTAGACAAGTGTCTATTGTTATTGCAAAATTTATTGAAATCAATACAACAGTTTTGCATGAAAAATAGTACAAAGTCACCTTGTATTTTTATCATTTTATTCAAATTCACATAAGATCTTGTGCAATAATAATATGTGTGAGGGGCAGGGTGTTTTCTCCCCACCCTTGGGACTTTGATCAGATGCCTGACGATATTTTACTTTGATAGGTGCATAACATTTAATATGTGCCCCTAAAGGTGCTAAGTGCTAGTAATTGTCTGATTTGTACCCCACCTACTCAAATGTGTAAGTTTGTTGGTTCAAAAGAAGTCCACAATGAAATTATTTTTATTCCCATTTTTTCATCATTTCTGCCCAGAGTTAAAATAATGATGGGCATAGATGCATAATTTGTTGAGCTGTCCCTCACACCAGATCAGGAATTAGATGGAGAGATGATAAGTGGGCTATTTTCACAGAGAACTGTGTGGTTGCTTCCTTGTGAAAGTCTTAACTCTAAAGCAGAGTTTGATGTAAACTGATAAACTGTATTTTCAACAGGCATAGACACTCCAGAATCATCAGTACCTTCAGGTGGTAAAAGGAAAAGTATTAATGATCTGAACAAATCTTCCCTTCACATGAGGTTGATTACCTGAAAGCAGTACTGGATACAAACAACACTATAGATGAAGCTGTAGCAAGTGTTTTGGATGATAAGGTCCTAATGCCATACCAGTTTTTGAAGGTAAGGTGATGGATGAATTGTTTCAACTGATGATATAAATGGTTATAATGGTTATAAATGGGTATAATGATTGATTCTGAACTATCATGGAAGCATCATATTGACTTTATCTGTCACAAAATTAGTAGATCAGTTGGAATAATTGCTAAAATGAGGCATTACATTCCACGGCGTCTTCTTTTGAATTTATATCATGCACTTATTTCTTCTTATTGAAATTATGGTATCTGTGCATGGGGCAACTGTCCACAGACCTACCTCAATAAGATACTTGTTCTGCAAAAACGTGCTCTGCGTTTGATTTATTTTTCTAAACCCAGAGACCATGCAATCCCTTTTTTTATTGAATCAAACTGCCTTCCTTTGCAGTCTTTGTTCTTTCAACAGTTAAGCTATTTAATGTATGACGTTCATGCTAAGACAGCTCCTAAAAGTCTTCTCGATAAGTTTGCGAAAATCAATACAGAACATCATTATAATACGCGATTATCTGCAAAAGAATGCTTCTCTGTCAAATTCTCTAGAACTGAAAAAATGAAAAAATCTTTTACTAGAATCGGTGTGTCTATTTGGAATTCTATTCCACTTTCTGTTAAGACTCTCAACGTTTCTAATTTTCGTAAAAAAATTAAATCACTACTCCTTAATGTTCTAGGTAATGAAGATAATTATTTGAATGTTAATTTTTTAATAGAATATTTTGTGAAGCTAACCTGATATATTGTATATACCTTTAGTTGTAATTTTAGTCTTTTTCAAATAACAAAATCCCTTGTACTTGAATTTATATGTAAGGTGTTTCTTTCTGTATGTTTTTGTATTTCTTCTTTTCTTTTTTCTTATGTAATTTAATAACGCCTTTAGTTAAAGTCTTGTCCTGCCTAGATTAGCATTGTAGCTATTTGCAGGACATGAAGTTTTGTAAACCTTTTATTTCTTTAAATAAAGAGTGTGTGAGTGTGGGTTATCTCCTTAGAGTAAATACCAATTTAAAAAAAGAATGTTGGTCCGAAGGCCTCAAGTCTGTGCGATTCATGATCACACAAGAAGTAGTAATTGGGTAGAAATTACTGAAATTACAAGAACATTAACATGGCTATTCTCAAGAAGCTTGCTTCAAGTGAATTAACTCCAATTGAAAGAACTTTATTTCTTAACTAGGGTGTAGAATTGCAGAATATCAAATTATCAGATGGTAATATGGACTTAAATGATATCAGAATCTCATATCAAACCACTAAGTTATCAAATTGTCATGATATTATCAAAACATCAAAGCCTCAGACACTTTTTTTGATCCTGAACCTTTTAACTCCTGGGATCTGATTGTTAATTCTACCCCCTCTTCCTGCTACACATTTCCTTGTAAATTGTGTTAGGTCAAGATAACAATTTCTACCTGATTAGTTTGAATATTCTCATTACCTTTTTGCTGGATAATGTAAGGATATTATGAGACAAAGTTTCATGTTAATCACTTCTGGGAGTTATCCCTTTACACCCTAACATCAATATACTCATTTTCATGCAGCCGTTCGACTTCAACCGTTCGAAATTTTCCTTTAGCCGTTCAATTGTTCGACTTCAACCATTCGAAATTTTCCTTTAGCCGTTCAGCTGTTCGACTTCAACCGTTCGAAATTTTCCTTTAGCCGTTCAGCCGTTCGACTTCAACCATTTGAAATTTTTCTGAAGCCGTTTAGCCGTTCACGGCATCTGTTTTAAACGGTTTCTCTATCCGTTTGTCATCCGTTCACATACCATGCGTTCGACTGTTCGAACGGATACCGTAAGGAACGTTTTCGCGTGAGAGGTCACATTTATATTCTCCACACTGTTCTCTGTACATTTACTAAATAAATGTGCTGACAAGGAGAAGTGTCTAACAATCAAGAGTTTCTTTACTGAGTTAGTGATCATTTCCTTTATTCTCATAACATTAATGTGTGATTCAGAAGTGATTTTATGAGGAGAAATTAGATGCTAGTCACTCTTAGGGGTTATAGGGTTGAAGGGTTTAAAGACATTTTGATAGAGTGCTCACTGTTGAATAATTAGATAAATTTAGTAAATTTTAGTCGGCTATTTAGGTGATGTCAACTAAAATAGTAAAAGCCCACCAAACCAAAGGTCAAGCAAAATAGGGGGCTCCTCTAATCAATGAACAAACATATTTACACGAGAAAGAAGGCAGAAACAGGGCATTTTGCCTTATTGTTTCTCTGGAAGGAACAAACTGTTTTCATGTGATTTCAAATTTATGTGAAGTTAACTTAGTTGACATTATCTATTCAACACTGAGACTAAAAGCATTCTATTATCAAATAGGTATCTGATAATTTAATAATATCATAATATATGAAAACATCAAAGCCCAAGACACTTGAAATATCATGATCTCAGACCCTCTAAGAAAAAAATATTAGGAAAAGGGTTTGATAATATATGTATGATATTTTGATATTCTGCAATACCACACCTCTCTAACTCCATTTCGTGATGTTTAAAGTCAAGACCAAAGCCATTAAGCCTGTAGCCTACAGCTTACTCCATTCTTGTGATGGGTTTGTTGGCATGTCTTCACTAGTGGTGGAGTATATCTCCACTGGGTGACAGCTTGTAAAGCTAAAGAAAAGGTTTCTGTTCAAGATTTGTATGATGTTGAACTGAGAACAAAGTAAGTTTTTAATTGATAGTAATTAGTGAATTATATAGAGTGAATGTCATGTATTTGGTAGATAATTTCTAATTATTTGGTGTATGAGATTTAGTTATTAACTATTACAGTAACTATAATACAGAATCATATGAACTGAAGTGCAAGTATGGCTTGATACTGTTGTCCATCCCTTGATCCTGCTGGGGGGAAGAATGGGGAGGGAACATTGAAATGGCGTATCTAATTGTGTTCATGCAGTAAATTGCACATATAATTAGTTGTTAATTGCACAAAGCAATACTGACAGCTCTTTGGAAATATTTATAATGATTGATGGAAAGTTTAGTATAAGGAGAAGTTTCATGTTGATCACTTCCGAGAGTTGAAGGGTTAAAAGACATTTTGATAGAGTGCTTTTAGTCTCATTGTTGTATAGTTAGTTGAGTCTGTTAAATCTTAAAAATACCAGTTAATGATCAGAGAAAAAAGAAATTCCACACGAATATTTTTGTTCTATGCAAGACTGGAATGCATTCCACTGTGCATTCATTTTAATAACTTCCCCAGAAAAAAATCAACAGCAAAGGGGAAACCTAAATGTAAAAAGATTGCACATTTTGTTTACTTGGGATATTTTTTGCGGTATTCTAGATCATTGTCAAAGAAAATATGTACCTAACTAGTGAAGGAAGAGACAAACTGGACAAAAAGCTAGTGCCTCATGGGCTAACAAAGACAATTTGATTGACTGCATAATTAATCTCAATAAAATGGTGAGTTTCATTTTGTTCCCATTTTTCTTATATTGAACACAGGGGGCTGTACCCCTGGCTTTTAACTAAAATCAAGCTCGTCTTTTCCTTTCTGGGCATCATTTAAACAGTGCTGCTTGATTTAAGGGTAGGGCTGACTGCTTATGATTCCACTTTGGTCTTCAGCACTGAGTCATAATAACAGCATAGACTATTCAAACCATCTTCAAAATACCAATTCAGCATTTTTTTTCAAATTCAGCACAAAATTATCACGATAAATATTGCCCTCACTTTACAGCCCCTTCCCCTGGGCTGTAACAGTTCCAAGAGGATTGCAGGAAAGTAGCTAATACTAAAAGTGTATTTTTTATTCTTTCATTTAGATGAGTGCACTAGAAAACCTATTGTCAGCACACTGGTGGAATTTGTAACTGGCAGCTCATACCTACAAAATGACACCAGACTATGGCTGTTATTGAGTGGCAATTCTACTCTACCACTTTTTCAGGCAGATAGTTGTTTTAACAAGATCATTATCCCTGTAGTTCATGCATCATATGCTTGAGGCATTTAGAAAAGCACTGATTACAAGCATGCAATGTGTTGGAGTAGGATATGGGAAATTTTACCTCATTTTTTC
Organism: Pocillopora damicornis; assembly: GCF_964200805.1. Taxonomy (NCBI): domain Eukaryota; kingdom Metazoa; phylum Cnidaria; class Anthozoa; order Scleractinia; family Pocilloporidae; genus Pocillopora; species Pocillopora damicornis. The sequence goes on from NC_142676.1 coordinate 1,589,484, forward strand.
CAGTGTTAAGGCTTATCTTTAAAAGTGTTGTGTTCTTTTTTTATTCAGATTAATGCATTTGGAAATTAATTCTACTGTTTTCAAATTTTACAGAAAAGTAAGAATTGTGGGTTTCAAATCAGGTTACACAGCTTTAAGCAGTTATGTTACAGAAATGGAGAAATCCAACTGTTATCTGTCAACCTTAATAACACATGAATATCATCTAGTCAAAGTCGTGAAAACACATTGACCTTTGTAGAAATTAGACAAAACAGTTGAACAATATATTGTTTGAGAATACTGTTCAATTTTTGGGAGTAAATTCTGTGATACAACTAATTTGTTACAAAGTTGAAAAAAGCAGATCATTAAATCCTGAATAATAAATCCATGTTTACACTTGAGTTTGAACAGTTAGTTGGGTGTAGTTATGTTGTAACCAACTGTAGTTACCTTGCAAGGCACTGAAGCACAATTCAAAACTTTTGAATAAAATTAAAGAGATGAAGGTTTCAACAAGCATGCTGAAAGATTGAGGAGATCGAATGTTGCAAAAATTCCTCAAAATCATGAATCTTTTTCCCCACCAATTTCTTAAAATAACAAGATTAGTATCAGCACTAAGCAAATCTTTAACAGGCTCAATAGCCATATATATTTTTGTAAAGCAATAAAGTATCACCAATGACTGACCCAACTTGATAGCGGGCACAATAACCTTATATATTTGTAAGCAATGACCTATACTTAATTTTGCAATGCCTTAGATATATCTGAATGAAAAAGGGAATAAATATTTGCTGTATGCTGTAAATATATTTTTAATAGAATGAATGTATATAAATTATGTGATTAGCCCCAAACATATGAAACAATGCCATACATATATTCAAGATAGCCATATATATTTCATTAACTGTAAATATTTTTGGCTATTTAATACTGTCCTATATGGCACCCCATAATATGGGCACCCCATAAAAGTCTCACCTTTAATTGTAATAATTCTTTTGTTGCAGTCTAAGTACCTGTTATTAATAATGGAGCAATCGCAAGAAGGAACAGTCCAAATGATATATTGGGGTCTTTTCTGCACTCACTCACTAACTGGTGAATCAGACTAGGTATTATAACTTCATATGTACTCAACACTTCAATTTTAATTCCTTAGGAAAACCTTCCCAATAGGTACCTACAAATATTTTAGTGTCCCAAATTTAAAACAATAATTATTAGCATGATGTTTTCTTTCTGTTTTCTTTTTGTTCCCTTTATGTTGACTTTTTATTACTAACACAATTTTAAATTATGGTTACTTTTATTGCCTTATAGGGGGAGGGAACATAAGAATATTATAGAGCCTTATGGGGAAGGATCATAAGAATATTACAGGCCTTATGGGGGAGGATCATAAGAATATTACAGAGCCTTATGGGGAAGGATCATAAGAATATTACAGGCCTTATGGGGAAGGATCATAAGAATATTACAGGCCTTATGGGGGAGGATCATAAGAATATTACAGGCCTTATGGGGAAGGATCATAATAATATTACAGAGCTTTATGGGGAAGGATCATAAGAATATTACAGGCCTTATGGGGAAGGATCATAATAATATTACAGAGCTTTATGGGGAAGGATCATAAGAATATTACAGGCCTTATGGGGGAGGATCATAAGAATATTACAGGCCTTATGGGGAAGGATCATAAGAATATTACAGAGCCTTATGGGGAAGGATCATAAGAATATTACAGGCCTTATGGGGGAGGATCATAAGAATATTACAGGCCTTATGGGGGAGGATCATAAGAATATTACAGGCCTTATGGGGAGGGATCATAATAATATTACAGGCCTTATGGGGAAGGATCATAAGAATATTACAGAGCCTTATGGGGAAGGATCATAAGAATATTACAGGCCTTATGGGGAAGGATCATAATAATATTACAGGCCTTATGGGGAAGGATCATAAGAATATTACAGAGCCTTATGGGGAAGGATCATAAGAATATTACAGGCCTTATGGGGAAGGATCATAAGAATATTACAGAGCCTTATGGGGAAGGATCATAAGAATATTACAGGCCTTATGGGGAAGGATCATAAGAATATTACAGGCCTTATGGGGGAGGATCATAAGAATATTACAGGCCTTATGGGGAAGGATCATAAGAATATTACAGAGCCTTATGGGGAAGGATCATAAGAATATTACAGGCCTTATGGGGAAGGATCATAAGAATATTACAGGCCTTATGGGGGAGGATCATAATAATATTACAGGCCTTATGGGGAAGGATCATAAGAATATTACAGAGCCTTATGGGGAAGGATCATAAGAATATTACAGGCCTTATGGGGAAGGATCATAAGAATATTACAGGCCTTATGGGGAAGGATCATAAGAATATTACAGGCCTTATGGGGAAGGATCATAAGAATATTACAGGCCTTATGGGGAAGGATCATAAGAATATTACAGGCCTTATGGGGGAGGATCATAAGAATATTACAGGCCTTATGGGGAAGGATCATAAGAATATTACAGAGCCTTATGGGGAAGGATCATAAGAATATTACAGGCCTTATGGGGGAGGATCATAATAATATTACAGGCCTTATGGGGAAGGATCATAAGAATATTACAGAGCCTTATGGGGAAGGATCATAAGAATATTACAGAGCCTTATGGGGAAGGATCATAAGAATATTACAGAGCCTTATGGGGAAGGATCATAAGAATATTACAGGCCTTATGGGGAAGGATCATAAGAATATTACAGGCCTTATGGGGGAGGATCATAATAATATTACAGGCCTTATGGGGAAGGATCATAAGAATATTACAGAGCCTTATGGGGAAGGATCATAAGAATATTACAGGCCTTATGGGGAAGGATCATAAGAATATTACAGAGCCTTATGGGGAAGGATCATAAGAATATTACAGAGCCTTATGGGGAAGGATCATAAGAATATTACAGGCCTTATGGGGAAGGATCATAAGAATATTACAGAGCCTTATGGGGAAGGATCATAAGAATATTACAGGCCTTATGGGGAAGGATCATAAGAATATTACAGAGCCTTATGGGGAAGGATCATAAGAATATTACAGGCCTTATGGGGAAGGATCATAAGAATATTACAGGCCTTATGGGGAAGGATCATAAGAATATTACAGGCCTTATGGGGAAGGATCATAAGAATATTACAGGCCTTATGGGGAAGGATCATAAGAATATTACAGAACCTTATGGGGGAGGATCATAAGAATATTACAGGCCTTATGGGGAAGGATCATAAGAATATTACAGGCCTTATGGGGAAGGATCATAAGAATATTACAGGCCTTATGGGGGAGGATCATAAGAATATTACAGGCCTTATGGGGAAGGATCATAAGAATATTACAGGCCTTATGGGGAAGGATCATAAGAATATTACAGAACCTTATGGGGAAGGATCATAAGAATATTACAGGCCTTATGGGGAAGGATCATAAGAATATTACAGAACCTTATGGGGAAGGATCATAAGAATATTACAGGCCTTATGGGGAAGGATCATAAGAATATTACAGAACCTTATGGGGAAGGATCATAAGAATATTACAGGCCTTATGGGGAAGGATCATAAGAATATTACAGGCCTTATGGGGAAGGATCATAAGAATATTACAGGCCTTATGGGGAAGGATCATAAGAATATTACAGAACCTTATGGGGGAGGATCATAAGAATATTACAGAGCCTTATGGGGAAGGATCATAAGAATATTACAGGCCTTATGGGGAAGGATCATAAGAATATTACAGGCCTTATGGGGAAGGATCATAAGAATATTACAGAACCTTATGGGGAAGGATCATAAGAATATTACAGGCCTTATGGGGAAGGATCATAAGAATATTACAGAACCTTATGGGGAAGGATCATAAGAATATTACAGGCCTTATGGGGAAGGATCATAAGAATATTACAGGCCTTATGGGGAAGGATCATAAGAATATTACAGAGCCTTATGGGGAAGGATCATAAGAATATTACAGGCCTTATGGGGAAGGATCATAATAACATTACAGAGCCTTATGGGGAAGGATCATAAGAATATTACAGGCCTTATGGGGGAGGATCATAAGAATATTACAGGCCTTATGGGGAAGGATCATAAGAATATTACAGGCCTTATGGGGGAGGATCATAAGAATATTACAGGCCTTATGGGGAAGGATCATAAGAATATTACAGGCCTTATGGGGAAGGATCATAAGAATATTACAGAACCTTATGGGGAAGGATCATAAGAATATTACAGAGCCTTATGGGGGAGGATCATAAGAATATTACAGAGCCTTATGGGGAAGGATCATAAGAATATTACAGAGCCTTATGGGGAAGGATCATAAGAATATTACAGGCCTTATGGGGGAGGATCATAAGAATATTACAGAGCCTTATGGGGAAGGATCATAAGAATATTACAGAGCCTTATGGGGAAGGATCATAAGAATATTACAGGCCTTATGGGGGAGGATCATAAGAATATTACAGGCCTTATGGGGAAGGATCATAAGAATATTACAGGCCTTATGGGGAAGGATCATAATAATATTACAGAGCTTTATGGGGAAGGATCATAAGAATATTACAGGCCTTATGGGGAAGGATCATAATAATATTACAGAGCTTTATGGGGAAGGATCATAAGAATATTACAGAGCCTTATGGGGAAGGATCATAAGAATATTACAGAGCCTTATGGGGAAGGATCATAAGAATATTACAGGCCTTATGGGGAAGGATCATAAGAATATTACAGAGCCTTACGGGGAAGGATCATAAGAATATTACAGGCCTTATGGGGGAGGATCATAAGAATATTACAGGCCTTATGGGGAAGGATCATAAGAATATTACAGAACCTTATGGGGAAGGATCATAAGAATATTACAGAGCCTTATGGGGAAGGATCATAAGAATATTACAGGCCTTATGGGGAAGGATCATAAGAATATTACAGAACCTTATGGGGAAGGATCATAAGAATATTACAGGCCTTATGGGGAAGGATCATAAGAATATTACAGAGCCTTATGGGGAAGGATCATAAGAATATTACAGGCTTTATGGGGAAGGATCATAAGAATATTACAGAGCCTTATGGGGAAGGATCATAAGAATATTACAGGCCTTATGGGGGAGGATCATAAGAATATTACAGGCCTTATGGGGGAGGATCATAAGAATATTACAGAGCCTTATGGGGAAGGATCATAAGAATATTACAGGCCTTATGGGGGAGGATCATAAGAATATTATAGAGCCTTATGGGGAAGGATCATAAGAATATTACAGGCCTTATGGGGAAGGATCATAAGAATATTACAGGCCTTATAGGGAAGGATCATAATAATATTACAGGCCTTATGGGGAGGGATCATAAGAATATTACAGAGCCTTATGGGGAAGGATCATAAGAATATTACAGGCCTTATGGGGAAGGATCATAAGAATATTACAGGCCTTATGGGGAAGGATCATAAGAATATTACAGAGCCTTATGGGGAAGGATCATAAGAATATTACAGGCCTTATGGGGGAGGATCATAAGAATATTACAGGCCTTATGGGGAAGGATCATAAGAATATTACAGAACCTTATGGGGAAGGATCATAAGAATATTACAGGCCTTATGGGGAAGGATCATAAGAATATAACAGAGCCTTATGGGGGAGGATCATAAGAATATTACAGAGCCTTATGGGGGAGGATCATAAGAATATTACAGAGCCTTATGGGGAAGGATCATAAGAATATTACAGAACCTTATGGGGAAGGATCATAAGAATATTACAGAACCTTATGGGGAAGGATCATAAGAATATTACAGGCCTTATGGGGAAGGATCATAAGAATATTACAGAACCTTATGGGGAAGGATCATAAGAATATTACAGAGCCTTATGGGGAAGGATCATAAGAATATTACAGGCCTTATGGGGAAGGATCATAAGAATATTACAGAACCTTATGGGGAAGGATCATAAGAATATTACAGAACCTTATGGGGAAGGATCATAAGAATATTACAGGCCTTATGGGGGAGGATCATAAGAATATTACAGGCCTTATGGGGAAGGATCATAAGAATATTACAGAACCTTATGGGGAAGGATCATAAGAATATTACAGAGCCTTATGGGGAAGGATCATAAGAATATTACAGGCCTTATGGGGAAGGATCATAAGAATATTACAGGCCTTATGGGGAAGGATCATAAGAATATTACAGGCCTTATGGGGAAGGATCATAAGAATATTACAGAACCTTATGGGGAAGGATCATAAGAATATTACAGAACCTTATGGGGAAGGATCATAAGAATATTACAGGCCTTATGGGGAAGGATCATAAGAATATTACAGGCCTTATGGGGAAGGATCATAATAATATTACAGGCCTTATGGGGGAGGATCATAAGAATATTACAGGCCTTATGGGGGAGGATCATAAGAATATTACAGAGCCTTATGGGGAAGGATCATAAGAATATTACAGGCTTTATGGGGAAGGATCATAAGAATATTACAGAGCCTTATGGGGAAGGATCATAAGAATATTACAGGCCTTATGGGGGAGGATCATAAGAATATTACAGGCCTTATGGGGGAGGATCATAAGAATATTACAGAGCCTTATGGGGAAGGATCATAAGAATATTACAGGCTTTATGGGGAAGGATCATAAGAATATTACAGAGCCTTATGGGGAAGGATCATAAGAATATTACAGGCCTTATGGGGGAGGATCATAAGAATATTACAGGCCTTATGGGGGAGGATCATAAGAATATTACAGAGCCTTATGGGGGAGGATCATAAGAATATTACAGAGCCTTATGGGGAAGGATCATAAGAATATTACAGGCCTTATGGGGAAGGATCATAAGAATATTACAGGCCTTATGGGGGAGGATCATAAGAATATTACAGGCCTTATGGGGGAGGATCATAAGAATATTACAGAGCCTTATGGGGGAGGATCATAAGAATATTACAGAGCCTTATGGGGGAGGATCATAAGAATATTACAGGCCTTATGGGGAAGGATCATAAGAATATTACAGAGCCTTATGGGGGAGGATCATAAGAATATTACAGAGCCTTATGGGGGAGGATCATAAGAATATTACAGGCCTTATGGGGAAGGATCATAAGAATATTACAGAGCCTTATGGGGGAGGATCATAAGAATATTACAGGCCTTATGGGGGAGGATCATAAGAATATTACAGAGCCTTATGGGGGAGGATCATAAGAATATTACAGGCCTTATGGGGGAGGATCATAAGAATATTACAGGCCTTATGGGGGAGGATCATAAGAATATTACAGAGCCTTATGGGGAAGGATCATAATAATATTACAGGCCTTATGGGGAAGGATCATAAGAATATTACAGGCCTTATGGGGAAGGATCATAAGAATATTACAGAGCCTTATGGGGAAGGATCATAATAATATTACAGGCCTTATGGGGGAGGATCATAAGAATATTACAGAGCCCTATGGGGAAGGATCATAATAATATTACAGGCCTTATGGGGGAGGATCATAAGAATATTACAGGCCTTATGGGGGAGGATCATAAGAATATTACAGGCCTTATGGGGAAGGATCATAAGAATATTACAGGCCTTATGGGGGAGGATCATAAGAATATTACAGGCCTTATGGGGAAGGATCATAAGAATATTACAGAGCCTTATGGGGAAGGATCATAAGAATATTACAGAGCCTTATGGGGAAGGATCATAAGAATATTACAGGCCTTATGGGGAAGGATCATAAGAATATTACAGGCCTTATGGGGGAGGATCATAAGAATATTACAGAGCCTTATGGGGAAGGATCATAATAATATTACAGGCCTTATGGGGAAGGATCATAAGAATATTACAGGCCTTATGGGGGAGGATCATAAGAATATTACAGAGCCTTATGGGGAAGGATCATAATAATATTACAGGCCTTATGGGGAAGGATCATAAGAATATTACAGGCCTTATGGGGAAGGATCATAAGAATATTACAGAGCCTTATGGGGAAGGATCATAAGAATATTACAGAGCCTTATGGGGAAGGATCATAAGAATATTACAGGCCTTATGGGGAAGGATCATAAGAATATTACAGGCCTTATGGGGGAGGATCATAAGAATATTACAGAGCCTTATGGGGAAGGATCATAATAATATTACAGGCCTTATGGGGAAGGATCATAAGAATATTACAGGCCTTATGGGGAAGGATCATAAGAATATTACAGAGCCTTATGGGGAAGGATCATAAGAATATTACAGAGCCTTATGGGGGAGGATCATAAGAATATTACAGGCCTTATGGGGAAGGATCATAAGAATATTACAGAGCCTTATGGGGAAGGATCATAAGAATATTACAGGCTTTATGGGGAAGGATCATAAGAATATTACAGAACCTTATGGGGAAGGATCATAAGAATATTACAGAGCCTTATGGGGAGGGATCATAATAATATTACAGGCCTTATGGGGAAGGATCATAAGAATATTGCAGGCCTTATGGGGAAGGATCATAAGAATATTACAGAGTCTTATGGGGAAGGATCATAAGAATATTACAGGCCTTATGGGGGAGGATCATAAGAATATTATAGAGCCTTATGGGGGAGGATCATAAGAATATTACAGGCCTTATGGGGAAGGATCATAAGAATATTACAGAACCTTATGGGGAAGGATCATAAGAATATTATAGAGCCTTATGGGGGAGGATCATAAGAATATTACAGGCCTTATGGGGAAGGATCATAAGAATATTACAGAGCCTTATGGGGAAGGATCATAAGAATATTACAGAGCCTTATGGGGGAGGATCATAAGAATATTACAGAGCCTTATGGGGGAGGATCATAAGAATATTACAGGCCTTATGGGGAAGGATCATAAGAATATTACAGAGCCTTATGGGGAAGGATCATAAGAATATTACAGGCCTTATGGGGAAGGATCATAAGAATATTACAGAGCCTTATGGGGAAGGATCATAAGAATATTACAGGCCTTATGGGGGAGGATCATAAGAATATTACAGAGCCTTATGGGGGAGGATCATAAGAATATTACAGGCCTTATGGGGAAGGATCATAAGAATATTACAGAGCCTTATGGGGAAGGATCATAAGAATATTACAGGCCTTATGGGGAAGGATCATAAGAATATTACAGGCCTTATGGGGGAGGATCATAAGAATATTACAGAGCCTTATGGGGAAGGATCATAAGAATATTACAGGCCTTATGGGGAAGGATCATAAGAATATTACAGAGTCTTATGGGGAAGGATCATAAGAATATTACAGGCCTTATGGGGAAGGATCATAAGAATATTACAGAACCTTATGGGGAAGGATCATAATAATATTACAGGCCTTATGGGGAAGGATCATAAGAATATTACAGGCCTTATGGGGGAGGATCATAATAATATTACAGGCCTTATGGGGAAGGATCATAAGAATATTACAGAGCCTTATGGGGAAGGATCATAAGAATATTACAGGCCTTATGGGGAAGGATCATAAGAATATTACAGGCCTTATGGGGAAGGATCATAAGAATATTACAGAGCCTTATGGGGAAGGATCATAAGAATATTACAGGCCTTATGGGGAAGGATCATAAGAATATTACAGAGCCTTATGGGGAAGGATCATAAGAATATTACAGGCCTTATGGGGGAGGATCATAAGAATATTACAGGCCTTATGGGGGAGGATCATAAGAATATTACAGGCCTTATGGGGGAGGATCATAAGAATATTACAGGCCTTATGGGGAAGGATCATAAGAATATTACAGAGCCTTATGGGGAAGGATCATAAGAATATTACAGGCCTTATGGGGAAGGATCATAAGAATATTACAGGCCTTATGGGGGAGGATCATAAGAATATTACAGGCCTTATGGGGGAGGATCATAAGAATATTACAGGCCTTATGGGGAAGGATCATAAGAATATTACAGAGCCTTATGGGGAAGGATCATAAGAATATTACAGAGCCTTATGGGGAAGGATCATAAGAATATTACAGGCCTTATGGGGAAGGATCATAAGAATATTACAGGCCTTATGGGGAAGGATCATAATAACATTACAGAGCCTTATGGGGAAGGATCATAAGAATATTACAGAGCCTTATGGGGAAGGATCATAAGAATATTACAGGCCTTATGGGGAAGGATCATAATAACATTACAGAGCCTTATGGGGAAGGATCATAAGAATATTACAGAGCCTTATGGGGGAGGATCATAATAATATTACAGGCCTTATGGGGGAGGATCATAAGAATATTACAGGCCTTATGGGGAAGGATCATAATAACATTACAGAGCCTTATGGGGAAGGATCATAAGAATATTACAGAGCCTTATGGGGAAGGATCATAAGAATATTACAGAGCCTTATGGGGAAGGATCATAATAACATTACAGAGCCTTATGGGGAAGGATCATAAGAATATTACAGAGCCTTATGGGGGAGGATCATAATAATATTACAGGCCTTATGGGGGAGGATCATAAGAATATTACAGGCCTTATGGGGAAGGATCATAATAATATTACAGGCCTTATGGGGAAGGATCATAAGAATATTACAGGCCTTATTGGGAGGATCATAATAATATTACAGGCCTTATGGGGAAGGATCATAAGAATATTATAGAGCCTTATGGGGGAGGATCATAATAATATTACAGAGCCTTATGGGGAAGGATCATAATAATATTACAGAGCCTTATGGGGAAGGATCATAATAATATTACAGAGCCTTATGGGGGAGGATCATAAGAATATTGCAGAGCTTTATGGGGGAGGATCATAAGAACATTACAGAGCCTTATGGGGAAGGATCATAAGAATATTACAGAGCCTTATGGGGAAGGATCATAAGAATATTACAGAGCCTTATGGGGAGGGATCATAAGAATATTACAGAGCCTTATGGGGAAGGATCATAATAATATTACAGAACCTTATGGGGAAGGATCATAATAATATTACAGAACCTTATGGGGAAGGATCATAAGAATATTACAGAACCTTATGGGGGATGATCATAATAATATTACAGAGCTTTTAGGGGTGATGAGGTGAATTTTATCATGGCACCAACAAAATCTTCCAAGAGTTCTCTCCCCCCCTGTTGGTAGGTTTGTTTGGTTTGCTAATACCTTGGGGATTATTAATCCACGCGGTATTAACGAACTCTTTTAATTCAACTAATTTATTCATGTTTTCTCGTCACCATATTCCCACCAATGGCATAGCTCCATTTTCTGCATATCAACCCACACATAACCCACCATTCCTCCAATCACTCTGAAGAAAGGCTAACGCTCGGTTAACTCTTTATGGTGGCCAATTTACGTTTTCAACTCAATTGTTAACACTTAATTACCTGTTGCACTCTCACACCGATGCAGCATCACAGTTTCTTTAGAAACTTACCCCCTGTGTACATAAACTTTGATATTTCTGATAACTATTGATAATTGCCACGAAAATTATCTGCATTGTAAATTTTCAGATCAGTTACAAAGGACGAGAAATTCACTACAGATCCCGTGGAAGAGTGCACTCCTTGAAAGAACTCTGGGTGTTTGATGCCACTGCCTGGGACTTAGAGAGTGGAATAAGCACGGAGGCTCGTCATTACCCGAACAGTCACGAGGCTGTGCAACATGCTGTGGAAAAACTCAAAGAAAGACTAGGGATTAAAGGACTGCTACCTGAGTAGTGAAACGACGCACGCGTTCATCTCGGAAAGAATCAATACTTGTCTCCCTCTCCCTTGTAAGTGTCGTGAACTTTGTCATGAACAGCTGAAAAGACGTAACTTGTCGAGTCGTGACATTTCATTTATTTGCGATTTTTTCCCGTCGAGTGTTGCGAAAGGCCTATCGATATATACTTTAGTCGATGAGAGTTTTTAAGCGAAAGGTTCCTGAAAAGTTACCATGACGATAACGGCTTGTGGCAGCCAGGCGTTCATAGCAAAAATTTTGGAGTTGTGATCAGTTAGAATCTGATGATGTATCTTATTTTGTATTTCCCTGAACAGCCCCGGCTGAGGAACGATTAAGATAATGATGATGATAATCATCATCATTGTTAATATTTATCAGATGTAATGTTGTTATCATTATTATCATTATCGTTATTATATACAAAAATTAAATTTTGGTGGAATTAAACATGGAAGTTATGTTCCACAAGAAGTCATTCGTTATTTGTTGAGAACACTACATGTACAATCGTCTTTTACGCCACATATTTAACATATAGGGTTTTACTGACGGTCTCAGCGATTTGCAAAGTATATTGTAAAAGCAACAGAATATAATCTCTCGGCAAAAGATATTATTACTGAAGCAAAAGCAGCCCGACCTCCTAATCAGTTTTGGAGAAAAAGCAGTTTATCGCAGTGTGTATATACAATGTTTTCCATAATCAGTTACCAACAAATCACCATTGAAACAAATTGTCATACTCCAGGGTGTTCCTCATAGATGAGAAGGAAGGGCCCTGGATTTCTTATCTCAAATACAACTTAAAAAAATACGGAGGATGTTTTCTTTTTAGATGTAACTATGATGTAAATGATCTTGACTTAAGTCTTAGTAAGTTTTACTTACAGCTTCTAAGATGGTGGGCGGATTTTAGATGCTCCTTTTCTGATGTGAATTATTCTCAAAATGTAATTTGGAATAATAAGGATATACGAATTAATAACAAACCTGTTTTTTATAAAACATACTTTGACAAGGGCATAACTTATTTGAATGATTTACAGTTCGATGTTGACAATGTGCGTTCTTATGAATTCTTTAAGCAAAAAGGGCTTAACACTAATTTCCTGACTTGGACAGCCTTGAGATCTTCTATTATTAATACGAAATCAAAAAGCTCCTGCCCCATCCCCACAGCGGGTAATCTCGATCCTATGAATTTTGATTATAAGTCTAAATCTTTTAATGCATATACTGCAAAGTGTAAACAGTTTTATTCTACGATGATAACAAGTAAAGCGAGAATCCCGAATGGCTTTAAAAAGTTGACAGCGGATTTTGAGCTTTCAAATGCGCAGGAAGTTTTCTCTATTCCTTATCTTGTTGCGAGCGAAACGTATGTTTGGTCGTTTCAATACAGAGTATTGAATTTCATTTTGTTTACAAACGATAAATTGTTCAAAATAGGGTTAAGTGATTCGGACAACTGTTCTTTTTGTGGAACCTATACGGAAGATCTGTACCACCTCTTCTTTAACTGCTCCTTTGTGCAAGCTTTTTGGAACGTATTTACAGTCTGGTGGTTTGATCTTAGTGGCGAATATTTAATTTTGTCTTCAAAAGATATTATGGTTGGCTTACTTCAGAGGAACGATCTGTTAAATTATTTGATAATTTTAGGGAAATTGACTATTTGGGAATGTAGAAAAAATAACACCTCTCCAATATTTAGATTGTTTTTGCACAAGGTTGAAGTTAAAAAACAAGTTGAAAAAATAATTGCTATAAGAAACAGAAAGCTTCGCGATTTTCAAATTAGATGGGAATTTCTCATATAATTTTGTGTTTGCCCTTTTTTTAAGGAAAAGAATGGAAGACCAATGCATAAACTTAGATCTCATATTCTTCCTTGTTTATTAGTTTATTGTAGTTTATTTTTGTTAGAGAATTAACTGGGCGTCGCCATCGCCGGTATGTGTCACTGTGCAATGTTAAAAGAAAATAGTACTTTTTGTATGTAATGGCATAATTAGTAGACTGTGTTGTTAATAGGGCTGGATACTGTAAGTAGTGTAATTATTAGTGACTGTAAGTAGTGTAAGTATTAGTGACTGTAAGTAGAGTAATGTAAATAAGCATTGTAATTAGTGTAAGTGGTGTTTCATATTGTATTGTAAGCATTGTTTGTAATTAAAAAAAAAAAAAAAAAAAAAAAAAAAACTTCGCACCGTCTGAAGAAAGGACCTTGATTTCACGGTCACCTTCATCGCACACGATCACGTGACCATCGCGATCAGTTTTAACAAACAAACTTCCGGGATCAATCACGTGTCCGCTGAACTTTTTGATAAACTGACCATCATTAGTGATAAGAGACATTTTTTCTCGAAAACAAATCGCCATGAATGACAATCATGTCATTATTTCGTAAAAATGCCACTGACCACGGAGGACCAATCTTCACAGTGTTTTCAGTTTGTGGTCCTGCTACACCTTTCCTCGTCATCAGGTAATTCAAGTCGGTGTCAAACACCTGAAATCGTTTTTTATCGAATTCTGCCACGGTAATATTTCCTGTTTTTTCATTCTTTGCTATACTCGCTGGTCCCTTTAACTTTCCTCTCGTTTTTCCACGTGAACCATATGACGTCACTACTTTGTACTGATGTGGCTTCACATCAACTCTCCAGGAACTACCGGTCAGCGGGCATCCATTAATCTCGATGTCAATTTGGTATGGACCAACGCTCCTTGTATTGTAATGTACTGTATAAATACCATCCTTCTCATCTATGATGTGCACTTCCTCTGCTCCTGACATTGATTCAACAAAGACTGTAACTTGTCCTTGCTCGCTATAAAACTGTTTTCCTTCTGAATCTTTAGTAATGACTGTGAATTCAGCTTGGGCGCCCAAATCGGCTTCATTCAAACCCTTTCCTTTAGCTACTGATCGTGAATGATCACTTACAACTATTTGATCCAAAGACTGCTGAATCATTTCTCTCAAAGCCGTCATGTTTGTGGTATCTACAACGTAACTGATATCATCTGGTGTGTAGACTTTCATTTTCTGGCAGCGGCTTAAAAGCTCTTTACAGGGGGTGAATACAACATTTTTGTCCTCCAGAATTTCCACAGCATTGTCTCTTTGAAAGATACCTTCGCTTCGTTCAACCGACTTCCTCAATTCCGAAGCGAATGTTTCCAGTTTTTCAAGTCGTGCTAAATGATTTTTTTCCTGTTTTTCGTCAATTTCAGTCAACTTTACCTTTACCACATTTTCGTGATCTCTCAGAACTTGAATAAGCTCTTCTACATTTGAAATGACCTTCTTTTTGGCTGCAGCTGTCCTTGATTTGCTCTTCTCCCTCAGCTCCAATTGTTTTCGAATTTTTCTCTCGACAGCAACAATTTCAGCCTTGGCTTCGAACAGGATCTTTTCCAAAGACCTCTTTCGTTCTTCAGCAGCTTGCTGTATGCCAGCCTTCGTGTGATTATCATGAAGTCTTTGACCACAAATGCGACAGATGCAAACCTTGCATTTTCGACAATAATATAAACACTCTTCGTCCACGTGATATCTGCACATGGTTAATAAGCTCTTCGACTGTGTTTTTTCAAGGATAATACCTAGAAAAGCAAGATGAATGAATTTATAAACAGAATGGGGGTATAGATTTCTTATAGCTTTGGGAGCTCTCAAGCTTCGTAGGCATCCGATCGTGTATTTTGTTACATAAAACAGATTTCCAAATTTTCATACTCAGATCAGTCCGAAGGGACCCAACTGGTATATCGCCTCTATTAAAAGAAATTCAATCTACTCCAATGCAGGATAAAGTCGATTTCATGGTGGAAACATCAAACATGGCCAGCTCAATGATGGTGAGCTCTTACTCCAATCAGAGCTCTAAACTTAAAATCCTTCCAAAATCAGTTGTACTTCATCATCTCAATGCATAAACCTCTAAGTGCCTTTTCTAAAAGTTGATTTGTCTCAATCACTGCAGGTAAATTAATTACGATAGGAGCTGTTTCCCAAAGATAAAACCCACTAGCGATTCAAATATGATGTCATCATTTCTTTCAAATCATACCTTTACCAGGAACTTCCTTAGCTGGTGCCAAGGCGTCCAACTTTTTCATGATCTCGTCCAGCTGATCTTTAATATTGTCCTCGTCCTTTTTCCACTCACTAAGTAGTTCCATGTAGTGATCTTCAACTTCAGGATCCATGCACTCGTTTCTAAGATCGTCAATTGCAACTTTATAAGAAACACCTCCTAGTCTAACCAGAGTATCCCGGATGTCACACCAGTAGTCATTGAACTTCACGTCATCAACAGAAGCATTCTCAGCGTGACCGTACACAGTGTTCCTAAAATACTTAACTCGGGCGATGTCTGCTTCCCTGCTGAGGTCTGTTACGGCTGGCATTGCGTCCCAACCGGTCAGCGGAGCAGTAAAGCCGCACAGGTTTCGTAGCAGAATCATCAATAGAGTAGTATCGAATGAATGTGTCGATACTGAGTTAGGGATGGCAGGGAAAAGCTTCCCCCATTGTGTTGGATTGATAATCCTCTTTGCTCTGAGAGATTGTAAGGTGGGTTTGTTTGCCGCCAAAACTGTGTATAGATTTGCTGGTGGATGGAGAGAGTTCAATGTGTCTCGAAGAGCTTGGGTTCCAATATCAACCAGCAGACGGCACAACCTGGCATAGTTTGTTGTCTCTTTAGTGGATGAAGCAGTCGGAGTAGCACTGGCCATGACAAGTGTCTGTTAAGAAATAAATATTTATCATTCATGAACCAACAGAATGATAGTAATTGTCTTACAAACCCTCCAGTCATGATTACACACAATGTCTTGTCACACATGATGGCTCCAAAAAATACTCCGTGGAGGTAAACATCGCTGATCTTTTAGCGACAAAAGTTCCCCTAATTTTTTTTCTTACGGGCAAATTAAGAATAATAATTTATGCCAAGCCATTGCCACCCGAGGGAGTAATCAAATATGCAACTTCATGATAATAACTCACAGTTTAACAAAACACTTGCTTGCATAACTTTGACCTCTAATTTCAACCAATTGTTAAATACATTTGTTTCCAAGCTGGTCCCTTAAAGAGAAAACTTCAAAATAAATAGGTTTCTTTGTTGAATAGTTTGTTTTCATTCGGGTTTGAAAAAGTGACTGACAAATTTTCAAATTTAGAAGCGATCTCTGCATGTTTGAATCTAAATGGATGAATGACTTCCATAATTTTGTGGGTTTGTGAGTCAGAGGTATTTTTCGTGATAATCACGATATTTCAACAGGGAACTGGCTGAAACCTTATCACTTTGCTGAGGTGGCCTGGAGTGGTATGGTGGCGATGAATAATTACTTGCACCCGATGATTAAAGGCCCTTACTTTTACATTTGAATTTTTCAAGTAAAATTTAACACTACACAGACTGTCTCAAGTGGCATTGTCTATTCACCGTGTACAAGAGAATATCAATAGTTTATAATCTATTTCCGTGTATGATTACTAAATGGATGGAATGTAAATGAACAAGACAAACTCAGTGATGAAAAGCAAAATGAAATGCTTGGCGCAATCTAGTTAAGTTTTGTCGTTTGCAGGAATTTCGATGAAATCTATTGAAAAGATCTGAAACTATTTCATGAAACACCTAATCAAAATGAGCACAGGTGACTGATCAGCTTGTGTTTGAGCGAGAAATTTTGCTTCGGACGACATATCAAATTGTCTCTATCATTAGGGAAAGACATATTATATCGAATACTGATTCAAACGTACAATAAACATCTATTTGTATCGAGTCATGAGTAACAAACCTCTAGTCGCGGATTCGTCTGAGTGAGTCCCAGCGAAGCAACAGCAAACGTCACCAAGCAGAAAGTTGATACACAGGGTACCCAAACTCACATAGGAGCGTGAATCACAGCTGCATATCAAAATTGTGAGGGTTCATGGGAACTTTCGGCATAGAGGAAATAAATACCACAACAACGATGGATGTTTTTTTTATTCTGTGCTCTATGACCTAAAGTAGTTTTAAAAGTCATACTAATTTTTTAAAGGAATTATCGTTTGTTATTAATCTTTACTGAAGCTTTTATTTCATCAGCTTGGCCGCGGGCGACAAAATAGTGACGAATCAGGGAGTTTATCCGCGTAGCTTCTATGTGCCAGTTAGTGGCGACATCTCCGGCTTAAATTAAATAATTTCTTTTCGTCAGCAGAGCACTACTAAGTAAATAAGCGGTGATATACGGCTTAATTACTCAAGATTGCGCGGTTTGCCGAAACATTTCAACGCCAGCGCTCCGAGCGCTTTCTGAGGGCTTATTGTCGTGTGTGTCAAGATTAAGATAGCGCTCGCTGACCACAGCTACAGGTCGTTCGATCAGCGATCTTGCCACAACATTTCCATTTTTTTTCGCAAATGACATGGCTTTTTCAGCGATTTTCTTCGCATCACGGTTTCACTCGCTTGTTTTTTTATAAATAAAAGAAGGAAATTATTCTGGCCAGTTTTATTCAAGTTGGTTTTAGAATAAATTTGAATGTGTATATTCTTGGATTTCCCACAAAACTTAACACGGTTTAGAATCCGTGAGAAGAAGTATTCCGCCAACATGATCAATCCGCTGGTATTTTCTTTTGTACAATAGATGCAAGAGCTACATGTACATGCATCCCGAGGGGCTATGGCGTAACCAAAATCACAATTTTTCAAACTTCTGTTCTTTTAAAACAACTGCACGTGATATCTCAAGCCTGAGGTCGAATCGCAATTCAATGAATTCAGTGAAGCGGCAAGAATAACGTTTTACGCGTGTTACTTGCACAATTTTTAAAAGAAACTTTTGTCCCTACAGGTGTGTTTAGTGCAGCGCAGGACCTGAAGATGGAGTGGGTTGTCGTCTCTAATGAAATGAGTTTACTTTCCCTTGTCAACTTTGGCTAATTTTCATTACTGCACAGGTCCTGGGTATGAGTAACAGCCGAAACTCTTACGGCGTGACTAACGAAAGTGTTCATCCAGCAGAGTAGCGAGCGATTTGTTCGTGATTTTTCCTCTGAGATTACAGGTTAGTTCCATACCTTTTTTATACAAAGAGCGTTTTGATCGACATAATTTGTCAGCCACTTTTTCTTCAGATAGTGATGTCAAACTAGATTTTGCAATTGTTACGAGTCTTACAAAAAGTTGTATTTTCGAATGCCCAGTGAATAATGGTCATGAGTGACCCATTATAAATAACCGGAGAAAAACTTCTCAGCATTTACTGTAGGCATAAAAAGAGCAAGTTTTTAAATGCCTGATCGATCTCAGGTCTGAAACAGATAACCATGCATAATTTCATCCTTATACTTATACGTTCATTACGCTTCGTACTGTAAACCTCCGTAACTCAATATTAATTGACTTCTTTTCAAATTTCCAGCGGTGATTTCTAGCTTAGTTGCATTCAGTACACTTCCGATCAGCTCTGTTACCGGCGTTATAACGCACCCGGGACAACACAGTGATAAAGCACAGAGTGTACTTGTGCCCTCAAGAATATTGTTCATCGGTAGAATTGAGAATTTAATTTTTTTGGGACGATAGGGAAAGAAATGCAAGTTACGGCAAATTATTTTCTCTTTCCCCAGAAAACAAAATTTACATCTTTGCTTTCAGCAGTTTCCAACTGCAACTGGATTATCTTTCACATGAACTGTGACACGTTTTCTCTAGTGTGAGGATTACTTATTAAGAATAATGTTGTGAATAAATATATTTAGACAGTACTCGGTCATGGCCAGTGCTGCACCAACTGTTTTATCCACAAAGGAAACAACAAACTATGCCAGGTTGTGCCGTCTGCTGGTTGATATTGGAACCCAGGCTCTTCGAGACACGTTAGATACCATCCATTCTCCAGCAAATCTACCCTCAGTTTTGGCGGCAAACAGACCCACCTTACAATCTCTTAGAAAGAAGAAGGTTATCAATCACATACAATGGGGGAAACTTTACCCTGCCATCCTTACCTCGGTGTCTTCTCGTGACTTTGACACAACTTTGCTGATGGTTCTGTTACGGAACCTATGCGGCTTTACTGCTCCGCTGACCGGCTGGGACGCATTGCCTGTCGTAACAGACCTTAGCAAGGAAGCAGACATTGCCCGAGTTAAGTATTTTAGGAACACTGTGTACGGTCACGCTGAGAAAGCTTCTGTTGATGACGTGAAGTTCAATGACTACTGGCGTGACATCAGGGACACTCTGGTCAGACTGGGAGGTGATACTTATGAAGCTGCCATTGACCATCTTAGAAACGAGTGCATGGACCCTGAAGTTGAAGATCACTTCATGGAATTACTGAGTCAATGGAGAAAGGACGAAAACAACATTAAAGATCAGCTGGACGTAATTACGAAAAATCTTGAAGTCCTGACGTCAAAAGATGAAGGTAAGATACATAAGTAATTAATAAATTATCATGGATGAAAAGGTTGAAAGCCTATCATTTTTGAATATGTTCGGTGAGAGAGGAGTTTTTCATTGCTACAAAAAGGAGTCGGGCCCGCCCTTTGACCTTCCCGACTAATACTTTTGACGGACTAGCACTCAGTTGTAGTTGAAATGACATAACAGCCCCACCCTTACCCTATACTTTTTGGATATAGATTTTATTCCTTTGAGTGATAGGAGACTTTTAGCTGGGCCGTGAAAGAACAGTTTCACGTGGAGAAAATGATAATAACTAAAATAAAATTTAAATGTTGGGGATTTTGTATAGGTTTTTATCGTAAGACGGAAGGGGGTGGTGCCCACGGTCTGTATCACACCCAGGGGCTTGTTCCATTGGTCATAGAGCGCTACAGCTTATGAATGTTTACAGGAGTGTTAATAGTTTCCAGCCATGCTCTCTTCCTGATGGTTAATAAATTTTTCGTGCCAGATCAAGCTCCTTTTGGAAATCCACTTGACAGAGAAAACCATGGGAGCGATTTATTTAGTTCTATTCTGGGGATATTTACTGGAAATGTCGATCTGCATAGTGGCCAGGTACGTGCATATCCGTCGCTGAAGCGTCTTATCAGCCATATCTTAGGTTTTATATCATTTATCACTGAGCTGGAAAACGAAATAAACAATTCCAGAATCATTAATTTTAGTTAATGCTAAAACAGTAACTGGCTACTCAAAGTCCGAATGTAACGTACTCTGATATTCACCGCCTAGCAACTCGCGCGGGATTTGCCCCCAAAAATATTTTAATCTTTACAAAAATAAAGTTAAAACCATCTTTTTGTATTAAATCATCTTACTGTTTTACTAGTACATACTGAAACAACTTTTCAGTTGATTTCAGTGTCGTTGGCTACCCATGGATATTTATACCTCATATCTGCGCAGGTCGGTAAAAGTCCACCAGCCACCTTCACTTTGGTGAATAGCTGTTGACTAGAATTTGTGAATGATCGTGAAATTTAAATTACAAACAGTTTCAATGATCTCAAGGCAAACGATATCGATAGTTCAAACGTTCTCTTTCTCCAAACCAGTTGGATAACTATTTAATATGAATAACGCTTTAAAAGAAACCAAAATTATAAATGAAATAAATAAATAAATAAACTTTATTCAAGTGTCGTGTAACTTTAGCATGGTATTGCTAATTGGGGACATCGTAACATAAATAAAAAAAATAAAAGATATACACTCAAACGTGTGGGAATTAAAAAACTATTATAAACATGCTACTAAGTAATACTAAGTAATACTAAGTAATAGAAATATAGAGTTGTGTGTATATGAACAATCTTAAGAATTGTGGGATTATAGTTTAAGAATGACACAGAAAACCGCCAATTGGATATTTCTCGAGCAAAAAACTTTCTGGGTCCATTTATACAAGTAAGTATGCTTCCCTGATAGAAAGTTTTCCATAGTTTAGACATGTATTATATCTTGGTATAACAAAGTCTGATGTACGTAAATTGTAATTAGTTTCTATTATTTGGAATAATTCAGAGATGTCAATTTTTGACATTGAACATTTACACCATTAGGTCTTGCAATCTTCTATTACGCAATGTTGGTAATCCTGCTTTCTTTGATAGATTTTCGTATGTTGATACTCTTTCCTTGAAAACTCCGCTCTCCGTCCCTTTTCCTGTATCCTCTCCAGTTTCCGCTGAACAGATGCTCTAAAGAATAGTTTAGCTACGGGAGAATTACCGCTTTAAACAGATGTAACTTCGTCTTTTCGGGAACTAGGTGCTTCATTCTCGAGAGGACAACAATTTTGCAATTTGCTTTCTGACAGACTTGTTAAATGTGTGCACCAAAGCTAAGTTTATATCTATAAGGACTCCTACTGATAGTGTTAAGGAACTCCAATTCAATTTCTTCATTGTTAATGAAAATCTGCGCCTCTTGTGTATTCCTTGCTTTTGAGGCTAGACACAGTGTCTGGAATTTGTCTTTGTTTGCCGTCAGGAAATTATTTTTATACCAGTCGCATATATACAATCTGAGCCTCGTTGTTTAACAGAGTAGCAATGTTTCAATCAGCTGATGAGAGGCACTTATTTGAAGATCGTCTGCGTACGTAGAAAAATCACAGTTGTTAATACTATAACTTAAGTCATTTTGAAACACGTTCCATAGCAATGGTTCGAGACATGATCTTGGAAATACGATCTTAAGAGAAGCAATGACTCGTCAGAGAAATTACAGGCTTGTAGTTTCTTGATCATAAGTGACGGAAGGAGAGAGTCAAATGCTTTGCTAGTGTCAGTAGAGGTGACCCCCACAAACTTTCCTTTGTCAATGGCTAGTCTCCAATCTTCTACGAATTTTATTAGGGCTGTCTGACAGCTTTGACCCTTTCTGTAGGTTGACATGTTTTGGGAAAGATGCGAATCCACTTTATTTACTACTTGCCTGCTTAGCAACTGTTCAAAGATTTTGTTTACAACATTTAACACTGTCACGGGCCTATAGTTCTTCTCTATTTTTTCATCTTTCTTGAAAACAGGTACCCAATCCCTTCTCTTCCATCTCTTGGGACAATACCCAGATGTTATTGATAGATTAAAGATTTTGTTAGTGAGGGTGCAAGTTCCTTTGCGGCTAGCTTCAAGATTCTTGGCGGTATTAAGTCGGAACCAGTGGACTTTGAAGGATTAAGACCATCTGAGGCTTTAGCAGTTTCGTCTTAAGAGATCTCTGTAAATGTGAACGTATCAGTAGAAGGCCAGTTGTTTTCAATGTTTGTGACACTTGGATGGCTGTAAAATCGTCCTCTGTTGAAGATAAGCTAGATTTACCACCAATATCGTTAGCAAAGGTAGAAAAATAACCAGCAAATCCTTTCGCAACTACGTTTTGGTCTTTAGCTACAGTTCCATTCACATTCAATAACATACAATCATTAGCGGAGGATCAATTTCCGTTTGCCAGAAGAGGTTTGAAAGTTTTGAAGAATTCCCGTGGTTTAGAGTTCAATTCCTCAGATTTTTACTATAGGGATTTTTTTTTTATTAATTTTTTTTTAATTAAATTTACTTCTTTCATCCTAAGCTCACATTTAAAGGACGAGAAATTTACTACAACTCCAACGCAAGGTTTCACTCTTTAAGAGAACCTTGGGTTTACGACGCCAGAGCCTGTGACATAGAGAGTGGTATCAGCTGTGAGGTACGTGGTTATCATGTCAGGTACGATGCTGTGCAGAATGCTGTGGAGAAACTCAAGGGAATGCTCAAGAGCGAAGGGCTCCTTTACGAGTCGTGATTTGGCATGCATGTTTCTCTGCAAAGTGTAGATCAATTCGAAGCTTCAACATCCCCCGAGCAACCCACCGGCATTTGACCGTCGCCCGTGCCCAGGGTTGGGCAATTTGAACCTTGCTTGGCTGGGGCGGGGATTTTGAACCAGAAGTGTTAAGTCTTTCCAGCAAAACAAACCAGTCTTTAAAAGTTCAGATACCGTGGGTTTGCCCGAGGGAGGACGTTGAAGCTTCGATTTGATCGACGCATAAGGAAACTCAAAACGCATGAACGACTTGGGGCCAAACTAGGCAAAAACTCGTAAGAAGCTTAAAGGAAAGACTTAATATAGACTTAGTACTATTTACATCTTATTAAATAAGGCTGAGCATTAATAGTTGCAAGGTTTTCAGTAGATTTAGAAACATTTGTTACATTTTACTTAGGTAAGAAAAAAATTATTCAACGAATTCGCAGAACAGGTTGAAAAAGCTGCAAAGATGACATCCATCTCGCCCTACCCGTTCACTATGATTAACTCGACGATCTTTCATGCTTGAGTACTTGACTTTCCAATCCTGTCTGTCCTTAATGTTGCCGCAATGACTTATTTCCTACTTTTTAGCCATTTCTTTCTCAATCGTTTGATTGTGTTGTTCTGTTGTTTCCTCCGAGTTTGCTTTTTTCTGTTCAATGTGTTTTATTTTGTTTGCTTGTTTTGTTGTTTTTTTTTTAACAGATTGGATTTTTTTTACGGTTATTAGATTTGATTTGATTTTTTGTGTGTAATTTGGTCTCTTTGTTGTCTCATATATTTGTTTGAAATTTTACCATTGTTTTTTTATTGGATTTTCATAATTCTTTTGTTTCTTTGCCGTGTTAATTTTTTCTGTTGTTTCTTCAGCCATTATTTTTTTTAATCTTTCAATGTTTTTTTGCTTTTAATTTACTTGTGCCCTGAGCACAAGGCTTTTTTCTTTTTGCTTTCTTGTTCTTTGGTTTTTTTTGTTGTTGTTGTTCGTTTGTTTCTGAGCTTTTTTTATTTAGAATTTTGGTCATTTCTTTGTTTATTTTGCTTCAGGATTATTTCAATTTTTTGTGGGTTACCTGTTTCAAATTTGCAACTCAAGGTAAGTGCAATGGGTTGTTAATTTGAAGCACGGTGTCACAATATGACAGCGTAGAGGCTTCTGTTCGCTTTAAGTCCTCGTTTTAGCTCGTAGGAGGTCAACGAACAATACTTCATAGGAGAAAAAGTCGCTGCTGGAATTTTCAGTATGTCGGCGGTTAGAGCCCGGATCAAATGAGGTCACGTCACTGAAGCAACCAAATATTTTTTCAAATTGATGATCAAATTATGGAAAAGCGAGAAACGTTCTGGATGTCATCTTTGCAGCTTGGCTAATAAACGTAAAAGCTTATGTACAGAAATAGTGCTTTGTTAAAAGAATTGATATTATTTAATATGATATGATGAAAACATTGGCGTTTTGACTTATGAAAAAGTGCAAAAATCCTTCTCTAAATTAGCCAAATATCATCTCTGCAGCTCGTCTTGAAACAACAAGCTTTCATATGAAATATATTCACGTACATTTCGAGTTGATGCATGTTTAAACCAACTAAGCAAAAAATAAGAAAAATGACTTCAAAGCAACGAAGCAGTCTCAAATCTGTTTCAGCACATACTGAGCTCCAATTTTACAACTAAACTCAAAACATTACAAGCCTATGTGCAGCAACAGAGCTGTCCTGAAATAACTAATTAATATAATTAGCATTCAGAAAGTTTGTTCATCGTACTATGTTTAACATAGAAAACTTATTTCTGTTGAATAATTTGTGAAATACTCAACTTAAGTTGTTCATCAAAGCTTTGGATAAAAAACCGAATATACAAAAGATAATTGGCTGTGAACTCAAAATGTCCCTGGTTTAGGGAATAAATACGAATAAAACATAAAACTTTCGAAAATAGAAAATAGGTTTCAGAATGTCAAAAATAATTTGCTGTATATCGGTAAATTAATATATAGTTATAAAAGCAATAAAAAAAAAGGAAAATAAAAGAATATAATGAATTTAAAAGTTAGATGTTTGGTGACAAAATCTGACATACCACGAAACAAATGGTAGAAGAAAAAATGGAGAGTAGAGAAAGTTCAGCCTCCTAGGTACGTTTTCATTCAAATATATCTGTGGCATTTTTTGCTGTAAAAGTTTTAATTAGCCATAAATTATTTGATTGACCACGGTTTAACAACCTGCTATTTTGTTCTTTGTTGTAATTATTCCCCCCTCCCCCCCTTTATTCCACCATATATTTTAGATATCTATACATTGATTACTACTGGCCTGTTCTAAAAGTCTCACCTTGGATATCATTGAGGTACTTTTTGGACTTTGTCATAACAATCCTTTGCTTCATTTCTCTACTGCAAAAACATCAAACAAATGTAAGATTAAGATCAGGAGAGGTTAGAAGAGCTTGATTCATAAGCGCAGGGGGGGGGGGGGGGGAAGGGAAGAATCTGGCCCACCCTGAGAAGCTTCCAAGCATTTAATCGATAAGCTATATTGTAATCGACGAGCTATTGTAAGTCGAAGGAAAATATGAGCTTAGGATAAGACTAATATACAGCTATCTATCGAGGATAAATAAGTTAATCATAAGGACTACAATTTCGTCAATCGTGACTGGTTTAAAAAACTTCTATTTTCCATAAATTCATCCACTCGCCGAGTTGTTATCGGACAGTTTGTTATCGGATAGTTCAATTAGCCAATCACATTCAAAGTTGCAGTTTAAATCAAGAGCGATAATCAGTCTTTTAATTCAATTTTTCATTTCTTTCATAACTTGGTTTTCTCGGAAATTGTACGACTTATAATTGGACGACTTCGTGTCGTCCAGTTCGGTTGTAAGTAATCATGCTCGTCACTGTCGTCCGATTTTGTTATCACTCGTATGATTACAGACCGAATTGGATCCCACTCAGTCCTATTACAATTACTAATTGTATTGAATCGTCTCTGAATAACTTTGCGTATGAGATAATTGTGTTATTTGCTGGTCTAATTCTTCTTTATCTAAATTTTTACCAAAATGGATACAACGAATACTCACAATCACTTAAGAAATGGGCGGAGGAAAAGAAGAGCGATCCAGGAACCTAAAAAGGAAAATAGTACATAGGCGTGCATAGATATGGAATTTCTCTTCGAGTGTTGACTACTCACTGGCTCATGAGTGAGACAACAGAATACTGACAAGAAGGAGTGTATATCGCATTTGTCTGCTTATATATATATCATTTAGATTACCCATTAAAGAAACATACCAAAAACTTAAGAATATTCTTCAATTTCTGGTGGATCTCTTTTCCGAGCCCATACTTGATAGCGCATTTTTCACTGCTTCCGCCATGAAGGACAAAAAAAAATTATGCGTACCCACGTAAGTGAGGATAAAAGCTTCAGGGTATCTGCCAAAGCAAAAGACATTCTATCGTTGATAACTGTTGTGCAAACGGATTACATGTTGCAACATTCTTTAGGGCCTATCAAAAAAAAAAAAAAAAAAAAGAAAAGGTAGGGCGTGATTGGAAAGAGGCTAATGAGACACGAGGTTTGATAATTCATGATAGCATGAGAAAATCGAATTCAGTGATTGTTAATTATACTTATACATTTTTTTTGCACTTAGGACTGAGCTTATATGATTTTGATACTTACGAGATCAATTCTCTCACGGTCTGTTTGAATTCCTTCCTATTTTTGAAATGATCTTTCTTCGGAAGTTTATTTGTATCTACAAAGATGATATCTTTGCCATCTGCCGTTCAAACTCCTGCAAAATAAATTGACCAGAAATTACATGTATTTACATCAAAACTGAGAGGCATCCAGCGCACAAGTCTAAGACCTGACTGACGTGTAATAACATCTTTTCATTTCATCCTTGGTTCCATCAAAAATAAACTAAAAAAGCGAAAATAAGGCAAGTACAAATGAATGTTCTCGCCTTGGTTTTCAAAACTCAATATGAAACCATAAAGCTTTATTCAGTCTTGGGTATAAATAATTAATGAATCAGTACCCATATTGATTGGACTCTGGCACGTCACTGTCAAACAGGATCAAATAGGATCTCTTCCGTGACTTGATCTTCCTCAGCTTCGGTAATATTACGCCGGAAAGCCCCAGGGGCTGTCCTGCGGGGCTATCCTGTCCTGCCCCAGGCCGGAGCAAAAAAATTGTGGAGCGTAAGGGCGCATGTCAAATTTCTAACTCTGAAACTTCGTTCTTTAACGTAAAACAATGCATACTTACAACACTACCCCTGTTCCTATTTATACTTATCAATACTCACGTTTATGACTACTCACAAAAGAATTTTTCTCTTAAACTAGCTTACAATACAAATTATATGATGCTTACCCTACTTGCATCACGAATTTTAAATCAATAAGGAGCTTACTCTATATACTAAAATAATAATATTTGCATTGTACAAGATGAGGTTATACAATTTATGAGAGGTAGACTACAGCACAACAAAGACACAATGTAGATACTTCAGCTTGCTGACTTTATTTAGGTCATCAGCCCTCGTACTTTCCAAGCTACAATCATGTTATCCCATTACCTTAGCTTACGAGAGAAAATAGATACAGTAACATTCATTTACACTATAGCAATACAAGGTTAAGTGCGCTCAGTCTTTTCTGTTGCGTCTCGAGAAGCGATTACTGAATCCTCGTGTGTATATTTGGAGTAAACGTGCAAGGTCTCATCCTTTCACATCAGGAAAATGTGAGAAGTTGGACTATGTAAAGTGTGAGGTAATGATCATTTTCTTATAAAAGAATGGATCATGAGGGTCAGTTTATATAAGTTACCTTAGAAATTTTGTCGTCCTCTGATGGTTCATCCTTCACTCTCCACACCACGAGGTTGGAGAAAATTGCCATATCAAAGGAAGTGCTTGCCAATATGGTGAACAACTTTCATTTCCTGATGCTACCAGCGTAAAAAAAATTGCGAAAAATTGTTCACATGTCAAATTGAGCCGCGAATTAGCTTATTACCCCAAAGGATAAGCGGTCAAATCTGAAAAAAAACTAGAAGCAACCACGCTTAATTAAGACATATCTTTATATGACATTTGCTGAAGAAAGTAAAGTTTCCTGTTGTAATATTTCGCCCGAAGAATCTTTGCACTGGCTCATAGAAGTCTCACCTTCCACGGTATGGTTCCTTCTATCTCTTTTGTAGATAACATTGCTTTGGTAGTTAATTATAACATGTGCCGCATTTGCTTGCTTCAGATACCCGGCTTAGACTGACAGTCGTTAATACATATTGACTTTAATAGATTCTTACACCCAAACTGTTTTGATTGGATACAGCTTATTACAGACCCCTTCTTGTGAACAGGGACAAGGCTTTGCCAAGTCGCCAACTGAATCTTTTGCGGCAGCAAAATGCTAGAAAAAAAAACTTATCTTCATAAATTAAATCTCCTTCTAGTCCCGTAAACGGTATGAAACTCCTAAAAGATTTATGAAAACAACGTATGGTCTCGTAATTAGGCTCAATGTCTCTTTCTTTTTTACAGGAAGTGTACATTTTACTCAAGGGGGGCGGTGAAGCATTGTTGGAATCACTACCATAAAATCTTAAATCTGTTAAAATCTAAAACATTCCTTCAAAGTTTTGGAATTAAACCCAAATACAAAGTGCCAACTATTTTCGGAGCTTAAAACACAGTTGCTGTTATTGGTCTCCTGGCTTGTTTAAGTTTTGAACTGCGAGTTTTCCACATGAGTTCTTAGAAAGTTTTCTCCAAACATTTCCACCAAACAAAAAAAAAACGAGGCTTTATCGATAAACTTCAAATGGCGAACCTAACTTATCTGCGTCGGGAAACTAACGCTACAAAACATCTGAAATTATATTGATTCATTCTTGACGATCAGAACAAACAACACATACCTCCATGACACAGCTTGCCAATGGTAATTGGCAAGCTGTGTCGTGGAGGTATGTGATCATGTGAGGTATGTGATCTCGGTCGCCGATTTTGCCTTTCACGACAGTTCCCCTAAAATTTCTTGTGCGTCTTCAAGGGCTGCCCACAACTGCTCAATCATACTTTCTATGTCCGTTACTTCGGAATCCTTCACCCATAGTCTCTCTAACTCGTGTCTGAGTTTTGTTACTTTTGTCTTTGCGGAGCGATATCTTCTTTTAATCTGAATAAACAGAACGTCGTTTTGCTTCTGTTTGTCGACTCCATCCACAATTTCGTCATTTTTCTCGGTAACATCGCTGTGGTCGGATTCGACAGCCATAGTGCACAACTCAAAACTCAAAAACTCAAATCGCAAACGAAACCTCAGACAAACACCAGTTCATACCTTTCTCCCATCGTAGTCGCCAGAAATGTTGGGAAGCGGTAACGAAAATCTCCTTTAAAAGCAGGCACGTTTAATCGGTAAAAAGACGGTAAAACGGTAACGGCTTAAAATACATACTCAAAAACAAAAACCTCCAAAATGCGACTAAAACTGAAAAAGAAAAAAAAACCACGCGAGAAATCGTACGCGTAACATGCATATGAACTGGTCTAATTTAAATGTCTCAGCGTGCGCGCTAATCGCACGACACGCCAGTCCGGTACTTTCTTCTTATCAGAAGGAATTCAATGAAACAAGGCCGCATTAAGTCTCCTTGTGTCTCGTCAGAGTGTATCATTCGAATTTACTTTTAGTGGAGGAAAGAACAGGTTTACACACGCCATTGCAGCAAACAAACCAGCAAACTCTCACAACTTCAAAATATCAAATATTAATTAATCGTCGATGAGAGTGAATAATACTTTCCGTTAGATTATTGACTATTTTTGAGGAAAACATTGTCGTGATAGTTCTTGCCAAACTAGTTTTGTTGTTTTTGTTGCGCTTTTTTTTTTCCTACGTGCTCTCTAATTGACAGGTGTCAGATTGTGACAGATACTTGTATAAAAATGTTTCAAAGTTTGTTTGGAAGCCTTTTAAATAAACTTTATCATTACACGAATTGGAAATGTTTCGGTGAAGCATCTCCCTTTAATTTGCATCACCTCTATTTTAACTACCATTTACTCGCTCAAAAATTGCTCAGTTTATGGAAGATCTTGCCGTATCTAAAGCCCTAAATCATACGGTTTATTTACCGGCTGAGGGTTGGTCCAACTATTTTCGGAGCGTAAAACACAATTGCTGTTTTTGGTCTCCTGGCCTGTTCAAGTTTTGAAGTGCGAGTTTTCAACGTGAGTTCTTGGAATTTGTCTCCAAACATTTCCACCAAACAAACAAAAAATAAGACGTTATCGATAAACTTCAAATGGTGAAATTAACTTATCTGGGTTGGGAAACTAACGCTACAAAACATCTGAAATTATATTGATTCATTCTTGACGACCAGAAGAAACAGACATCACATACCTCCATGAAACAGCTTGCCAATGGTAGATTTCTATCGCGATTTTCTTTTTACGACAGTAAAGCTGTACTGCTTAAATATGCGACGAAAGTGTAATTTGTTTCGACTAGTTTCTTCATGCTGTCGAGACATATAATGATGACTTGCCTTTTTCAGCGATAATAATTATTCTAGATGTGACCATTAATTGGGTTTTAGATGAGTGGAAAGTTTCGTGTTTTCTAAATCAAAATTTCTTAATTATTATCAATAAGTGTTAAGACCAAAATGGAAGCCTGGCTGATATCCTTCGCGGGGTAATGATGTGATTTGCTTTAAGTTTTATTGACAATCATGCGCACGCGCAAAGTTAAAAACAGTTCAAGACAATCTCTCATCTCAACGTCTCACGGGAAACCCACTGGCGTTTGACCGTCGTCCGTGTTCAAGGGCTAGGGAATTTGTGCCTTTGCCTGGCTGGGGTAGGGAATTTGAACCGAAAGTGTCATGTCTTTCCAGCGGAGATTTGCTCGAGGGGTAGAAAGTCACGGTTGTAGAATTTGCCTTTTACGAAAAAGTTGGGTGGGTTGGGCATTTGGGATATTGAAGCTTGGATTTGAACGATACATAAGAAGGAAACTGGAAACGGGTGAACAATTGAAGTTTTTCTGTCTTCATAAACGCCTTGGGGCCGGACTCGATCACGAAGTGAGGCAATATTGTACAAGGACATCAAAAACTCGCAAGAAGCTCAAAGGAGAGACTCAACAGACTCAGTGCTATTAACATTTTATTAAATAAGGCTAAGCATTAAAGGTTACAAAGGTTACTTTCGTGCTTTAGTACTTGACTTTCGGATCCTGTCTGTTGTTAATGTTGTCGAAATGACTTATTTGCCATTTCTATCTTACTCATGTCATTGTGTTGTTCTGTTTTCTTCATATTTTGCTTATTTTCTGTTTTATTTGTTTATTTTGTGTTTTTTTAATTTTGTTTATTTTATTCGTTTATTTTCTTTGCTGTGTTAAATTTTTTTTTCTGTTTTTTCTTTAGCAATTATTTTTTTTAAACTCTTTTGATATATTTTGCTTTGAATTTACTTGTGCTCTTAGCACTTTTTTCTTTCAAGTCTGATAGACTTTTCTTTTTTTTTTTGCTTGCTTGTTCTTTGTTCTCCTTTTTTTTTTAGAGCTCTTAGCTAATAATAATTTTGGTCATTTATTTGTTTGTTTTGCTTAACCGTTGTTTTTTTTTTTGTCTTTTTTTTTACGTTTCTTGTTTCAAACTTGCAACTCATGGTAAAGTTAAAGGTGTTTGGTGACAAAATCCGGTATACCTGCAAACAAATGGCAGAAAAAAATTACCACAACTAGTGATTTTTCTCTTTATTCGAGCATGTATTTTAGATATCTATACATTGATTACCACCCTGTTCTAAGTCTCACCTTGGATATCATGAAGGTACCTTTTGGACGTTGTCATAGCAATCCTTTGCTTCATTTCTCTACTGCAAAAACAATCAAAAAATTTCAGAGTAAGATCAGGAGAGGACAGGAGAGCTTAATTGTTAAGCGCTGGGCAGGAGGGAGGTTTCAATCAGCCAATCACCTTCCAATTTTGTAGTTTAAATCAAGAGCGACATTAAACAATCCCCCCCTCTTTTGTCAGTCGATTAATGCAAAGTTCCCTTTCTTTCATTCCTAGGCTTTTCTTCTTCTCTCAGAAATTTTAATTGTTATTATTAATTTATGGTAAGACTTCATGTCGTCCAATTTGGTTGTAAGTAATCGTACTCATCGCGTTCGTCCAATTTTGTTATCACTCGTATGATTACAAACCGAACTGGATTCCACTTAGTCCTGCTAACATTACTAATTGTATTATTTCGTCTCTGAATAACTTTGCATATGAAATAATTGTGTCTTTTTTGCTTGTAAAATCCTTCTTTATCTAAATTTTTTTCAAAACGGATACAACAAATATTTACACTCACTTGAGAAATGGACGGAGGAAAAGACCAAGTGCCTTCAGTTTCCTTTGTGGTTTGAAGATGATGCATTTAGACAAGCGATCCAGGAAGCTGAAAAGGAAAAGAAAGAGAGAATAATACATAGGTGCAAGTAGATATGGAATTTATCTTCCATTGTTTGACTTCTCACTGACTCCTGAGAGAGAAAACAGAATCCTGACGTCAAAGAATCTATATCATGTTTGCTTGCTTATCAAAATCATTTGGATTACCCGGTCTTTAGTTTTTCATAAATTTTTGTTCTCAGCTCATCCTTGATGGTGCATTTTTCACTGCCGCCATGAACGACAATCAAAAAGTGATGCGTGTCCACGTACGTGAGGATAAAAGCTTCAAGGTATCTGCAAAAAAAAAGACATTCTATTGTTGGTAACCGTTGTGCAAACATATTACACGATGCAACATAGAGCCGGTTGGAAAGAGGCTAATCGGACACGAGATTTGATAATTCATGATAGCACGAGAAATCCGAATTCAGTAATTGTTTCACTATACATTTTCTTGCGCTTAAGACTGAGCTTATATGATTTTGATACTTACGAGATGAATTCTCTCACGGCCTGTTTGAATTCCTTCTTATTTTTTAAATGTTCTTTCTTCGGAAGTTTATCTGTATCTATAAAGATGATATCTTTGCCGTCTTCCGTTTTAACTCCTATAAAAAAAAAGAAGAGAAATTACGTGTATTTACATCAAAACTGAGAGGCATACAGCGCACAAGTCTAAGACCTTACTGACGCGTGATAGCATCATTTCATTTCATCCTGGAGTGCCATCAAAAATAAACCAAAAAAGCCAAAATAAGGCAGTTGCAAATAAATATTCTGGCCTTGGTTTTAAAAATCAGTATGAAACCCTAAAGCTTTATACAGTCTTGAGCTTAAATGATAAATGAATCAGTACCCAGACGATATAAGGCGTCTTCATATTGATTGGACTCTGGAACCTCCCTGTCAAATGGGATCTCTTCCGTGACTTGGTCATCCTGTGCGTTATCACTGCCGGGGCTTTCCTGCGCAGATGTAGTCACCGGTGTTGCGAATGGCTCCTTGTTTTTAAATGCTTAAATCAAGAATAGCTTTTAGTTTTGTTTTCTCTGTGGAGAAACCCAATTCAAAAGATAGGTATGTTTTCTTAACGGAAAGTAGCTTAAATGAAACCAAACAAATGCTACATACTATTGTAATTAATCACCAAGTTTAAAATATTTTCACACGTCTAATTGCAATCGTTTTCAGATTGAAAAAAAAAAGATCTAGCCCGGTGAACATAGAACAAGAGTGTCGAAAGTGATCTGCAAATTCCATTGAATATACAACGCTGTGTGATTGGTCAGGGAAACTCGCCACACTGTTTTAACCAATCAGATGCAGGACAACACTTAAAACAACCAATAAGGCTTCCGACCAATTGACTCCGGTTAAACTAACAGCAAATAACAAACACATCAGTTCTTCTTATTAGCTTTATATAAAACTTACGACTTCCTCCGTCCAGGTTTGAGCTTCCACATTTATATGTCGGCCACTTTCCTTTCCGGGCTAAAAATATTGGGGGAAAATATGTATAAGATATGTAAATAAGTTACTTTGAATATTTAGATAAAGAAAAAGGACAAAGGACGAGGTTACTCATCATGTACGATACACGAGGCGTAAAAATGACCAGTAGAACGAAACCTCCACATAATGACATTGGAGGTGGCTACACCATGCAACAAAGGATTTATTTTATGACTTATATTGATTTTTGACGTATATGTAAGTTGTTATAGCCTTGCCTCACTTAGCTTCGCTTTGCCCGCCCTGCTTAGATTACCCCTTTACCGTTTTGAAATCGAATCCAATCTTTTAAAAAACACATGACCGTAATAGGCAATTTACTAGTGTATGTGACTTTTATAAGGTGTAAAGCCTTGTTGCGTGCGTCGCTTCCCCTACTTTTAGGACTTACAAGGCCCAATTTCCAACGGTTCCACAACGTTTTTGTCTAGAAAAGACAGTGGATATTTTCTGTTGCTTTGTTGCTTGGCGCAATCGTCATCTGATTGTCCCTGATAAACAACAGTAAATGTTACAGGTGTTAATGTTTTTGACGGAGG
This sequence comes from Pocillopora damicornis, assembly GCF_964200805.1. Classification (NCBI taxonomy): domain Eukaryota; kingdom Metazoa; phylum Cnidaria; class Anthozoa; order Scleractinia; family Pocilloporidae; genus Pocillopora; species Pocillopora damicornis. The sequence continues at coordinate 1,624,699 of NC_142676.1, forward strand.
ATGTTTCAATGAAGTATTTTAAAGCATGTTTACGATGCTTAATGTAAAGGAGGCTGTACCCAGGCCGAGATAAAAACTTGTGAAATTGAAGGGTTTCTGCCAAATTTGTAACTCCGAAACTTTGTTCTTTATTGTAAACGATTGCTATTTAGGTCATCAGCCCTCGTACTGTTCAAGCTACAATTATTTTATCCCATCACCTTAGCTTACGAGAGAATATTGATACAGTAGCATTTATTTATACAATATCGATAGAGGGCTAAGCGCGCTCAGCCTTTTCTGGTGCGTCTCTAGAAGCGATTACTGAATCCTCGTGTGTATATTTAGAGTAAACGCGCAAGGTCTCATCCTTTCACTTCTAGAGGAGGAATATGTAAGGTGTTGGACTGTGTGAGGTAATATATGTCTTACCTCAGAACTTTTGTCGTCCTCTGATGTTTCATCCTTCACTCTCCACGCCATTAGGTTGGAGAAAATTGCCATACCAAACGAAGTGCTTGGCTCCGCATCAGGAAAATTGTTCACCATATTATCCTGTTTTGCAGGACTGTTCTTCTTCTAAGGAATAACAAAAAAAATGTCAAACTGAGCCGCAGATTCGCCAGAGGAGAACCAGTTATAGCTAGAAAACTAGAAGCAGCCACACCTACAACAGATCTTCACATGATATTTACTGAAGAAAATAAAGTTTCCTGTTGTAATATTTCGCCTGCAGAATCTTTGCACGGGTTCATAAAAATCTCTATGGCTCTTTTTATCTCTTTAGTAGATACCATTGCTTTGGTAGTTAATTATAACATGTGCTGCATTTACGTGCTTCAGATACCCGGTTTAGACTAAAAGTCGTAAATGCAGATTGATTTCAATAGATTATTACGCCTAAAAACTGTTTCGATTGGATAGAGCTTCTTACAGACCTCTTCAGGTGAAAAGGGACGAGGCTCTGCCGAGTTTTCAACTGTATCGAGGCAATCGTCTGCGGCGGCAAAATTCTATAAAAAAAAAGAACATCTACATAAATTAAATTTCCTTAACATCAATGTAAGATGGTTTACAATCCACTGTTCCAGTACCGTAAACGGAATTAATTCCTGAAAAGACTCACGAAAACAACATGATGGTCTCGTGTTGAGGTTCAAACGTCTCACAAGGTTATTATAATATCCAGATAAACTATTGCCTTCTGCTACAGTCCTACCTCAATGGATGCTTTTCCAGGCTCTTTACTGGCATATTCTTCGGTAGAAAGTCTTTGACTATTTGTTCGTTTCGGATTATCCGTCGGACACAATGCTGAAACATAGGACTTGACCGAGACGACCGAACCGTTTTCTTCTGAAGGCTGTGAATAATTAGGAGGCTTATATGATAACGATTGCATATGTCGGACAGCAGTTCCAAACAGGGTGGAATCTCTAGCCTCTCCAGGCTAAGAGTCAATAATTATTAGGTATGTGCAAGCAATAATCTTATTAAACTGTGAGCTTGTTTTTTTTTCCTCTCCTTTTTTCTAAACCAAAAGATTTCAGAGAAGTGACAGCAGTTACAAGATCCGTTAAAACCCGTTTAAAAGGTAATGGACTCTTAGAGTAGACAACGCCCTCCTCCAACCAAACAACATAGTGAATATGGTTGATTTCCTTTTTCGAGCAAGTGTACATTTTACTCAAGAAGGCTGTAAAGTCATTTTTGGAATCACGACTCTAAAATTATGTCTGTTTAAATATAAAACATTCATCCAAAGTTTTGAAATTAACGCCAAAAACAGAGTGCCAACTATTTTCAGAGCGTAAAACACTGTTGCGTGCTGGTAAATCTGTTATTGGTCTCCTGGCATATTCAAGTTTTTGACTGCGAGTTTTCTCAAAAGGAGTCCTTAAAGAGAGTTTTCTCCGAACGTTTTCGCGAAACAAAAAAAAACAAACAAACTGGACTTTTTCGATAAACTTTAAATGTCTAACCTTTCTTAACTGCGTCGGGAAACTAACGCTACAAAACATCTGAAATCATATTGTTTCATTCTAGAAGAAATTCTGAGGACCAGAAGAAACAGACATTACATACCTCCATGAATGAGGCCTATGGTAGATTTCTAGCGCGATTTTCTTTTTCCGACAATAAAGCTGTAATGCTTAGGTAAGCGGAGAAATTAATCTGTTTCAATTAGTTTCGTCACGCTGTCGTAACAGATTGATGACGTGTTCTTTTTTAGCGAAAGTAAATATTCGAAATGTGAGCAATAATTGGATGATTGGTTGAATGGAAAGTTTTGTGTTTTCCGGAATTAAAATTTCTTTCTTATTATCAATAAGTGTAGAATAGTTAAGACCAAAATGGAAGCCTGACTGATATCCTAAGCGGAGTAACGAGGTGATATGCTTTAAGTTTGATTGAAAGTCATGCGCGCGCGCAAAGTTAAAAACAGCAACAACAGCAACAACAAAGAAAACAAAACAAGAAGCAGCACCAAAACGTCTGTCTTTCCGTCTGTCTGCATGTCGTTCTGTCTATATGTCTATGTGCTTCTTTGTTACCGCCTCTGCGCGGCACGCTTGAGAAATTGTTTCTCGATTCGTTTGAGGTTTATTTATTGGTTTGTCTGTTTTTTTTTCAAGCAATAGGTACCGCCTAGTTGTCAAAGTACTTAAAAATGTCTATTCTGGACTATTTACCGTCTTAACTGATGGCGAAATATAATGAAGCTACGTAAATTATTCTTCGAATGTTGAACGTTTCACTGATACCTTTATGCAGTTTCACGCAGCAGTGACCCGCTGTCTAACCCCTCAAGGCGCGATGCGACCGGGTGGGTCAAGTCTTTAAAAGGCTTCGTTATCGATTACCAAAGATCATGCTATTCGTTATCACGCCCCATAGGACTATCACTGATTCTGAGAGGGGTGCCTGGCAGCATATCCACCTAGTCCCCGATCCCCTTTAAGCAAACCACCGTTACAGTCTCGTGGAGGAGAGATCAGGGCGAAAAAAGAAGTGTTCAAACAAAGACAACCCAGATCAGACATTGTGGGCAGTTCTGCCGGTCTTGGATCGGCCCTTTTGTTCTTCAGCGCTAATGTGCACGAGCAGGTACATGGACTGATCCGACCTTACCAGCAATCAATTAATTTTATTTTCTCTGAAACAACGGCATATTTTCACAAGTTATATTAATCATTTTATTTCAGGGAACGATAGAGAACAACCCTGTGAGACCCTTAAATTTTGAGTCGTTTGATCTTATAACACTACTGCCTCTTGTGTTGAATAATTGTGTTGTTTTACCTTAATTTGCTGTATTAAATTTAATCTTCATCCAGTTGAACTGATCGTAGCTTGAATGGTTAAATTATTATGTACGCTAAGCCTGATCTTCCACATATGCTTTTGAAAAAGTTAATTGGCGATCTCTATAAGAGCGGTCCTGGGCATTTCGCATCGGAAAAAATTTTTGCCACAAACTTTGCACAATAAACTATCTTGGGTAGTAAGTAAATAAGGCCACATTGGTTTCTGGAAATACGTCAAAAAAATTTTTATGACAGTTCTCAATAATCAAAGCTGTAAAAGCCCCTTTTTGACCTCTTGCGACATCGTTATGCTCATTAAATAATGACCTCTGGGAGAATCGAATTTTTATCCCAGAAATCGTAGGATTCCGGTTTTAACTGCGCATGTCTACATGGTTAAGCTATTGCCTCCGGTTGACTTCTGCGCGTGCTCAAAACAGAGCACACGGTTCTTTACGCCGGCGGAAGAAGAAAAGAACATAACTTAATTTTCTGTACGTGAACTTACGACTCATCGTAATTAATCGAAAATGTAATTTACAAACCAGAAGAAAATACCGAGATTTTATCCAGAGCACCTTCTGGTGCTCCTGGAGGTTTGGAAGTGAAAGAAAAAGGGATAAGTAATGGGCCTTTAACGTAGCTTTTACGCTGTTTCCAGGTTCCCGCGTGTGGTAAATCGATAGCAAGCTATTAATAGTTAGTGAAGATGGACTTTGAGAAACCATAAGTGCAGCAGTGTTATCTGCTTAAAGAAAATTGGGCTTAGAGGAAATGAAAAAGGAATAATGACAAACTTAAGAAGCGATTGGTTTAGATTCCAGAGAATTCCTACAACAATATAATAAGTTTTACTTTTGGAGGGGTTGTCTGCGATGCAACCCAAAATATGTACGCATCATCCTTTCTTAACTCGATATTTGCATGTTTTGTCAACTAAATATAAACAGAATGTAATTCTCCATATATTGGTAAACAGTTTCATTTTGAATGTATTAAATTCTGTTGAATGTTTCTGATCATAGTTAATTGAACACAAATACACAAATATATTGACACGGAATTTTGAATGACAGATATGTATATTGTAATTGTAAAAAAAATGCTTATTATAATGCAAACCAGCTGTAAATGTAGCATCGTGTAAAACCTTCATACTTAAGGACCTCAGCATTTCTATGGCCAGCTATCTCAAGTATTTCAGTCCCTGTTGACTGCTTGGTTAAATTAGTGTTAAAGTATAGGTGATTGAAAAAGAGGATTTAATGTGTCGCAAGATTCATGGATAAATATGAAACGATTACCTCCGTGTTTCCATCGGGAGTGTCTCCTTGTACCCGAGTCGTGGGTATAACGGATCTTTTGAGTAGTTTACTAGCGGTAACGCAGATAGTGAAACTGTGGCCTGAGAAGGGCTTTGGAGGGCGACAGACCTCATTTCTGTTTTTTAAGAATGCGACCCTTTTCTTCGCGATTTCCTTATATATTTAGCCTTCTCGATTTCTTCCTTGATACTGAATACTATCATGCTATTCTGATGTCGAACTCTTTTACATTAGTACATTTCCGTACGCTCGCAAGACCTCTACAATTCTTTCCCTTCTGCTTTTCACTTAAAACAAATTACTATGATGGTTTATTTCTAATTACACGTCTTTGACATCAACGACAGCAATCCATCGTTCCATGAAGAACAGCTTCCCGCCATTGCAGTATGCAGCGGCTTTGGCTGGATGTTTTCTCACACATCGACAGGCAGTTTACAAATGAAAACTTCCACGCAAAAAAAAAACAACAGCAACAGTAACAACAGTAAAAACAATTCAAATTTATCACTGTTAATGCTTCACTTCCGGCCCGATCGATCCCTTCCGTAAATCACACTTCCTATGTAGAGTCTATCGTTTTCCTATAAACCAATCAAAAAATTGAATTAATCGAGTCTCCGAGAGGTTATTTGGCGACCATACCGCTGACAAGGAGCCAAAATGACACTAGCTTCGATATTGCGTAACACACTACATGCAGCAAGAAAACTTTTGTATTCCTTAATGAAGGAGTTGTCAGTAATCGGATCCTTACGTTTGCGCACAGATTTCTGGGATCGCCACGGGGCAAACATTGCAACTCGCTGGAGAGGAACGCATGGAGAAAGATTGTTTGAACGTCCAAAGAGGGATTTTGGCGAGAGATAATGGCTTTTCCGCGGAATTACCACGAATTATGTTATCAAAATACCGAAAAACCTTCTTTCCTTGCGTAAGGTCTATCGTAAAATCGTCATCGCATAATGGTCTCGAAATATTACAAAATTAGCCATGAAATAGCTCATTTAAGTATTTTCAGTAAAGCCTTTCTTTATACTTGTTCACGTATTTAATAAACAAATTACGACGTTTGAAAATATACCACCTCAAAGGAGAGATGTCGTCGCCAGCGGCGATGGAAATTATTTAAACATAAGGATCCTGTCAACCAATCATACAATTGGGTGGGATAAGTCTAAAATTATAACCACTAATTGACATTACCACCAGCGCCTTTGTTTGGAGGCCTGGCACGGAATAGAGTAAATAGCGTCCGTTGGTTGTTCTTTCGTGACAGGATTCTTAGGTTTAGCGAAAATGTGCCCCAAACATGAGGGTCCTGTCACGAAAGAACAATGATCCGACGCTATCTATTCTATTCCGTGCAATGACTGTGATCACGAGTGCATCGGACAGACCAAACGTCAGTTTGGTACATGTATGAAAGAGCACCAAAAAGTGGCGTTCTTTTGCAGAAAAGAAAATTCAGCTTTGTCTGAGCACATATGCCACACCAACCCTACAATTGGGCTGGACAAGTCTAAAATTATCAGGAGAATCGACGTTACCACAAGCGCCTTTGTTTGAAAGCCTGTCACGGAATAGAATTAATAGCGTCGGTTCACCGTTCTTCCGTGACAGGGTTCTGAGGTTTAACGAAAATATGCCCCAAACCTGAGGGCAATGACTGCGATCACGAGTAGATCAGACAGACCAAACGTCAGTTTGGTACACGTTTGAAAGAGCATCAAAAAGTGGTCTTCTTTCGTAGAAAAGAAAATTCAGCTTTGTCGGAGCACATATGTCTTACCAACCAAATAATTGGGTGGGACAAGTCTAAAACTATTACCACTAATCGACGTTACCACCCACCAGCGCCTATATTTGGAAGCCTGTCATATCAACTCAGCCCACGCTTCTTTAAATCATGATGATGCCGGCTTACCACGTGACGTTTGTTTACAATTCGTCAGAGAAAAGGGCAGCTGTAGTGTTTGAAATTTTCATACAGATTTGAATAGCTTAAGCTCTCTTAAGTCAAATATAAAAGAACAGAAACTAATTTTCCAAAAGAGTTTCTCAATAAAACGTTGACTGAACGCTCATTCATCATTATGATATTCGATACCTTTTTGGTCACGAGACAGAATAATTTGCCAGATTTTAGCCGTTTGAAATGTTTACAGTATCAACCAGTGTGTTCTAAAAGCTCGGTCCTACTATATTTTCTTTTTGAAGTAGTTAAAATCTAAGATTTGTGAAGCTACTGATGATGAATGGTCGGAGTTTGCTTAACAGACTAATTTGCATAATTCTGCTGTCACGCAAGCAAAATTACCAAAAGTTTGAAGTCGCTATGGCGAAGGAAATAACAAATAAGTGCAAGATGTTTTTACATTTCTATGTTTTCAAACATCTAAATAGAAGAAATCAACCAAAATTTTTAATGGTCCGGTCTGGACTTGAGGAATATCACCCAAGAAAGAAAGAATACTTTTGACCACTTTAGAAAGATGTCTAACGGGTGTTTTTTTCAAATAAATTATGGCGAAACCTCTAAATACACTCATATAAAGATTGAAATACTTTCCAAATCCCTCATATATCACACAATTTAGGAATACAAACGTTTTCGTGCTGCAAGTAGTGTGTTACGAGGAGCGAGCTTGTCAACCTTTGAAATTTTCGCAAGATGTCAAAAAAGGGCCTTTTACAGCTTTGATTGTTAAGAGCTCTCGAAAAATTTTATAACGTATTTCCAGAAACCAATGTGGTTTTATTTACTTACTACCAAAGATAGTTTAATGGGCAAAGTTTGAGGAAAAACTTTTTTCTGATGCGAAATGCCTAGGACCGCTCATACAGAGATCGCCACTTAAACCAAGAAAAGATTAGACTAGAAGCTTTGAGTTGCTAGTCAAACCAATACATTTTCACAGAGAAAAAGCAAGTAAGAGTGGTTTCTAGCTCTGGATTTCCGTAATGGTTACTTATACGATCAATTAGTTAAAAAACAAGTCTCTTTGCTTATCAAAGGCTTGTTAGTGTGTGACAAAAAAAAATTCACAAAACGATGGCAATCATAAGAAACTTTCATTCTTACCAAGGGACGCCAATAACCACAACCCCTTTGAACAACTATTGATGAGAGAAAGACAAACGACTAAACAAATTCATGAACGCTAAAATGACACACAACTGAGTTCTAAGCAGAAGTACCGCGTGTTCCTGGTTCAATCTTATTATCGTGAGGACTTCAATTTAATGTTCATTTGAAACCATTATCTTTGCTTGTTTCGTAGTGTTCTGATTTTCATCTACAGAGTTAGGAGTGGGCTCTACCTTGTGCCATCTGTTGACCATATCAATCACGTTTTCTTGCTCTGCCCTCTGGGTGAGAATTCTGGGGCACATGAGGAACAGAATCTTCTTGTAGCTCCGGCGGTAGTTTTTGTTGCTCAGTCCGTAGACAACAGGATTCACACAGCTAGTGGCAAAAGTAAGAAATGCCACAGCGTGGTGTTCTTCAGAGTCCGGTCTCATTTTTCCTGCAAACACCAAAAGGGCAGTTATCTGATTCGGTGTGAGGCAGATCGTGGAAACAAAACAAACAAAACCAATCATCCGTGTCATTTTCCCGCGAAGTTTAGCCTTACTCGCCTGTGACGTCACTGCTGATGTCATAACCATTCTCACCATGTGGATATAGAGCGCAATCATGGCGAGGCAAGGGAAGAAGGTCATCATGGTAATTTGAAAGACAGCCAGTAGGACACGAAAGGTGGAGCCTGGCGCCAAGATTCGATACTCACACATTCTCCTGGAAGATGGGAGGTACACTGTTTCAATAACGGCCGTACTCACAGTAGCGAGAGAACACACCCAAGATACAAGGATGTAGCTAAGAACCGTTCTCTTGGTCATAGTCATGCAGTAACTGAAAGGTTTTACGACAGCAAACCAACGGTCAGCGGACAAACCCAGACAAATGTATGTTGAGAACATCACCAAGTGGAAAAGAAGAAAACGGCTCCATATAAACCGGCAGAATAACTCTCCCAGAACGGGGCTTTCCGGGTAGGGAAACAAATTACCATAGATATAAGCAGGGTTAGTAACCAAGCAAATACCGATCGACGCATCAGCGACGGCCAGCGAGAGAATCAAAATGTTGTAAGATTTCTTTAACAGCTTCTTTTCCCAAACGAAGACTAGAATAACAAGTGTGTTTCCAAAAAATGCAAACGTGGAAACAACAGAGTAAACAGCTCGATGAATGGGGCTTATGTTTCCAACACTACTGCTCAAGGAAGAGGCTTCAGACGTTGCTTCCAGAGAGGAATTGTTCCAAGTTGAATTCATCTGTAACCGTTGTTTAGACGCAAACCTTGGTTAGAACATCGAAGCCACTCGCTTTGTTTTGAACGGCGGTAGACTGTGATACCTTGCGGATCTCCTATTTCACATATGATAAAACAGTTCAAGTAAAATAAAGTTGAGGAAATTCGCTCCAAAATTTTATTTTAAGAACAAAAAAAGTGAGTGCATTTGTTTTCCGTATTTTTAAAAGTTTGGCATTCAAAGACTGATCAATCGCGATAAGAAAAAAAGAATAAAATCCCAATTAAATGATCAAAAACGTTAAAATGTTTTTTCCGACCAGAAACTTTGTTACATTAAGTTTGCTTACGGAGAAAAATTTATACATCCTACAAAAGTAACTAATACCCTGTTCACACCAAAGCTAAAACATGTTTTACAGTTTTTTTGGCGAAACACGATTTAAAACTGTTTTTTGTTTTGTTTCTCCTTCTCAAAGAAGTTCATCCGGCTGGCTCTGATGTAAAAATTTAGCAAAATGAAAATATAATCTAGTGATTACTTGAAAACCCTTATAAAATTCGTTTTTTGTTTTTTGTTTTTTTGGTTTCCATTGATAAATTTCATTCTCTAAACATGCTTTGCTCGTGTGAATGCGGCGTAAGAAACTTACCTGCAGTCCAGCAATGTACCATACGCCAGTTATGCGATCTTTGAGCAACAAAATTTCCAAGTTTCTAAATAAATCTACTGAAAGCAACCATACAGACAGTTTTCAGTCACAAGACACTCGAGAACCCAGTCACGAGACGTAAATACAATTATCAAGTGGGTAAGCGAGAATAAAAAACGGCGAGTTTTGGTTGAATAAAAGAAGATTCAAGAGCAGCACAAAAGGAGGGTTGATTGACATCCTTAGCCTTGTTTCCACAGATTTTGAGGAGGAAGTCTTTCTCACTGTTAATCCTTTGTCTTATTACGTAATGATACTTCAGTTAAAGCAAACATGCAATATTCCGTGCTCAGACAATTGACTTAAATAATTTTTATAATTGTTCTAAAAATAAAACATTTAAAAAAAAAATCACTTCACTCAATCGCTTTATTATGTCTTCAAAGTGAATGAAAATATATCAAATATTGAGTTTTTTCTTTTTCTAGTCAGTCAAAACTTGAAAATGGATCCCCGTGTGTTACACAATTAAGTTGGCACAGAGTAGTATCAAAAGTTGAAGAAAAAAACCCTTTTGGCCGAATGTTGATTTTTGAAACATTTTTTGAGATATGAAGAAGAGTGTGAAGGCCAGCTATGAAAATTGCCCACTCAAACTTGAAAAGCTCATAACTCTTGAAGTAGACTTCAATCAACAATCAGCCATACGGTTTTTTTTAGCACAATAATTGCTGATTCACTTCCCAAACATTGTTTGCCGAAACAATAAAATACAAGCACGTACAAATGTATCATGGGGAAGACACATGAGTAGTTTTCTCTGTCTCCTCAATTGTGATCTTTGTGATAATTGTGATAAAAAAAGAAAATTATCGAATTCTGTAGTCTATAAGCTTTAAAGTGATATATAGTTTTATAGGGATCAGCTCAAAGTACTCGCGTTAATAATAATTTTCTGTGATCCATCCGTAATCTTAAAGTTGTTCAACATGCTTAATTTCCTTACTTTGAAACACCAATTCGTAGTTCCTACGCTTTTCCATCTGCTTCTCTGTAATTGGTAGTAAGCTGTCATCATTTTTTTAACCCACTGACCCTCAGGAGTCAAACATGGAGCTCACAAGAATATATGAAATGATCACCAACTAAAGAAGCCCTTATTTTGTTTTCAACAAATTATCCTTGTCGCCAGTTTAGTAATGTGCAGAAAACATTACGGAGAATATGCATATTGATAGGTAGATCCTGAGATTCTTTCTTATTTTAACCAAAATAAAGGAGGCCCATGCCCCTCCCCTAGATCCGCCACTGTATATTACCCCTCTTCTGTGGAGCCTGTTTTTATGAGGTTATTCCATCAATCCCCAAGGGTGACCACTCAATACAGATTTGGCTGTAGTGAGAATTACAAAAATCATTATTTAACAGAGTGATAAAACTTGGATATAACACCAAAATCACGTTTGGTAAAAGAAATGTAAGGTCGTATTGCACGTTAGTAAACCGGCCTTCAGATCTGGAGGGTTGCAAAGTTTAAAGTGATAATGAAGTTTATAGCAGGTTGTCTGAATATAGAAGATGACGTAAGCTTCAACAAGTCTTTTATTTGTTTTTGGAGTTTTCCAAACATATTGGCATTCCATCCAAAATGTCCATAACAATTTCTTCTTCTTTTACAAACTATTATATATTTTCGAATAAGTAAAGATTTGGTAAAACATTTGACAATAAAAATCTGCGATAAAATATTATAAAACATGACACGACGTTTCGACGTTTCCAGAACGTCATTATCAAGTAAACTAAAATAATAAAATCGAGTATATATATAATGAAGCGGTGAATAAATTACAAAGCGTTAAAAGTTAAACAAAGAGTTTAGCCCTAATGGAATCGCTCTGGGTGTTTAAATTGGGCCTTATTGTTCTTATGTACCACATTTCATAAACAAGACAATCCCATTATATATTTTCTAGCTTATAATTGACATGGTGCCTGCCGCAACATTACTTTTAAAATCTATTAGACAATATATGTACTGGAAAAAACAAAAATTAACGGATGCTAGTGTCTTTCTCATCCATACTCTGAGATGTCACAAATTGCGTGACATCTTATAGATCGGTTGCGAAAGAGATTGTTACAAAGGGCGTAAAAAACGCGTTTCATTTGCGTTCAATTCAGTATTCCTTTGGCTTTGAGGTCATCAATCAGCTTCTTGATGGCGTGTTCAATAGCGCCTTGAGTGCTTTGGTAGTGTCTGGCTTCAACACTTGTTTCACTCTTCACATCCCTGGCGGTACCGTCATACACCCACTCAAGTTTATGAATTCGACCTTCAGCTCTGTATTCGATCACACGATCCTTGAACTTGAGCTAAACAGAAGGATAATTGATTATGATGATGAAAAGAAATCAAGTCTCCTTCGCTCAATACCGGCTGATTTCGAAATCCTCTAAGCGCGTCTACGGTATTTGTCTGCATCATTGCCCTCCAAAATCATCCACGATTTAGAAGCAACTAATACCCGAACTTTTCCATCAAAACATCGTCATATTTTTTTCAGGTCCAATCTTAAAACTCCGAAGAAAAATTTTGGTTTTGATAAAACATCTTTTAAAAACCAGTTTTCTCTTAGTTCTCTTGGTCATAGTCATGCAGTAAAACGGCTCCATATAAACCGGCAGAATATCTCTCCCAGAGCGGGGCTTTTTGGGTAGGAAAACAAATCACCATAGATATAAGTATAGGTAATCACACGAGGCCAAGTACTATTAAGGATTAATTGCACGAGAGTTTTCAAAATTTTCCAAAATTGCCCGAGTCGCAAAGCAACGAGGGCAATTTGGAAAATTTTGAAAACTCAAGTGCAATTAATCCTTAATAGTACGAGGTCTCATGGGATTACTTGTTTATCAATAAAGGGAAAAATTTATACGAAGGAAAATCACGCGCGCAGTCTATTTTTAACAAATTTCAAGATAACGAACGGTTGCTATGCAACGGATTAGCCAATCATTAACAGGTAATCATGCCCTCTCTTGATTACTAAAAATGCCCTCGATTAAGAAAAAATGCCCTCTCTCTCAACCAATCAGCGCTCAGTAATTTTGCCCTTTATTGATAAGCAGGGTTAGTAACCAAGCAAATACCGGTCAACGCATCAGTGATGGCCAGCGAGAGAATCAAAATGTTATAAGATTTCTTTAACAGCTTCTTTTCCCAAGTTTGTTCTAGTTCGAAGCTAAACATGATCTCGATCAGATTTTGATTCATTTCGTAAAATGCTTTTGTGCAGGAGATGAATCCCACATGAAGACAATCAAATACGGACGAACACGTAAAGTGACTGGCTTAAAGGGATCGAAGACTGATAATATATTGAGAAGATTTGACTAGTTTGATTTTCCACATTTAGATATCGAGGTTTGTGCGACTTTGCGAAATTTTAATTCATGGAGAATAATTTCCCCTTCAAGTCTACTCTAGCCGTTGGCGTCAATTTCGCTTATCTTGTATAATTAACACAAAGGTCTATTTCCTAGAATAAGATACTTGTAGCTATTACAACAGTTTCGAAAATACCAAGAAAATGAAAGAGGGATTTTTCCAGGTCATGACATCAGAAAATGTAAAACAAACTTGCCATCAAACGGAACTGACTTAAATAAACGTACTTTAATTGACAAACCTGCTTTTTTCTTTACTGCCTTCGGTGCAGTTTAATGTACAGTTTTTATGATTTTGCTAACAAGTCCATTCATGGAAAACTTTGCGATGCAGTGATCAAATCCTTCGATTAAGAATCTTTCCGATCTTTCGCGTGCGTTTAAAGTGAGAGTGATAATTTTCATTTACGTTAACTCAAAACCGATCTAAACAGCGACGTAAAGCTAGCCCTGAACAATATCAACTGCAACAGATCGTTAAAACAAAAAATTTGACGTAATGATCGAATCCTTTGATAACAACCGTTTCGATCTTGCTTAAGCATGCATTTAAGGTGAGAGGGTGGTGATTTTCATTTCGTTAGCTCAAAACTGATCTAAACAGCGACATAAAGCTAATCCAGGTTAACATCAACAGCAACAGATGGTTAAAACAAAAAACTTGAATAAAATACCACGACATCGCTTACCTGCCCTGACGCGCCAGCGACGCTTTGAAGGAAAGAATGCAAATGTGCGATGTCTTCAATAATATTCATGATGGCCTGCAAAATATAAAATTTATCAACTTGTTAGCCTTGTTCATCATTTCTTCCGGTTGATCGAAAATTTTGGACAGATTGACTCATTCACAGACTCACAAAATACAATTTTACCCTTATGTAAAAAAAAGGAAGCTTTGTATGTCGAGTCAACTCTTGCAATAAACATCACTCTGTTAATCTCAGAAATATATGTAATTTCTACCTCTAGAGCCCAGTGCTTCTCCGATGACTTAGCGTAAGAGAGGTCATTTATGAGTCCCAGTGAAAAATATTATGTGTTGGTCTCAGCATGATCCCCGATGGGAGGTATTTCCCAAAATAACTGTTTTATTGCCCTTTGTGACTTCATAGGGAAAGACCCTAAAAAACAACGAATGAAATGAGTTGACATTAGACAAGCCCAGTCGGGGGTTCTCAGTCATTCAAGTATCCGGGGTCTCTATCACTCCGCAAACAAGGCCAAGGCATTTTCGTTGAAAAAAAAGAGGAAAAATTATTTAATTTTTCTTGCGTTTTTGGTGTTTGGTGAGTCGATATAACTAAACAGCTCTAGGGAGTATGAGGCTTTTCCCATCAAACTTAATCACCTTTGCACTTTGAGCAAAACCTAATAAACGAAAACTTTAACAGGATAGCTACTGATACTGAGATAGTAAAATGCCAAGTGCAGAAAGCGAAAAATACATCACCTGATCATAGTTTACTGCGTTTATAGCATAAAAGCAAGAAGGAGAAATTACTGAGTTTTTCTTGCAGTATTTTTTTCTTAGAACCCTCGAATAAACGCTGCATTTGTTTAATTACGCACGGCATTTATTCCAGGGCACAATTAAGTGATAACTTTGCTTCCACCTGAGCGATTTAGGGAAATTATTTATCGACTGGGGAGGAGGGATGGAGGAAGTAAGAGTATTTTGTATTCATATGTTTACAATGAAAACGGAAGTGCTGATGGTCGTCGCTAACAGAATATAAAGAGGGGGGACTGGAGACTTTCAATAATTGGGAATCTGAGCCTTCGGAGAGGATCAGGTAAATTTCATTGTGACAGCCAAAATCATCCGGCAAACGGCAAACACCCCCCCTCTCAGCCCTCCGGCGATAGATAGTTAGTACTGTACAATCTCTTAGTAAAGTCACGGGCGGCATTCGTCTCGTACCTGAACCTTTCACGGTCAGTTACAGTTGCACGGCAGGATCTGGGTACGAGATTAAGGCGACGTTTCATAGAATGAATATATATATGTATATGCTAAGCAAAAACGAAGGGATTTTTCAGTTTCCATCACATTTAAGTTTCCACAGGGAGAAGGGAGTAGGGGGCCACTTTTGAGTATATAATTATATCATAATCACGTGGAAAACTCAACTGCTGATGTAGCAACATTTTGACGCAGACCACTCAAATTTTTTCTAAATATTGACTATAGAAACCACAAGGGAGATCTTTCATACAACTAAAAAGCTGGTATTATATAGTTTTATAGTAATCAGCTCAAAGTACTCGCTTTAATAATAATTTTCTGTGACCCACCCGTAACCTTGAAATGGTTCAACATGTTTAATTTTCTTATTTTGAAACACCGATTTTTAGTTTCTACGCTTTTCCATCTGTTTGCCTGTAGTTGGTAGTAAGCTGTCATCATCTTTTCAACCCATTGACCCCTCGGAATCAAACATGTGAAGTTCACAAGAATCTATGAAATGATCACCAACTAAAGAAGCCCTTATTTTGTTTTCAAGAGATTGTCCTTGTCGCCTCTTTAGTAATGTACAGTAAACATTACGGAGAATATGCATATTGATATTAGAGTGTAATAAAAGGTGGACAGAGAGCATCGTTCTATCAACGAAACCATTTTAAACGACCTTGAGGAACTGGATGATAAATTAACATTAACATGAACTAGTGAGCATGCGTGTTGTCAACCTTAGGAGTATGGGGAAGATCGCACGGAATCGAGAGATAAATAAGTTCAGAAAGAAAGAGGGAGGGGGGTAGGGTGGGTCTGGAGGTAGAATGACAAGGAGGCTGTTTTCAAGGGAGTGTCACCTCGCAAAAATGTCATTTTTCTTTCAACAGAGTAATACAGTCGCACCTGTTCGGCCATCATGTATTAAGCGGTCGCTTATGTCCACCTCTATTAAGCAATGTGGTCACCTTTGGGTGAATCCCAGCGGCCTTTTTGTATTGTCTTTCACCCATGTTGAACAATCATTTAAAAAGGAACCACTCAATTAAAACTAAGAATCATTTTTCAAATAAAATTAAATCCATGTTTCTCTCCCGAAATCAATGTTAGTAGTATTTTTGGGCAAGTGTTTGTTCATAAGTGGCCAATAATGGCATAGAATGGCATTTTTAGTTGTTTTATATATATCAGAGGCGGATCCAGACCTTGAGCTAAGGGGGGAACCCCGGTTTTTTGTCGCTTGCCCTGTCGGCTTTTCTTCCTCCTAAGATTCTTTTTTATTTTACTCAAAATAAAGGGGGCACAGGCCCCTCCCCTACATCCGCCACTGTATATTACCCCTCTACTGTAGAACCTGTTTTTATGAGGTTATTTTATCAATCCCCAAGGGTGACCACTCAATACAGATTTGACTGTAGTGAGAATTACAAAAACCATTATTTAACAGAGTGATAAAACTTGGATATAACACCGAAATCACGTTTGGTAAAAGAAATGTAAGATCCTATTGTACGTTAGTAAACCGGCCTTCAGATCTGGAGGGTTGCAAAGTTTAAAGTGATAGTGAAGTTTATAGCAGGTTCACTGAATATGGGAGATGACGAAAGCTTCAACAAGTCTTTTACTTGTTTTTGGAATTTTCCAAACATATTGGCACTCCATCCAAAATGTCTATGACAACTTCTTTTTCTTTTACAAACTAGTATATATTTTCTAGCTTATAATTGACATGGTGCTTGCCGCAACATTACTTTTAAATCTATTAGACAATATATGTACTAGAAAAAACAAAAATTAACGAATTCTAATGCCTTTCACATTTATACTCTGAGATGTCACAAATTGCGTAACATCTTATAGATCGGTTGCGAAAGAGACTGTTAAAAAGGGCGTAAAAACGCGTTTCATTTGCGTTCAACTCAGTATTCCTTTGGCTTTGAGGTCATCAATCAGCTTCTTGACGGCGTGTTCAATAGCGCCCTGAGTGCTTTTGTAGTGTCTGGCTTCAACACTTGTCCCACTTTCCACATCCCAGGCGGTACCGTCATACACCCACTTAAGTTTATGAATTCGACCTTCGGCCTTGTATTCGATCACACGACCCTTGAAATTGAGCTAAACAGAAGGATAATTGATTATGATGATGAAAAGAAATCAAAAGTGTCCTTCGCTAAATACCAGCTGATTTCGAAATCCTCTAAGCGCGTCTAATGTATTTGTCTGCATTATTACATATACCCTCCAAAATCATTCACGGTTTAGAAGCAAGTAATCCCCGTACTTTACCGTCCAAACATTACCATATTTTTTTCCAGGTCCAATCTTAAAACTCAGAGGAAAAGTTGGGTTTTGATAAAACATCTTCTAAAAGCTAGTTTTCTCTTGGTTCTCTCTCATAGAGGCAAGAGAAAGGCCTTTAAAGAAAAACTAAAGATTTTTAAAATTCCAAGTTTTTTCTCGTTGATCTCCTTCGAAGCTCAACATGATCTCGATTAGATTTTGATTCATTTCTTAAAAAGCTTTTGTGCAGGAGATGAATCCCACTTGAAGACAATCAAATACGGACGTAAAGTGACTGGCTTAAAGGGATCGAAGACTGATAATATATTGAGAGGATTTGACTAGTTTTGAATTCCACATTTCGTTATCGATGTTTGTGCGACTTTGCTAAAGTTTAATGTATGGAGAATAACTTTCCCTTCAAGTCTACTCTAGCCGTTGGCGTCCATTTCGCATATCTTGCATAATTAACACAAAGGTCTATTTCCTAGAATAAAGCAAGAAAATAATAGAGGGGTTTTTCCCAGGTCATGACATCAGAAAAAATTAAACAAAGTTACCATCAACCGGAACTGATTTATGTGTTTATGATTTTTTTAACAAGTCCATTCATGGAAAACTTCGCGATGCAGCGATCGAATCCTTCTATTAAGAATCTTTCTGATCTTGCACGTGCGTTTAAGGTGAGACAGTGGTGATTTTCATTTCGTTAACTCAAAACCGATCTAAACAGCGACGTAAAGCTAGTCCTGAATAATATCAATTGCAACAGATCTTTAAAACAAAAAATTTGATGTAATGATCGAATCCTTTGATAACAACCGTTCCGATCTTGCTTAAGCATGCGTTTAAAGTGGGAGAGTTGTAATTTTCATTTCGTTAACTCAAAACCGATCTAAACAGCGACGTAAAGCTAGTCCTGAACAATATCAAATGCAACAGATCGTTAAAACAAAAAATTTGATGTAATGATCGAATCCTTGGATAACAACCGTTCCGATCTTGCTTAAGCATGCGTTTAAAGTGGGAGAGTTGTAATTTTCATTTCGTTAACTCAAAACCGATCTAAACAGCGACGTAAAGCTAGTCCAGGCTAATATCAACAGCAACAGATGGTTAAAGCAAAAAACTTGAATAAAATGCCATGACATCGCTTACCTGCCCTGACTTGCCAGTGACGCTTTGAAGGAAAGAATACAAATGTGCGATGTCTTTTATAACATCCATGATAGCCTGCGAAATATAAAATTCATCAACTTGTTAGCCTTGTTCATCATTTCTTCCGGTTGATCGAAAATTTTAGACAGGCTGACTAATTCACAGATTCACACAATACAATTTTACCCTTATCTAAAAAAAAGGAAGCTTTGTCTGTCGAGTCAACTCTTGCAATAAACATCACTGTTTAATTCTCAGAAATATATGTAATTTCTACCTCTAGAGCCCAGTGCTTCTCCGATTACTTAGCGTCAGGCGTCAGCGAGGTCATTTATGAGTCCCAGTGAAAAATCTTATGTGTTGGTCTCAGCATGATCCCCGATGGGAGGTATTTCCCAAAATAATTGTTTTATTGCCCTTTGTGACTTCATAGGGAAAGGCCCTAAAAAACAACGAATGAAATGAGTTGACATCAGACAAGCCCAGTCGGGGGTTCTCAGTCATTTAAGTATTCGGGGTCTCTATCAATCCGCAGACAAGGCCAAGGCATTTTCGTAGCACAAAAAAGGTAAAATTATTTAATTTTTCTCGAGTTTTTGGTATTTGGTGAGTCGATATAACTAAACAGCTCCAAGGAATATGAGGCTTTTTGCATTAAACTTAAACACATTTGCACTTTGAGCAAAACCTAATAACACGAAAACTTTATAAACTCAGTTGATAGAACCAAACTATCTTGTTATACCCACCACCGACGCAACACATAGTTTCTTTAGAAACTTACCTCCTTTAACTAATAAAATCAGCCTTGTTACGCTCAATAAGCAGCTGCCAAATCGTGTGGAATAACCCGCAGGCTTTATGAAAAGGTATACCTCGATCACCCGCTGCTTCAGACAAACTGTGATGTTATCATTCAAAAACATTTTTATCGCTAGCTTTGGCTGAGTATATGAAAGCCACTGTTATCAGGATAGCTACTGATACTGAGATAGTAAAATGCCAAGTGCAGAAAGCGAAAAATACATCACCTGATCATAGTTTACTGCGTTTACAGCATAAAAGCAAGAAGGAGAAATTACTGAGTTTTTCTTGCAGTATTTTTTTCTTAGAACCCTCGAATAAACGCTGCATTTGTTTAATTACGCACGGCATTTATTCCAGGGCACAATTAAGTGATAACTTTGCTTCCACCTGAGCGATTTAGGGAAATTATTTATCGACTGGGGAGGAGGGATGGAGGAAGTAAGAGTATTTTGTATTCATATGTTTACAATGAAAACGGAAGTGCTGATGGTCGTCGCTAACAGAATATAAAGAGGGGGGACTGGAGACTTTCAATAATTGGGAATCTGAGCCTTCGGAGAGGATCAGGTAAGTTTCATTGTGACAGCCAAAATCATCCGGCAAACGGCAAACACCCCCTCTCTCAGCCCTCCGGCGATAGATAGTTAGTACTGTACAATCTCTTAGTAAAGTCACGGGCGGCATTCGTCTCGTACCTGAACCTTCCACGGTCAGTTACAGTTGCACGGCAGGATCTGGGTACGAGATTAAGGCGGCGTTTCATAGAATGAATATATATACATATGCTAAGCAAAAACGAAGGGATTTTTCAGTTTCCATCACATTTAAGTTTCCATAGGGAGAAGGGAGTAGAAAGTTTTACGTAAGTACTCCATCGGAGATCACTAAAAAAAAAAATAGATTGTAGCTCTCCATCCGATAATTCGCAGCCTATGGATGGCGTGCATAAGAAGTTACTGTAACCCTTTAACCTGGAAGAGTGACTAGCATCTAATTTCTCCTTACATCATCTCTTCAGAATCAAACAGTAAGTCAAGAGAATAAAGTAAATGATTGCCAAATTGAGAAGCTTTCGATTGCTAAACAAATTCTCCTTATCAACATCGAAGGAAGTGAATAAAGAACAGTATAGAGAATATGCTTGAAAACGTATATTAATGCTTGAGTGTTGAGGGCCAAGAAAAACCTTTATTTCGATCCTTAATTGCAGCTGACGGTTAAAAATAAAAAATGTTAAAAAAACTTTATTTGTTGTGACCCATTTAAATTCCATACTGCTAAGATGAATACATCCATGGTGACACAACCGGTTTTAACAAAAATAGAGACTGGTTTAGTTGCTTCAATAAAGATCTATTTTATGTTCTTGCTTGAGCTTCCGGACCAGGTCTTTGACGCCGTGTTCAAGAGCGAGTTGTACAGTGTAATAATGCCTTCCTTTCGCCCATATTCCAGTGGCATCATCAGTTGCCACTCCGTCACACGCCCAGTTACCTGCTGTGAATGTTTCTCTCTCTGTTTTGAAGCTGAACACGCGACCCTTGTAAGTAACCTGAACGAGGCATTTAAAAAGTTATAAATCAGTAAATTTTAACGTAACACAACCAAAATCCTTCCGACCCTCCCCTCCCCCCCCCTTCCCTTCGATGATTAATGACTTGCCTCTAAAAAGCTACAATACTAACTAAAATGTATTTGAATATTTGGTTCCAAGTGAAGTAGTAACTCTGAAGAAAAGTGGAAATGAAGGAAGGAACTCGAAGAGCGCAATAAAAATAGAGCATATGATAACACGATTGAAATAAGAGGAAAGAAAATGAAGTTTGAGTTTTTTTCTGGTCCATGACCTGTGTCCGAAAGGGAAACAAATTCAGAATATGAATCGGTCCACAAGGAATAACTAAAAGTAAACCGAGCGATTCAAAATAAAGTTTTTCCAAAACCAAACTGTTTCTCCTTAAGGGGGCCACTTTTGAGTATATAATTTCATCATAATGACGTGGAAAACTCAACTGCTGATGTAGAAAAGTTTTGACGCAAATCACTCAAATTTTTCCTAAATATTGACTATAGGAACCACAAGGGAGATCTTTCATGCAACTAAAAAGCTGGTATTTTCTGTTGTCGTCTCCAGCTTTTCTATGCTTTCGAGCTAAGGTGTAATTTTTACACAAGGATGAATATAACTCAGTACTTTTTCTAGATATACAGTCACTAAGGTAAGGCACTGACCTGTCCGCTTTCACCGTACTCAAGCGTGAGTTTTTTTAGCCAAGCGGCCAACTTATTGAATTCATCAAAACTTGGCATCGTGGCTGGAAAAAATGATGAAAATCCACTCGTAATTTCGATCAGGTGGTTGTAGAACACATGTTTTTTATTTCTTTTGGATGGATTAAATATACATACCTTTTGATGAATTCGACTACAGTTTCAATCTCTCCTTTCAACTGTTGGATTTAACTTCTTCCTGTAACTGCCAGGTATTTTAAAATAATATAGTAAGGATGAGCTCATCCTGTAGAGCCCAGATCTCCTCTGATGACGCAATATCACATGTCTAGTCTTTGATTAAATTTCATAAGACCCCACAAAAAGGGCCAAAATTTGCCGAGTATGAAATACTCCAATGCCACCATTTGCGTTCTTCTTTCGTTTAATCAGGTAAAAAATTTATTTGATGATAAATTCCCTGAAAAAAATGATTAGCCAGTCATCTCCTGCGCTTTGTGACACTCTACCTACCGCTTACGACTCATAATTTATCATGTTCTACTTTCGCACTGATTGGCTGTATCGATTGCATTTTAAGGTTAATTTAAATTCTACCGCTTCTGTTAATAGCACAAGCGATCTATATTTACACTTTTGACTTCGTAAACTTGACTGCGTTCTTAAGCGCGATCTGTGCAGAATGCCTCGCAATGGCGTGTAGTCTAATCTTCACATGCTTTGCCATTCACTAACAAGCTAGTCTCGCTGCAACAACAGCTTTCAAAATAAGAACCCTTGAAACTGGATTGAAAATATGTTTTTTTTCTCACCTATGACGTGAGACAAAAACTGAAACAAATTAGAACTCAAATCACGCCATAACAAATGACTGATGGTCTGATATACTGCAGACTATTCATTTATTTATTATTTTATTTTCTTATTTTTCTCAAGCTGCTTTTAAGCATATGTTTATTTGAGTGTCTGTTATTGTTGTAGTTGTTTAATTCGTGTGTGTCCTCTCCTTTTCAACCTAAAATATTTTTTACCTAAATCATGCCATAAAACTGATAACTCACCTTTGTAAAATATTAGGAGCCTGTAGCTCGAATAACTCTCTTGGTTTCCCTACGGGTTTCCTCGCCTCATGCTAAATCTTCAGCTATATTATATCAATGTATATGTAACTCCTTTTTTATTTCTACTGATATATCATAATTACAAAATGGCAAAAAAACAAAAACAAAAAAGATTTAGGGAAATGCATGACGTCTACGGAAGGACTATTTTTTTCTCATCCAGAATGTCCACAAAAAAAATTATTCTCGTGATTGTTAACGAATGCCGTGAACCAAAAACAACGTACGTGAGGTATTTTTACGCAAGGATCGAAATTAATCCGTTGCATGGCATAAATATGCGGGTGAAAAACGTTGTTTATCAATCAAATCTTATAAATATGGTCCGGCGGCGATGAAAACGGATTATTGATAAAAACGGATGAGTGATAAGATTTCCTGTCTATTTCTGGCTCTGACCCCTTTGCATTCTCCATGGTCCTCTTATTAATTGACTTCATCCAACACGTCAGAGGGTTCCAATGGGGTGATTAATTACTCTAACATTTTGTCCATTTTACGGCCATAACGGTTTAAATTCTTTGTGTTGCGATTAAGAGAAGTTCCTTTGCGACTAGCTTTTAAAATTTGTCAATTTTTATGCCTGAAAATTTCGTTTTGTTTCTGTTTTACGACTAACGGTTCACCCTCTTTGAAAAAGTTCAAAGTTATGGGACAGTGAGGAAAGAAGTATGGAGCAGAAAGCGAATCTAGCATGTTACAGTTCACTGAGAACTTGGACATCACTTTGTTATTATCCCATGAGATGCAAGTTTGTCAATGAGTTCCTTGACAGCGTGTTCAATCGCTCCATGTTTGCTCTTATAGTGCTTTGCCTTAACACTGATGCCGCTCTGGATATCCCATGCCACTCCATCATACACCCACTTCAGCTTGTGCACTCTGCCTTCGGCCTTGTATTTAATCACTCTCTCCTTAAAATTTAGCTATAAAAAAAAATGGAAATGAATAAAGTCAGGAAGAGATCATCATTTGCATAGGACGATTATCGATCGTACTGGAGAAGTGGAAAATTTGAGTTGTTTTTGACTTGGACAAGAACTTGGCATAGACCAAGGGGGGCGGAGGGGGAAGTGATTTTGGGGGGTTGTAGCTCCGCAACAAAAAGTTTCCTGAGGGAACACAGCCCACCTTCTCAACCCTTTCCCCTCCCCCCTCCCCCCTCCCCCGTCCGCCACATACATTTCGGTGTTGACCGTATCTTTAGCACAGCACCAACCTGGCTTGGAAAAATATCCAATGTTTTTCGTGGCAATAATATTTTTTCTGAAATTTCACCCGCTCAAGCATTAACACCTCGGACTCACGCTGGAAACAAATCTAAAGTGATTCGCTAGTGCCGAAAAAAACGCAAAGGATATGGTTAATTCTAAAAGCATGCGCTTAGCTTAGTGAATGAGCCCCCCGATCTTCAGCACAAAGTTTCACACACAATCCTCAGGTTTATTTTTCTACCGATAATTGATAGAGATGTAGGGCTCCCTGCAGTGCAGTTGAATTACAAATAACAAAGGACCGCTCAAACAAAACAAAACAACACTCTCACTCTCGAAAGTGAAAGTTATATTTCCCCACTGTTTTACCGAGAAGTGTGCCGTGAATTCGAAAATGAAGAGTTGAACTTTAGTGATGATGCCAAGTATCATGACAGATTCGTCCCAGTTTATTTTCGTAAACCATCACCACATCGACGTATTGAGACGTATATTTTGCATATTCACTGACAAATGTAGGTTTAAAGTGCCTGTTATGATTTGCTTCGCTGATATCGAACGAGACAAGTCACCAACCTCTCCAGATTCGCCAGTTAGGAGCAGAAGAGCTGAGTACAAAGTTGCCAACTCCTGAATAACTTTCATCTCTTTAAGGATTTTTGTGCCAATAAATTTCACCTGTTAAAAACGATTGCATCATAATACGTTGAAAATTTATTACACGCGCATTTTATGGATTCAAAAGCTTGCAGCGGAAATTCTATCGATGTACACCAGAAAAAGTACCTAGCTATCGTCGCAGCATTCGAATTATATACGAGATCACCTTCTGTTTTCGGTGTCAGGCCTTGGAAAGCTTGTTTGACAGAAATTACATCGAAACTGTTAAACGTACCTCGCAATTTGGACGGCCAGTCCGAATTCTCGCATCGACGTTATATGAAATAATACCGGAAGTAGTTCCGGTTTCTCCCACTCCACCACGCTTTGATAACTTCGTCCCCAGACTTCCGGTTCAATTCAAGGGGCTCGACCTGGTAATTAATAGAGAGAGGAATCGTCTAAATATTTTCCTCGCTCCCAACGCACCTTACATGCAGTTGAAATTGCACAGGCCTACAAGCAGGCTATCATTTGCGCCGCTGCACGAGTATCTCACGGGCATCCCGACTCGACAGGGCAAGTTGTGGAGGTCTGCGTCTGGCACGAAAAGTGATTATACCAGAAGATTTGCACGTCTCCTACCGTTTCACTTCAATTGCCCACTCGTCTCTCGCGACTCCCTGATAATCCCGCGAAATGCTCGTGCAGCAGCGCCTGTGAGAGCCCATTCGCTGACAAAGGTTGTTTGAGAGCCATTTTTAATTTCCATTTGACACTTCATACTTGAAATTGTATTTTAGGTAAGATTGAGTTCACGCAAGTAAAGAAAATATGCTTTAACTTAGCCCACAAGAAAAATAAAAATGATTTACCATTTTTTTATCCCCCTTTACTTCTGCTCGATTCTGGTCCAGCTTCGAAGCCATTCTTGCGAGGTTTAGATTTCAAGTTTCCGCTGTTAATAATACATATCAGTTACAGACCGAAAGCAGAACAAAACATTTCGAGCTGACCGACCAAATTCAAAGCTCCAAAAACTCCAGAACATTGTCCGAAATCGGAAGATTGTCGTATAACTCCGCACTACTGTGAAATAAAGCCGGAAATGGTCACGACTGTCAGAATTTCCCGCCCTCCTCTAGCTCGAATAATTGTAAATCCGTCGTTAGTCACGAGGAATCGGAGCCGCGTGAACCTCCTAGAGTAGGTGCAGTCCAAGGTAAAATAGCTCGCGGCGAAAGGCTTTGAAGGTTATTGCTAGTATTTTCGGTCGCTTCGTCATGAATTTAAGTGGGGCTAGCCCTTTTCATGCGCAAAGAAGGGGCAGAAGACCAATTCGATTAAACTCGAGTTCCTCATAGCCCACGGCGCTCAATCAACTTCTGACTGGCTATGAAGAGGAATTTGTTGAAGTAGTCGATGAGGAATTGGTTTGTTTGATCTGTACGTTTCCTCTAAGGACGTCTATGCAAACAAGCTGCAGCCATAGGTTTTGCAAGAGTTGCTTCGACCAAGATTTCTAAAGGTTTGTTTTAGGTTTAAATCCTGCTCTTTCAACTCTTGGGGAACAAATCTTCCCTCATGGTAATTAGATCATTGGGTGAATCCCTCTTAGCTTCTTTAATTAATGCCGCCGCAGAATAGGTCAGATAGAGGAGTTTCTAAATACAAGTTGTCAATGACAATGCCATATCCTAATTTAACTTTTTTAGATCTCGTGGAGGAACTGTTACTGCAAGTAGTTATTATTGCGCTGCGGGTAATTTAAGAGTGGATTCTGGTCACAGCTTATTAAGGCCATTGAATCTTTTTTCTCGATGATGTCCCTTCAGAATTACTTAATGCATGGTCGGAAAACGAATTTCCATTCTTGAAATTTTCTATCCTTGGAAAAATACAATTGATCCTAGGCTGAAAGGATTAATTCCTAATTTTCTAACTGGTATGTGATTTTGGGAACGTATGGGTAAGGATGCCTTTGACGTCTTCTCATCGTGATTGACCTTCTTTAATACATTAACTCTTAAGAGTGATTGGTTTCTAATTTCTCCTTACAATATCGCCAGTGAATCAAACATTAAGGTTCTGAGAGTTAAAGAAACGATCACCAACTAAAGAAGCTCTTGATTGTTAAACAAATTCTCCTTGTCAGCACCTTAGCAAATGTATAGAGAACACTATGGAGAATATGCATACTGATGTTAGGGAAGCAATAGGAAACGAAAGATTTTAAGAGGATGGTATACATTGTGTCGTCATTACTAGCTATAACCCTTGGTTGGATAACATATTGCGCTGCTCGATCGCTGTGCATGTGCAACAGTAGTGAATTTTGAATAAATTTCTATGATCTGCATGAATGATTTTCTTTTAGAAGATGCGTGATATCAGATGCCATTCATGTTCACAGAGATGATGGTTTTTTGAAAATCATGTCATGTTGATCTTATGGTAATACTAACAAACAAGGGATTTGTGTAGCAATATTTTGAGTTAGTGAACAAAACTTTGTCATTGTTGAAACTTAGAACAGCTTTATAAACACAGTTTGAGTTGTTGTTTACGCTTAAATTTGACCTCACGGAAACTAAAACGATTATGCCCGGGCCCGTCAGCGATTTCGGAAAAAAATTATTCATCTCTATTGACCCTTTTTTATTTGTATATGATAATTGTAAGCGTCTTTCAGTGATAAAGACAATTTACTACTAGTAATGAATTACGAGTAACCGTAAATATTTAATTCTACCGTTAAATAGATATATCGCAATATAATTGCGCGTGCGATATTAGGGCAAAAGTATCTTAAACATGCACTGTGCGAGGATTCGATCAGTCCTCAGACCTTCGGATTTCGCGATCTAAAGCAAAGCTCACCTAAAAACAAGAACATTATGTTTCGTTAGATCAGTAACCAGCAAGTCGCCGTTCTTACAAACAGTCATAGCCCAGGGTCTCTGGATTTCTTGATCAAATGAGGCGAGAAACTTTCCGTTCAGCGTAAACATATGAAGCTTATTGTCGCCACAGATGATCAAGTTATCAAACACATCCACGGCTAAACCCGAGGGGTATTGCACTTCTCCTTGACTGCCAATGTGAAAGAGAGGGATACCCTCCCTGTTGAAAACGGTGACACAATTAGCCATCATATACGACACAAAATAAGTTTCTTGATGATAAACAACACAACTGGGGCAAGCGTCACAATCCGGGGCACCGAAAGACTGTAGTAATTCTGCACCGTCCGGCGACAGGACCTTGATTTTGTGGTCAGCTGAATCACACACGATCACATGACTTTCACCATCAGTTTTGATAAAGACACTGCGTGGATCAATCACGTGCTCACTGAACTGTTCGATAAATTGACCGCCATTGGTAAGGACAGACATTTTTCTTGAGTTTTTATCGCCGTGAATCAGGATCATGTCACCATTCCTTGAAAATGCTACTGACCACGGGCGACCCATCTTGACAGCTGCGCCAGTTTGTGATCCTGTCGCTCCCCCTATTGTCCTAAGGTATTTCCACTCGGCATCAAACAAATGAACGCGCTTATTACGAAAGTCTGCCACGGCGATGTCTCCTGTATTATCGTTCTTCGCAATGTTCCATGGGAAGTCAAATTCGCCTTCTCCTTGTCCACGTGTTCCATGGGAGTTCACCACTTGGTACTTATGCGGCTTCACGTTCACTCTCCAAGGACTACCAGTCAGCGGCCACCCATTCACCTCGATTCTAACGTCGTGTTGTCCGACACTTTTCGGAGTGTAATGCACATTGTACGTTCCATCTTTGCAATCTTCCACTTGTGTCTCCTCTTCTCCATCTGGTGACTTGATAGTCACGGTCACTTCCTCTTGCTCGCTATAAAACTGTTTTCCTTCTAAGTCTCGTGTCGTGATTGTAAAGTTAGTCCCGAGGCCTTGTTCCGCTTCTTTCAAGCCTTCTCCTTCGGTTTTTGATTGAGAATGATCGTGCTCAATAACTTCACCCAATGGCAGCTGAAATAGTTGTCTCAAAGCCGATACATTTTCTTTGTTGACAACATAGTTGACATCTTCTGGTTTGTAGATTTCCAGTTTCTGACATTGATCCAAAAGCTCTTTACAGGGAGAGAAGATAGAATGCTCCTCTTCAAGGATTTCTAGAGCGACGTTTCTTTGAAAAATACCTTCGCCACGTTCGACGGATCTTTTCATTTCTCTAGCAAACATTTGAAATTTTACTAGTTGCGCCTCAAGATCTTTTTCTTGTGATTGATAAATCTGAGTTAGTTTTTCCTTCATCAGCTTTTCCTGATCTCTCAGCACTTGGACGAGTTCTTCAACAGTTTCATTCACCTTGTTTACCGCGGCAGTCATTCTAGCTTTGCTTTTCGTCCTCAGCTCGATTTGCTTATTGATTTTACTCTCGACGACAACGATTTCTGCTTTAGCGTCGTAAAGGATCCTTGCAATTGGGGCCTTTCGCTCATCAGCAGCTTGTTGTATTTTAACCCATGAGTGCCTTCTATGACGTACTTGTTGACAATTCTGACAGATGCAAACCTTACACTTCAAACAGTAATGCTCAACTTCTTCGCTCTCGTGGTACTTGCACATTGCCCGTCTACTCAAAACTTCTCCTGATGTAGAGGTTTCACCTAAAAAGCAAAGCGAGAAAATATTATTTTCATACCAGTATCAATTGATTTTACGTTTTACAAGAGAAACATCTTATCCACGTTCTTAGAAGTCTGTTCCTTGTAAGTAACTGTTCAGAAATTTTGTTCCTATTAAATTTTTGCTCTGTTAACAACATCAAATGTTTTGGTGCAATACATAGCCTGTGAAGCTGACCGTTATGTGTGCACTTCAAAGCAACGAATGACAAAGCCATCCAAAAGGTCCCTTGGCTTCGACGCTTGATATTTGAAAGTGCCCACAAAAGCAGGCTTACACTTTACCAGTAGCTCTTAGTGTCAATATGTTTCTTTCACTTATTTAAAAAAAAATTACTCGCGAGCAGGAGGTCGTCTTCAGCGCTTCAACAAGAGCGTTTGTTCGCTCGCAGGAAAGTATGAAGCCTTCAGCAACGCGAGCCAGCGAGATCTGCTAAGGGATATAGCACCTCATTATGAGTGCCAGACCACCGGCCAACGTCCGAAAAACGTGTGTGCTGAAACGCGATATATGAGAGCAAGCTCCTGCTCCTGCTGAAAACGTACCTTGATCAGTTGTTTCTTTTGAAGCCGTCAGGACATCAAGTCTTTTCTTTATTTCGTCCAGCTGATCTTTAATGTTGTTCTCGTCCTTTTTCCATTGACTCAGTAATTCCATGAAGTGATCTCCAACTTCAGGGTCCATGCACTCGTTTCTGAGATCGTCAATAGCAGCTTCATAAGTAACGCCTCCCAATCTGACCAGAGTGTCCCGGATGTCACGCCAGTAGTCATTGAACTTCACGTCATCAACAGAAGCTTTCTCGGCGTGACCGTACACAGTGTTCCTAAAATGCTTAACCCGGGCAATATCTGCTTCCTTACTAAGGTCTGCTATGGCAGGTAATGCGTCCCAGCCGGTTAGCGGGGCAGTTAAGCCGCACAGGTTTCTCAACAGAACCACCAAGAGAGTTGTGTCAAAATCGCGTGAGGATACTGAGGTAGGGATGGCGGGGAAAAGTTTCCCCCATTGAATTGGATTGATAATCTTCTTTGCTCTGAGAGATTGCAAAGTGGGTTTGTTTGTCCCCAAAATCGTGTGTAGATTTCCCGGTGCATGGATGGCATCAAATGTTTCCCTGAGAGCCTGGCTTCCAAGACCCACAAGCAGACGGCACAACCTAGCATAGTTTGTTGTTTCCTTTGTGGATGAAGCAGTCGGTGCAGCACTGGCCATGAGTAGTTTCTGTAGCAATAACAATGACATGCTAGTTAACTATTGCACTTACTGCAAATATTTGAAATTTGTAACCAACAAACTAAAGAATTTGTGACACACTTAGATGGTCACGCAATGGTTGCGTGATCTCGGTTTTGATAAACTTTTGAGCAGATGTCAAGGAGCAAGAACCGAAATCCTAATCGAGAGGTTTACTACACGCCAAAACGTCTAATAAGATAATTATATCTGCAAAGAATCAAATTATGAGTGTCAGAAGTTCTCAGTACTTTGAACAACCATTTTACGAAATTTGCATTTCACGATTCAGTGAACAGGAAATAATGGTGACTGAAAACTATTAAGTCTTTTATAATGCCTCAAGCAACAATTCGCATTTCTCACGCATATGCTGCCGTACAAATGAAAGATATTCTAATTCATAAATTCCTTAAAACTTATCCAGAAAAGTAGCAGCTGATCCAAAAACGTTGAAAACCCTTTTAGATGCGTCAAACTTCCATAAAATATTAGAAATGATCATGTCTAATTAACATTGATGCTCTGATAAGATTGCACACCAAAAGACTTAAAAATCTTTTACTTATCTTTCCAATGGTAAAAGTTTAATAACAATCAAGAAAAACACTCATGAATTATCAAACAAAGCTGCCGAAAAATTCAGTAACGATTGCTAGCTTGCAAGCAGGAAGAGGAAAATAGTATATTCCGACGAGGATTGCGCGCGACTTCCGCTGAATTCTAACTGTAAACCCCAAGAGCAATTTTTCTACGACAAGAAAAAGATCAATAACGCATCACAACTTGCTTCGAGGGAACATAGAGCAATAAAAGATACGTACCTGTAATCTCAATGTGCTAAAACTGGAGGAAATAGTGTTGCTATGTGGATGTAAAGTACAAACAGGAAGTTATTCGATAATTACGATATTTTTCACGTGATCATTCATGGGGCCAAACCCCTACCACTTGATACGTCTATTTTTGACATAGCCGTCATGATTTAGAGTGATAACCTTTATGGCTCCGACAGTGATAAACCGCAAAGGCTAATACTCAAAGAATAGACTTGCAATTTTTCGAATATTTTTCCAAAAAAATAATGTTAGCTTTAGAAAAATCACAGAGGCAGTAGATTCCGGCAAATGGACGATTGATTAGTCTTAACAAAAAAAATTATCTCTGCGGAAGCGTTATACCAAACTCTGGGTCACTCTAGGGGGGTCCTGGGACACACTCCCTGAAAAAATCGAGACGAGATTTCCAGCATTCTGTGACTTATTTCAATAACTCTATTTAGCCAAACGTTGGAGTGATAATCAGCGCAAATACACTTATTTTCTGTATTTGAGGACAACTCACAGGTAGTTGCCGCAAAATGGCCTGAGACTACGTGGATTTTCGCCTGCCTATTTTTTGACAAAAAAAAAATTATTGACAACCTTAGTTACCTATGCTCGAGAATTTTCCTGTAATTTATACGATATATATCAATATACCGCTGGTCAGTATATTTGAAGTTCGTGCGCTCCTTAACTTGAACGTGGCAGGGAAGAGGCACAAAATCCAAGAATTGAAATTAATCTATTTTATTTCAGGTTCATACGTGGAGAAAAATTGTGGAAGAAGACATTTTTTAAAACGATTATCATGATGATGGACGACGAGGAAGCCTTGAAAGAGAGTGTATCTAACCTTAGGTCTGCGATACTCCTCCACAGAACAGACATTATTCGGAGCATACTTTCGACAGCTGCAGATTGTAAGAAAATTAATTGTTATTTCCAGTATATGATCAGGTTATGCGAGTTTTGTCTTATTACACCATTTTTCTGCATCTAACAAGGTGTATATTAAGTCTGCTGATGCATAACACAGATGATTTTAAGTAGATAGATTTGATTCAATGATATCCGAGCTGGTCAATCATAACACACCTGTTTACTGTATCAGCCGGTTTTCAATTTCATATGCTATGCAACTGAAAATCGCAATAAATTAAAGCTTCATTCTAGTCTTAAAATGAGTTAAATGAGAGAAATAAAAGGCTCAAAATTTAAGGTACATTAAGCTGTACGTTTGTCACCAACCCACTCTTCGATATATGTAGACTGAATTTCTAATTTCTTATATGGTTTGATAGTTTTACCGAAGGTACGGTGATATTGGTATTGCAATGAGTGCATGTTTGTACCAAAATCAAATCAGATGATCCCTCTTTACTAAACTCACCAACTCTAGTCCTGTGCATGAGAGTTTCTGTTTGTTTGTCTCGGTCATCTCAAAATGTTTTAAAAATTATTGATGAGTTAAACGACTATGGAGCAGCTTCCTGGCTAGACAGGTCCTAGCAACCATAGATCACATTCTGACAACTCCCTTAAGTTTTTCTAGTGATTCAGGTAATTTACAAGTTGACTTTCAGTCCGTTAAACTGTATTCTTAATTGTAATTAGACTGAATGGAGTGCAATTAGATCTGCAATCATATCATACAAGTTATTTCTAAGTCAAAAGATCACACAGAGTAAGTTTGATTTGAAATCACAAGTATGATCTCAGACCAAAATTGCACAACACAAGGTTCTATTACCACTTTAGTACATCCATTTTGAAATTGTAAATTTCAGCTGCTCAAATACAGGATTTTTTTTAGGGTTTAGAAATAGCTTATTGATTCAGCACTGAGCTGATTGGTAAAAAGTTGCAAAAAATGTTTTTCATTTTCCTTTAATGTTATTGGTTTCTATAAACAATTCTTGAAATATGATTGGTTGTTTTGTTAAAGTAAAGGTTTGTTATAGGCTTGGAAAATGTGCTATTTACAGGAAAAAATGGTGTAATTTATGAATAAATCATACCAATGAGGGCTAGTCAGATTGCTAGGATCACCAGTGATTTCAAAATGGATGCAATAAATCTGTTTATGTACTGTGTCCCCAATTGGCTTTGTGGTGCTGCACAAGTACATCTGATCAACACCTGTTTATTTGCAATTTATATACTGTGAGTTGGTAATTCATACTTGCACATAAAATTCATTTTTCTGTGCACTTATCTAATACTTGCTAAATAGGTGTAGTTTTCACACCTATGAATTGACCACTCTTATTCCTTTCCGGCTCACATTACCAGACTATAGAAATTCAGATCATCACTTGTACCTCTAAGTGATATATTTCAGGAATTTCAGGAATGTGTATATTACAAATTTTAATATATTTTCATTACTAGAGGCAGATATTCTTGGCAAATGACCCTAAGTTTTTCAAAGCCATTATTTTACTCTTTGAAAATTATTGAACACATCTGGAAATTTGGAAAAATTTCGGAAATTTAAAGATCACATCATTAGATATGTTTAGGTTGCCTAAGAAAATGCTTGCATGCTGATTTGTCATGAAGATGATATCACAGCTTTGAATTTTACAAAAAGTAGGCAGGCATATAAAAAACTGTGTTGAACAATCGAGTATTTCAGCGTCCTTGTACACTGTATGTCTGTTTGCATGTATCACTCACTGCAATTATTGATTAGAGTCTATAACACCCTTTCCATATCTTAAAAATAACTTGAAGTGATTTTTTTGGGAAAGCATTCAGTTCTGAATCAGTAGTTTGTAGTACTTCATATATATTTCTTTGTAATGTCTTAGTAGCAGTGGTGCTATTTTAAAATCACAAGATATTATCATCAAATTTTAATAGACAGAGAAGAGGATGGGCTCTTTGGAGATGATGAAGAAGAAGAAGCTCAATTGGGTGTTCCTAAACAGTTTTATTATGATGAGTATGATGATCCTTATGATATTTTGAAGATGATGATGAACTATGTCGACAACGATGCTGGTACATGTCTTCATCTTGCTACTAAGGTAAGTCTGCAAGAAAATCCAAAATTGAACTTTGCACTTTAAATTTTTCTTGAGGTTTACGAATTTTTCTTGGGTTTAAACTTTTTCATTCCAGTCAAATTGTCTGTGTTGTTGTCATGTATTCATAAACATATCGTGAAAGACGGGTTTTAAATTTCCAAATCCTTCGACCCTCAAAGAGTGACAAGCATTTAATTTTGCAATATCAGCCCTGAATCAAACATTAAGTCATGAGAATAAAAGAAATGATCACCAACTAAAAAGATCTCTCTATTATTAAACAAATTCTCCATGTGGGGGGGGGGGGGGGTAAAATTTTTGCCAGTTGATATAATTTCTTTGAATACTTTTTAGCTCAGTTATGCAGATGCTGTAAGGGCTTTGTTAGCAGCTGGATCTGATCCCACCATTCCAAACAAGGAAGGAGCAACATCATTTGATTACTGTACAGACAAGTCAATCTTGGGAGTATATAATGAGGAACTACTCCAGGCTACTGCAAACTCAAAGTAAGTATTAATTAAAATTACAATTATGAAGCAAGTAGCTGTATTACCAACACCATTACTTATAATTCACAGCAAGTTTGCCGGTGCTCATTTGATGATCTCTTGAGTGAAGACAGGCACTGTGAGAGTTAAATGTTTTGCCTTAACCCTTTAACTCCCAGATCAAATTAGTAATTCTCCTTACTGTCAACCATATAATTCTTATAATGTTAGTTCAGAGAATTTAGTACTGGATCAACCCTTAAACTCGTCGAAGTTTAAGGGTTAAGAACATAACACAGTGACACAGTCTGGTCTCGAACCTAGAGTTTTCAATCCATACTTTTAATTAGTAAACTACATGTAATTAAGCAATTCTGTATATAAGATGAGGAGCAGCCCAATATAAATTTACATGTATTTGTATTGAGCTAAGTTTTGAATGATTTTTTTTTTAAGAAATGTTATATTCCAGGAACTTGGCCGACTATGTATTTCATATACTGTAGTAATATTAAACAGGGTCTTCTGTGAAATGACAGGAGGACCTGACCATGCATCACATTGTTGTGAATTTGGGATACTTGTTCTGGTGACCTCACCAATCTAAGTGGCCCTTCATTGCATTCAATTTTGTACATTAAATAATTTATGGCTATTTGATAGATTAATCCTATTACTCATGATCATGTTCATTCATTCATGATCCACAGTACTCCCAGGGTACGTAAACTGCTAAAGGCAGGAGTCAGTGTGAATGCCAGTGATGGAGCAACAAGTGATAACAAAGTACTCCATTGGGCTGCCAGCTATGGAAATGCTGACATTGTGAAACTTCTATGTGGTAAGTTGGCTTAATACAAAGTGTTCTGTTAATTCATCATGTGTATTATCTTTACTTGTGTAGACATGAATAGTGGTACTTAAAAACCATCCTGTGGTCTACCCAAAGTCTTCTTCAGATCAACTTACAGGGGCACATCCAGGTTTTTTCTTACTAGGGGATGCACCACATAGAAATGAAGTTACTGACATGGCAACATAAACAAATTTTAATAACAAATAACAAAGAATAGGGCTTATGACGAGGAAGAACATAAATTAATAAGAATTTGGAATTCATTGAACACAGAACATGAAGCCAATGTAAACATCACTAACAAAGCTGGAGTAACTCCCCTTCACGACGCAGTCAACAGAGGAGATTTAGAGATTGTCAGAATATTACTGGAATATGGGGCAGCAA
Organism: Pocillopora damicornis; assembly: GCF_964200805.1. NCBI lineage: Eukaryota > Metazoa > Cnidaria > Anthozoa > Scleractinia > Pocilloporidae > Pocillopora > Pocillopora damicornis. The sequence continues at coordinate 1,660,601 of NC_142676.1, forward strand.
CAGATATTAAGGCTAAAGAAGGGTGAGTAATTTTAGGTAATTAATAAAAAATTTACATCAACAAAAAATTTCATTATTCATGATGATACCAACCCTCCTGGACTATTTGGGATTTGCTTACATGTAGATGCTAAATGTTTTAGATGCATTTTTTATTCTCAATTGAGTGAAGTGCAATTTCGCTAAATTTCCAAAATAAAGTAAATACGGGTTTCCTTTTTAATGATTAAAAGTGAAAAAAAATTGATTTTTTTTCCTATTGGTAAAGTGGTTTTCTCTACAAGAATGGTTGTGTTTTTGCATATTTTGTGTTCACTTTTAGAGTTGGAGTATTTTTATGAGGCTAACAAATTATATTTCAACCTACCTAAATTAAAAAATTTATGTTCTGCCATGTCTTTCCATACTCTCAACACTATAAAAAAAACTGCATTTGTAAAACATACCTTTTGTTCCAGACCATGCAAAGGGAAAACAGCACTTAATTTAGTTACTACCGTTGAAATGCAAGAGTTACTAACATCACCTGTCATAAGGGAAGAAAAGCCTGTCGCCAATGGAGCTGCCACTCAGCAGGCCTTGGATTCAGGTACATCAATGAATTATAGAATGTAAATGTTCTTTAAATCAAACAAATTCTCCAATTTTGTGACTGCTTTTATAATTTTATAACTTTTTAAATTTCATGTGACAGAATCACTGCCGTCAGAGACCAGTACTCTGACACCAGCAAGTACTTCCTCTCTGCCATCCACTCCTTTGTTCAAGTCTTATCTACAGACACTCTCTGGAATGACCCCACCAGCCAACAGTGATACCCTTGATCCCCTGTTCCGTCTTGTCTGGCCACACCCTCAAGTAACTACCCAAATGAAGGGTCCAAGGTTTTTCCCCACATCTGTCCTTCCAATTGTGATATTTAGGGAGTTAAAATCAGGTGAGGTAACTTCAAAATCTTAACGTAGCTGTTCTTTTTGTAGTGGTCTGCTTGTTTGTTTGTTTGTGTATGTTTACTAAGCGAGTTATGAATCGTACAATTAATAAATAATGTTGTAGCGAAACCGTTTACGTCTTAATTGCTGTTTTTGTGACAGCGTTGTTCAGACGTGTTTATAAGGATCATATTAGCAAAAGCAATTCTTGATTTAACTAAGTAAAGGAAAATGGCCAACGTATTTATTTAGTAAAACGAGGAATTGAATGTTTGATGCCAGGTTTATGGTATCTCGCATGCATATCCAAGACGTGTTTTACAGTGAAGTTGTCCTTGCCAGTAGCAATGAAAATCAAAAACTTGCTTGATCGAGGTACTGACTTCAATAAAACATCCACAGATAACTTTCAAGAAATTGTTGAGATTTGGAACACAGTGGAAGAAAGTTTTCAGCAAGTTGGATATTCCTTGGACCTAAAGGTTGTGGGAGAGGGTAAGAGACGCGTAATTGTTTCAGAAAGCTGCTTTGATAAACAAAGTTTATTTTGTAAGTAGGCCCTGAAGTTTTTCTTTTCCTCCTGAATTGATTAGTAATGCATATCCCAGCCTTCCCTGGGTCAACGATTGGGCATCTTTTTTGCTTTTATTCTTACTTGAAAACGTTTCTTGAAAAAAAAAAATTCCGGAGTACTAATTAACACTCCCTGGGGGGAAGGGGTCAGGGAAGGTCTGTGAAAAGATTGGAGTGATGAGATTTGCATATAATTACGCAATGCTCGCTGAAAAAAAACAATCATGAAAACTTGCGTTGAATTTTAAGACCATTGAACTAAAAAGTAGCATAACTACCACTTGACAACAGCGGCCATGGATCACTGACTACTAGGAGGGTTTGTCGATTGTTGTTTTTTGGGTGAAGTAGAAAAAAAATGGCTTGTTTTCTTATAATATGGGAAAGGCTTTCAAACCCCAGTTTTGTTTTGTTGTTCTGTCAGTACTTCATATCTTTTTTTTATAAACCTTTCACAGTATCTCTTTATCCATGTGTATTTTCTGTTCAAACCCACAGCCTCCACAAGGAGAGGGAGTGTTGCAAGTAGCATAGAGTGTCATGTGTGTCCTCATTCATTCAACAAGTCAGAGAGCTATAGGATTACTATTTCAACTGTTAAGGTACAATATACAGCTTTGTGGTTTTACTTTTCGAGGTTCTGTAATTAGTCAGAAAACTGACTTTGCGTCGTTCCCCGCATATTAATATGCAAAGCTAGAACAGATCTCTCCCTTTTCGCGGTTATAATTGTTGACTTTTGCGTGCTCTTGTGAGTACCTTTCCTCTGAAGAACCACATTAAATGTACTTTCATTAACAACAGGTTGTTATAGCTGCGAGTGATCTCCCAGGGTTGTGGTATGCTGTAAACACTTTACTTCAGATATTTCGACTTTTCCATGGAAATGGGATACCACAAGCGCAGGTAACGTAGTCATGTTAACATCATTTACGAGTACGTTTAATCATAAGACTTTTTGGACTCTGTCGTGGGAAACCGGCAGGATCGAGAGGTTCTGGGTCGAACGTTTGTCGCGTTATTTATTTCGCGTTCTTAGACAACACGCTTTTCTATTGAAGTACCAGTCTCCACTCAGGAGTGTAAATGGTTACCAGGAAGAACTTACGAAATGCAAGGGGGGGGGGGTTACCTGCTATGGACAAACATTTCATGGGGGGGGGGGTGCTGGTTTGGAAATGACCTTAAGGACATGTATTAAACTACTCTTTACCTTGTGTTTCGTTTAAGATCAACGACTGGCCAGACTTGAAATTCAGGGGAGTGTTATGGGATGTTTCAACAGGGCGTGTTCCAACATTAGTAAGTACACGTACTTGTGCATTTTTGATACAAAAAAATATGTTCTCTTATTACGAATATTTATCTGAGCGCGGTACATAATCTTTTAAAGAAAAGCCTCTCCACGATTCCTCGTAAATGAATATACTAGGCGAGTTACTCAACTGAACTCAAGCAATGGTATCTCAAACATGTCGTCTTGCACACTAGTAACGGTGCAAATTTCTAATCGAGGAGTTACATGTTTTACCTCCGATGAGTTTCTGATACTAACTAGACAAACAGTAGTGCTCTTGTATTCACATTATGCTGCAATAATTGGAGAAAGCGTCACCATTGTCAAGAATGAGCAATGGGGTGGAATGGAGCTACATTTCACGAATCTATAATTTTTATAGTTTTCCAAGTAAAAAGATCTGACACGCTATTATTCTTTTTGCTTCTGTAAATTTCTCTCTAAATTAATCAAGAAATTGTACTGTTTTTGTCAAAATGAAACGCTTCAGCAATGAACTTTGTCAATTCTCGTCACCTGGAAATGTATTGATATCGTACGGAGAAGTAAGACATAAGTTACTACTGGGAGTCAAAAGTGAATAACTTACAAGTCATGTTATTTCTTTTCCACCCAGGAAACAGTGTTTTCCCTTATCGACATTTTGTCGGCCATGAAAATCAACCAGCTACAATTATACATGCAGAACACATTTTCCTTTGCTGGACACGAGACAGTTTGGCGGAACAACACGGCTTATGACGCAAGGTGTGAAGTCGTAACTGTTATATATGTCATTTTGTTGTGGGAGACACGGTAGCTTTTTGGTCTGCACATGCCGTGGACTCTGGATCGAATGTCCGGGTTGAGACCTTGCCAGGTCATTGTGTTGTGTTCTTTGGCAAGATACTTTGAATCTCACAGCGCCCCTCTCTATTCAGGCGGGTAAATGGGAACTCGTGAACTGTCACTAAAAACTAACAAAAAGCTAGGAGGGAGGGTGGGGAGATGGGGGGGGGGGGGGGTGGGTACACTGCGATGGACCAGCATTCCATCCGGAGGAATGAGTGAAACTTTGTAGTATAATCTGAAAAGCTTAAAGGGAAACTCTCTCTGCTTTACTTTTCGTTACAGTATACGAAAATAATTACATGAAACTACAGTTTTCCATAAATCGTTTTCTCGTTTAGTTTCATTGTTTATTTTTTCTGTTTATTTTCGTTATTGTTATCGTCTGTTTGTGTTCAATTTTTAGCTTTCTTCGATTATTTTCTACAGTGATATCATCAAAATAGACAGTTACTGTAAAAGAAGATATATTGAGCTTGTACCGCATGTTGACAGTTTATCTGGGTTCAGTCAGTGGTGAGTTAACAACTTTGTTACTGTTCACGGAATCGAAACGCTGTACACACACTTTCGCAAATTTGCATAGGCTTGTCGCTTGTTGAAGTCTACCCTGTTTCCACGTTTCCTCCAGTTCGCCTTTGTCGTTACTTTCCGGTTTGTGTTTGTGGTAACCATTAACAAATCACTTTGAGGAAGAGAATTTTCTACACGCTAACTCCGTCAAAAATTTGAAATGTTGTATCTTTTGGATCCGGTGTGTCTGTTCTATAAATTGTCGGCTAACGTACCCTCGCACCAGTCTGGGACCCACTAGCTTTGCTCATTCAGAAAAAAGAACAGCCTCACAAGTGTGCTAAGTTATCATAAAAAAGTGATATTTATGTATGAATTCTCTTTCGCAGGCTGAAGTTCAAAATGTATAAACATCTAGCAGAGGAAGAGGTTGATTTCGATCCTCGCCAACAAAGGTATAGAAACTTCGTTCCTATCCATCTTTGCTCCTTTTGGTTTATCATCGCCTCATTTTTGTTTATCTCTTTAACTGAACTAATATTTCGAAGTCTTTTCCAAACTCTAGCAATTCTTGAGCTTTGCGAAAAGGCAAACAAAGAACTAAAATTATTAAGATTAGCTTCTCTACCGCAGGAGTTCTTTTGTCGCTGAGCGTACTTCTTTTATTTTCCTGATAATGTAGACTGCCATCCAGTCTCTGTCCAACAAACGATGAGAGCATAACTATGGTTCTTGGTCTTCATGCGCAAACTTTCGCATGTTTTTCATCCACAAGGTAAAGATTACTAATCACTTACTACATCTGTTAGATTTGTCTACCGATAAACCAATTACAAGTACTTTACTATCTATCGATAAAAGTAGGAAAGACTTTTTTTGTTGGCTACAAAATAGCTAAATTGTCTATAAAGTACACAAGATATTCATATCAGCATCTAGATCACGATATTTTAATAGGTAGATATAGGTATTTATGTGTTTTGTCTTCTTTAAGTGAAAAAAACCCGGCCGGTGGTACTTCCGGAGAACACTACGAACAGCAAAAGCTTTTTCTTGATGGCTAGGTTTTTTTTTCTAACTCAGCGCTTGTGTCATTCAGGTTTGCTCACGTCGGCTTGGACTTGGCACCAGAATTTGGAAAAGGAAAATCGCACGTTATAGCACAGGTAGTTTTGCGACACAATGTTGTTCTATTTCGTCATTACGTTCTTAAAGGGCACTGGAAAACAACACTTATACACCCTTCCGCTTAAGGAATTTTCTTTCGCTTTACATATACAACGGCAAGAAGTAATTTTTTTCGCTTGACCAGGCCTCATAAATGGACCAAGCCTTAAGTTTCTGACTGTTCTTCTTAGGCAAAAGGAGTGGACGAAGTTTACATGGGTCATCTCCGATCCATGCACAGATCTTGTTGTAGACACGGTCGGACCTTGCAGTTTTGGGCCAACGCCCTCCACGATGACCCAGAGCAGCTATGGAATCTTCCTCCAGGGGTGATAGCTATGGAATATGGGCACACGGTATTTATAGCATTTCTGTTTTTTCATTCATTTGTATTCAAAGCATTTTTTCGTTGGAAGACAGATTATACAAACGCGTCTGAGACGTGTAAAACTTAGTATGCGAGGTAAAGGAACCTCTTTTGATTACCATGATCGCAAAAAACCCCTTTGCTGCACACGTACGGACCTCAATTTCTTGAATAATTAAAGGCTGTTTTCCTTCTTTGTTTTAGGTTGATCACGACTTTTTTAAATATTGCAAATCACTAGCCGATGCTGGGTGAGTATGTTTAAATGTTCCACACTCGACATTCGTCTGGTATCAAGTTCAAAGTCGGTGATACCATTTTGATGATAGGTAATTTCAAGATTTAGATGACACATTTTTTTTCGTTTCAATTTCAGTATTAGCTTTTTTGTCTGCCCAGGAACCGGATCATGGAACAGGTGAGAAGTTTATCGATTTACTATTTTTGTCCTATCTAAAACGAAGGCCCCAAATTACATAGAAAGATTCTCTCGCTTTTAAATAAGTAAGTTTAAGATTAAACCGCTCGTGCATCCATTTAGGAACAATGCCTCTCTGATATTTTAAACATTTTCTTCCCAGTGTTTGTGGAAACACGGACGAGAGTATAGCAGTGATGAACAATGCTGTTCAAGCAGCTGTTTCCTGCAACGCTTTAGGTATCGTCATCTGTGATTGGTCATTACCTGGTCACGTGAATCCACTGAGTGTCAGCATCCCAGCATTCCTTGCGGGTGCAGGGTTAGCGTGGAAGGCCTCCTTAGATTTGGTAAGTTTCCTGTTCGGTTTCTCAGAAGGTTTTGTTCTCACAGAATTATTGAAGTTTTTCACGAATTTTGCAACAAGTATCTTATTTCGTTTAATTTTATGAGATTCACTAAGAACACAATTTGTACCCTCTTAGTCTACCATGAAGTCCACTCTTCCTGATGTCCTTAGTCACCACGTGTTCATGGACTCATCCGGGACATTTGGCCGAGCACTAATGGACCTAGGCACTACACATTCCAATTTAATCAAAGATGGTTCGCTGGAGTCATGTGTCCCAAGTGATAACAGAAGGGTTCATCCTGTTGCGCAAGGTCCGGGAAGTCAGCTGCTGTGGCGACTGCTGGAGACTGAAGGCTCGTGTAATCTTGACAAAGTTACTTCGGACAGTCTACAGGTACTAAGAAGCTAAATGTTTTTTTTTTTTTGAGATATGGGAGGTTGTTTTGACTATCCTTTCCGCCTAGTCAAATTTTAAGCAGGTGCTTTACTACTTTCCTTTCCCTCTTTCCATTTTCAAGTACGCTTTGAAAATTGTTTCCAGACTTATTCTGTAACCGTCTGTTTTAACAGCCTGTGCGGCAGTTGGAGTACACTGAAAAGCAAGCTTTTGACTAGGAGATTTTTCGCCTACCACATTCTAACAACAGATTTTTTTTCCCCATTTTATAGAGAGCTGTGCGTCAGATACGAAACTGTCACAAGACATTCATAGCAGCGGAACTCAAATGTAAACAGAAAACAGAGATTATGAAGGAACTTGAAGTTTTGGTTGAAATATTATTATTTACCACTAGGTGATGTACCAATTATTTACTTGCTTACTATTAATTTATTAAAGGAGGCTAACGGCTCAATAGTCCTGAAGCGAGCGCCCGCTCTAGTCTACAGAACATGATAACTTGAGTTCGAATCCGGGTGGGAACCTTCTGTTTTCTTTTTTTTTTACTTTGTCAATGACTCGTAAAATCAACGAAACTGGCCTCGTGTGGCCATGTCATTACTTCAGCCATTATCTTTACCTTTCCTGATTGAACACTTTTTCTAGGATTTGTCGGTCGCTGATTTTAAACAAAAAGCAGAATTCAAGCACTTCTCTAAAGGATCTTCCAGCCATCACCAAAACAGACCTAGCAAACAAGTAAGCTCAACATGTACTGTCGTACTTCTGCTAAACTCTTCTTTTAATCTCTGTATGGACACATTTAGCCTCAGTGCTATGTTGTATCGACCCTGGTTGCTTTTCGATTTCGTTTTGCTGTCGCTATCTCAGGATCAAAAACTACCAAGGAGAAAAATGGTTCGCGTCCTTATTCAAAATTCATGTTGAAACAGCGTTGACAAGGGTCAAACAATTTTGGAAGAAGAGGCGAAAAAAAGAAACGACTGTCATGACAAGAAAATGAAGGACAGAGAGGAACAGTTAACGCTTCTGCTTGGACGTGTGTTAAATTCCACTTAGTTTTCCTCACTTAACCCTTCAACTCCCAAGATCTGATTGTTAATTCTCTCCTCTTGCTGCTATACAATTCTTTGTAAATTAGTTATAAGAATTTGGTGTAAGATCAAGATAAAAACTTTGGGAGTCTCTTCTGGGAGTCAAAGTACGATCTTTTTACTTTCATTTATTTCTTAAATCGTTTTAACTGACAAAACTAATAATTATCTAAGCTGTCCACTATTAAATTATTTCCACTCAGAAGAACAGACCTAGGGTGACCCTTGCGTGCATGTCTCGAACGTCACTGTTGTTCGAGAGGCTACCTGACAGTGCTCACTTACTTCAGTGAGATTGACACATTCCATTGCTGGGTTTAAGGGCTTCCTACCAGATCTTCTCATTCCTCTTGTTGTCGTGTCGTATCTTTAAGCATAATTGAGTTACAGCGATGAGTATGTCGCAATGTGTACTTTTAAGAATATTTGTTAGTATATGTATTTACATGTAAGCAGTGTGGATGACCAAACATTCTTGTGAGTTGTCATCTTATAACCGGCGTGTTGAGCGATCCACTAGATAGTGATATTATAATTTGTTCGTTTTCAGATTGTTGGCGCTCGTAGATATTTACCAAAAGGCTTACCTGTTACGGAACAAACATGGCGGACTCCTCAGTGCCTTACAGCTTCTTCAAAACTTCCTGCCCCATCTGCTTCCCAAGGACGAAAATTGAACGCATCTCTAAATACTGAATTTAACTTAAAATAATCTAAACAAAAGAACCATTCAAAACTATACCTGGCTTCACAGATGTACATATCAAGTTTAACCCTTGATCAAATTTTCTTTTCAGTATAGAACCATTTTACCACGAAATTTACAATCTGAGGAAACCTTAGCATTTTCGCCATGAAAAGTATATGAGGAAACCTCAGCCTAAATTGCCAAGGACAAGGATTCTTGAACAAATTTTAATGATGGCTTAGTTTGAAAGGAAAGAAGTCAGAGAAAAAGGACTGAATTGAAGTGCGATTTCCAAACTGAGTTTGCATTATCCTTCATAGGTGAAGAAAATAAAAGTATTACATAATTATGTTCTATTTGTTTTTCTTTGAAACTATGCATCGAAATGGTTACATCATCATCTCTTTTCATCAAAAAGAAGAAAAAAAATATATCCGTGGGGATTTTGAGAGGAGCTCGGAATGGGGAAGGAGGAGGGGGGGAAGGGAGATACGCAGTAAGATTACACGTAGTAAAATTCTTTATGCATGCACACTCTTAAAGGGAAATAGTAGTAATGTACGTTCTTTGTAATTGGTTCATGAAAAAATACACAATGAGTCAGTTAAGAGCGTTTTTATTTAACCCATTCATTTCTCCGATGGAGAGGTAGAATTCAAGATTAAATAATTGTGAATTTTACTTTTAAGGAGACAATCAACCCAATCCTTGGGGTTAGATTTTTTTTCTGTGTCCGCATTTGCAACTTTTTTTTGCTATTGCATGATACATTGAAGAACATCTCAATTTCTGGTCATACTTGGTTTGTACTTAAAGTAATTACTTTAAATTTATCCAAAAAAGGCAACGTATTGATGCTGGGTAAGACAATACGACATAAATTTAAGAATATCTTGGGAAAGTTTTCACGCCAAAATTGAAGGTAAAAAAATTAATAAATAGTTCAGCTCCAGTTCCGAACTTAGATATTCTGGTAAAATGGGAATTTGCAAGCAAATCAATGTGCTTTTCTCTTAAAAAAAGATTCTTTTTACAACCCTGGTTTTTCATTTTACAAGATAAAGAGAGATGCTGCATACGTGTTTCTACGGTAACCAAACACGGGCTCACGATTAATTTAACATCGAAGAACAAACTGACGGATAAGATGCAAAAAACTATACACTGAAATACTTTAGGCAGCTCGTTTATTTAAACAACTGAGAAAACACACTTGCATTTGACATTCAAATCAGACGAAAGTGAGATGGTTTAGAATTTCTAGTCTTGCAATAATCTTTCTGTTAACACTCGACTTTCATTTGATTACTTCTTCATTTACACGTAGCCTCCTATGGAATATTACCAGTAATCTTTTCCTACTTTAGGCTGAATGTATTCCATCTTTCTCATTTGTCGTTTGCTTGATAATGTCTCTATTTACTTATGGTTAGGCAGCCTATGCAACCTTGTTTCCAGACTCCTCACAACGATTGTGAGGCTAAGAGCTTGGAACAAGGTTGGACGGGCACTGCACTTAATATCTGCCAATTTTATTGTATGCTTGCAGAAGTACACAAACTCGAGTCGAGGAAACAGTAAGATAACTAACGTAGGTAACCCTTCATCTCAATGCTAATTCTCCTATTAATCTACCGATTTTTCTGTTGGCTATCCACAAATACTTCGTTTTACCGTGTAGATCAAGTCCATCTGAAAGTCAGGAGAATCTAGCAATGATCACTTCAGAGAGTGATAGGGTTAAGAGTTTTCAAATGTGTTTGCCTTGTGGAAATGAGCTGTCTGGGAAATTCAAGCCTAATCTTTAGAGAGCCTGGAGTCTACCCAAAAGGAGAAAAAAAAAGAGAGAAGGTAAAAGGAGTGGACTCCACAATCATGGACGTATTGCAACATATTTACATCACTCAACAGTTCTTTTTTCATTAATTTAAGAATACAAAGGTGAAAAGTAGAAGTAAGATTTGATAACAAATACTATAACAACAGGATCATTTGACCAACCCCAGCTTCTTAGCCTCTGTTTCGTAGATAAGAAGGCGCCACATCTTGACCACAAAAACCTCTGCTTCTTCATCCAGGACCTGTGAAATAGAAAAAACAACACACTTACATTCGGCCAGATACTGCTAGGCAGAGAAATGTCAGTCTGCCTACGGCCTTCCTCGAAGACAGACAGAACAAAATAATATCAGAACACAGTAGGTCATTTAAAGCTGATTAGAAATCTAATAACACGTTAAGGGTTCAAGGAACAATGTCAACTGCTAAAGGATGTTACATTGCTTCTTTGTGTTCTAACATTACTCCAAGGACCTGACTAGTAATTCTCTTCATTGTAATAGCTAATTATTTCCTTGCCGATGAGAAATGAGAATTTGCTGTTATACCAGGGTAAAGCCAAATAGCATTCAAGTTGTTCCATTAACGTTTATATATATAACAACTTTATTTAAATAATAACATATAACATATTATTATTAAAAAAGGGTTATAGAAGGGAGGAACTTAATCCTCATTGTAAACTATACCCCATGTTTTGACATTTTGAAAAGTAACATGTTAACCGCAGGTGGGATGTTCAAGGTGGAGAGAGGTAAAAAAGTATTTTCTCCACGTAAAGTATGAATGCACAATGCACTCTAAGTTAGTGGAGTCTGCAAGACAGCAAATACAAGATTTTGAAGAGCATTTTGACAAAAAAAAAAATTCACTAAGTACATTTCACTACCAAATAAAGCGCTTGTAAAAGAATTGACAACTTTTCGAGACTTTTTATAATTGTCTTAATGTTTCTTTATTATGCATAATTTTTACAGGTCTGTAATTTCAGTAAAAAAAAATCGGGATAACAGCCGTCTCTCTGTGACAGACAACGATCTTTCCCTGACCTTGTAGTTGTCACCTCCTCTCAATCAGTTAAAACTTATATCGGAAAACCGTAATGAATGTTGACATTTGTTGAAATGTAACTAAATTCTTCTAAATCACGATTTTTTTATCTGAACATAACCAGAAGCAAACATAACAACTCTACTTACCATAGAGACGTCCTCAAGGATGTGTTTTGGCGAACTTCTAGCTATGACCTTAAAAAACAAAACAAACCAAGTCAATAAAGATCAAAGAACAAAAAAAACTATTAATTTCAGGACCAAATACGTTTTTTGCCTCTGTTTTGCAGCGCTCCATGAACCCTTGTACTCTCATGAGTTACCATGACAGCATTTCTCCTTACAACATCGATACAGTATTACGCAGGCAGGTGATTAGAATTAAGAATAATTATACCACTAGGGGATTATTAGTTGAACCCATATAAAACTCTCCAAATTAACATCATAAGAATTTTATGGATACAGTCAGAAAAATTACTAAGGAGAATTTGGGAGTGGAAAGGTGAACATTATATTCAAAGATAAATTAACTGTGTAAAAGAGCGCATCTGAATGTCTTACCTTGCTACAAATGAAATCTGTTAAGGTCAGCTCCTCTTCGCCAATGTACTCGATAATTTTCTTATTAACCCAAGGACGTATCCTGCGATCTACAAGACCCTAAAATAAACCACTTTAAAGTTTAGAAATCGAATCAAGCACGTGATTACAGCCTCGCCCCAGATCTCACTTAATAACCTATGTATAACTATCTACTGGCGCAAGACCTGGGGTTCAGCCCTACTGTTAGTTAGTGATATAAACTGTACTTACATACCGTGATGCTCCGAGCGTCCAATGAAATCACGGGTATGAGACTTGCCGAGCACACAGAGCCACCTTAAACTAAAATGCTTTGTTTCTGAACGCATACATTCCAGCTCATTTCAAAAACGCTTTGGAGTTTGTTTCCTTTTATTTTCTCGATAAATGTCATTCCTTGGGACTTCTTATCCTCGTCAAGAAAGTATTTCTAAGCAGGTGTTTTGAAGCTTACACTTCTTGACGATCCAATAATTTCAAAACATAAGGGCACCAGGGAGACATTTCTTCGAGAAAATACGTCTTACATCAAACTAAAGGCAGTGTTACTCTTACATAATCCTTCAGTGAGACGTCCCTGCCGGGCGAAGAGATAAACGCTATCCGTTCCAACTGAAATGAAATACAATCTTCACATTTAGCACAACACACTAACCTGGTCGATCATAGTCCAGTCCAAGCTATAAGCAAACAGTTCATCTTTAGCAGTAGGAATACGTTCTATAAGCGACTTAATAATCCGTTTCTTATCTTCAGCCTCGTTACTGTCATCCTTAGCCATATCGTCCTCGTCCAGTTTGACCAGTTTCCGCTTAGGAGTCACTCCTGTTCCGTCGTCATCGTCACCTCCGCCAAAGACTGACTCCAGCTTTTTACGACTCGCTTGGTTCGAGGGCTGTTGACAAGATCAACCATTACTTAGAATAATTTCTCACTTCAGAGTACTTTTCAACAAAGAGTAATAATCCTGGAATGCATTGGTTTTGCTTTACTATGCTATGTGATTGGTCTCGAAAAGAAGCGCTTTTTACTCAAATAATCAGTTGCAAACCGAGAGCAATCGTGCTTTGGCCACTTTGCTCATTGGCACGATTAGTCGCTGAGCACTTGGTTTCGCGACAACCAATCACAAAGCGCCTTTTTAGAATGTGCTTGAAAGAAAAAGGTGCTAGGAACCAAAAAGTTAATTTATACTGATAGAAATAGTAGAGATGGTAAGTTTTGAGCTCGGTGAAGAATTAAGAAAGATGTTTTTTCGTCTAGTCACGAGCGTGAGCTCAAAACTTACCATCTGTACTATTTCTATCAAAAACATTACGCTATCGACACTGCTGATCCTTGCAGTATACAGGACTTGTGTCGAACTTCGCAATAGACCTCGCTCACCGAAGAGTCTCTGTGGCTCAGTGGTAGAGCATCGGAGCGCAAATCCGAAGGTCTGAGGTTCGATTCCTCATGGGGACTCAGAATTTTTCTTTATCCCACGCTTGTGACAAGACGAAAAAACATCTTCCTTAATTTATACTGTTGTTCAGACCTTTGCAGTACTGCAGTTAACTACAAAGCTGTGCTTCAGCGATGCTTCTATATGCACATTTCAAGCCTACCGTAAGGTTGCCGGTAGAGCCTTACTTCTTAAAAAAGGGTGGAGGAATTTACTCAACGAGTCGAAGGTGCCCCGTCACGTTTCGACCATCTTTTCCATCTAGTTATTTTCAGTTCGTTATTTGTAATCTTTGTTGATCTTCTCCATCATTGGCATTTCTAGGTCCTTTGTATTCATTCTTGCTGAATACCCTAAAAATATCTCCAGACCGTTCCACTGGGGCAAATTATTCGCTTGGTCATAAACTAGTTAATCTAAACAAGAAGATGAGAATGAAACTGACTAGACATTCTTCAATATTCTTACCATGTTACTACTCAGCTTCATTTCAAATCCAAACGCCTTCTTAGGAGCTGGTTCAACTTCCGATTCTGGCTCTTGCCCATTCTCTCGCCCTCTTTTTATGCCGATAGTGACTGGTGACATCGAGTCGGTTGATCTGGGGCTTGGTGACCAATTCGATATAGGAGCAGGTTCGACCTGAGGTACAAACTAGACAATCACAAGGCTGGTGAAAATCTATTTTAAAAGTTAGAACAACGAACGGGTCGACTTAAAAAGGAGGGGTGGGAGGGGTGGGAGAGGGGGGATTGAAGTTGTCGGGTTTTTCACACAAACTAAGATGTTCATTTTCTTTGCCATACTGGCTGCTTTCTCATTTTCTTTGCCATACTGGCTGCTTTCTCACTCCCTCCATGCGAAGTTCTGCTGTTACATCAAACAAGACTTCTAGCCTAAAGACACGTTCTCTGCACCCTTCCTTCATACGATGGATCATTACTGTGCAAAACAAGAAAATGACACACAAGATGAAGAGGATGAAAATGTTTCCTCTTACCGGCTGAGGTTGTGATATCACGGCTGGCTTGAAAGTCGGTTGTAAAGCCGGTTTGACTTCCTCCTCCTTCTCACTGTCCTTACCGTCCTGGAAAATAACATGATGAACTGCTAACTCAGTAAGGACAAGGACGCCGTTGACAGTCGGTAATAGAAAGTATTAGTTCCCTTTCTTCCTTATAATTGCAAGGATTTACACATTACTCATAACGCTTCTAATTTAGCAACTTAAAAAAAAAGGGAACGCTCTTGAAGGTTATAATGCATTCAACAAATGAGAATCAACAATTTTTTCGAACGCTCTCTGAACCAACTGCACCAAACTTTACCGCATCTAAAAATCTTTATAAAAGACAACCGTGTTTACATGACTTCAACATTGAATACCCACACACAGACTCAAGAGGAAAAAAATCCATTTCTAAACGCCGAAACCTGTTAATACTGCTATTGGAGAATTATTTACTGCCAGATTTGATAAGTAATTCTTCTTTCCTGCTGCTTTGCATTTAGAATCCTTTTTTTATATCAAATTTTTTGGTACTTTTGCCTTTAGAATTTGCTCTATAGTGATATCACTCTGACTGATATAAATTCCCAATCTCATTACCTGTTAACCAAACAATGTATTGGAATTTTAAGGAGAAAGTACAAGTTTATCACTTGAATGAGTGAGTTTTAAGCCAAACGAAAGAGATCTCACCTGTTCATCCATATCTTCAGGCCGATTATCAACAATCTGTTTTCTAATCTCTTCTATTTCCTCCATTTCTCGCTGGCGATCTCGTTCGTCTGTTTCTACCTCCATTTCTCTTTCGCGTCGCCGTCTCTGTAGCGCACTTCCCCTTCAAGTAAAAATGTGACTGGTCAAAGATGAAAGTGCAATACACAGTGACCTAATAACAGGAGGTTACACAAGGCGAGTAACAGTGTTTTGGTTTGGTTGGAATTTGGGTGTTCGTTGTGCGTCTGTATCAAGTAAGTCTGTAGTTCTTGCTCTGAAGGAACTTTAGACAGGGTTAGCCTACAGACAAGGCATGCTGACCAGCAGCTACTCCATTTATTATGCTGGGTGGCCGCTAAGACTTCAGAGGCAGAGAAAAAACTGTTCGTTTAACCCTTTACGATCAAAACGCGCTATGTCTTGATATCTCGAATTGCCGGCTGCAATATTACCTTCCACGTGAATGCAGCCAAAAATATTTATTAGGTTAGAGAGGACACCATTCTCTTGAACGAACGAACAACAAAGGAACGAGACTGATTAGGGCTGAGAAGGATTGACGTGGATTGCAAAATGCAGCAATTGTGACATACTGAAAATGTTCCTTCTCTGAACTGTTCACTTACTTATAGTATTTTGGATCGTCCTTGTCGTCATCGTAATCCTCAAGAAATTCCTGTAAATGCTTCCTCTCACGTGCCTGGGAATGATATAAAACAGAATTAGCTGAAGTCATTTACACCTAGATAGCTTTTGTAAACGTTGTAAACTTTCAGTTCAAACTCAAGTCAGATCGAAACCGTTTTCGAAGAGTTCACAAGCATCACTTGAAGCGTGACATATGGTGCAATGTAGTAAGTACAGTGCCGGATAAATCGCGGCTATTCAGCGGATAAGTAATGTTGACCACTGGACAGAGATTTCTCCGATGGAAAGCGTTGTCTACTCTTCCAACAACTGGGTCCTGATATATTCTCACCTGTTCATCTTTCTTCTCGCCTTCTTTTTCCATTTCTCGTTCATATTCCCGAGCTCTTTTACGTTCTCTATTTTCCCATGTTTTCAACCGCTGAAATAGAACGGTAAGGAAATTGTAGTGCTTTGTAAGTGCTCTCAGATTTGAAATACACAAAAACTTTCTTATTCTTAGTCTTCAACGGTCGAGATTTTAGCCAATCTGCTTCTACATGCAACTTCATCTGTAGTTAACCCATAGTGCAAACAGTTTCTTCTGAAACACTCTTCCCAAAAACTACGATGGTCTCCCCTACTATAAAAATGTGAGCGTGATTTTTTTAATCATTCAATCCATTAAGATTGAAAAATTGCGCGATATTTAAATTCATGAATACTGACGTGAAGAAGTTAACCAACCTTCTGGTAAGAGGCATCTTTCTCCCGTTGTCTTCTCTCTCGCTGTCGTCTATCCAGCTCTTCATCTTCGTCATACTCACGTTCCTTTTCTCGGTCACGTTCAGACTCCCGCTCTTTTTCACGCGCCTTCTCACGATCACGATCTCTATCACGATCACGGTCACGATCGTCGCGATCACGGTCTTTTTCTCGACGTTCCCTTTCTTCACGCTCACGCTTCCTTTCTCTTTCTCTTTCTCTCTCACGTTCTCGTTCTCTGTCCTTGTCTCGGTCCCGGTCCCTGTCTCGATCCCGGTCTTTCTCTCGATCCCTTTCTCGTTCTTTGTCTCTATCCCTGTCTTTGTCTTTCCTCTCCGATTTCTCTTCTTCCTTTTTCTTGTCCTCTCTCTGAAAAACATGAATGAAAAAAACAAAGTTGAGTTGCGACGTTCCTTCGTAACATTTAACGCGATGATGTCCTGTTCGTTAAAACACAACGAGAGTCAGCAAAAACTATGTTGTCTTCGAGTACTTTCCAAAAAAAAAAAAAAAAAAAAAGACAACAGGCAGTCGAAATTCAACTCTACACCTCGACACAACAAAAATTTCCCTCTATGTCAGTTTTCTTCTTCAACGATCTCAGCTACATCTGTTAAAGACAAAAGAGTAACAACTGTTTCCACATACAATGTACACCTGTGAGACATTCTAACGAGACCAGTTTCACATTGCAGCGACATACTCTTAACAAGAGTAAACAAACACAATACTTACTGTGCACTGAAGGTTTGAAATATGTTACCACTCCAGTTAACACTTGAAATATTCTCTTGAACACGATTACTTGATCCGACGACTAACTGATAGGAATTAATGCCACGACCTACCAAAGCCTCCTTCTCTTCCCTCCTCATCAACTTCTACCAATTGCCCAACCCTCCGTATCCTTTCCCGCCCACTAAACTTACTAATAGTACCCCTTGGAGATCCATGGCCTTGACTTAATTTGCTGTATTCAATGGGATAATATCCTTACTTTGTTGGAAATTTCTGAACTCACTACAATCTGGCGTCCAGTCAGGTACTTTACAATAAACAACAGACAATTATAATGATTCGAAAGTGAACGATACACATGTATTTATGATCATCAAAAACATTTTTCTAAAATTACTTACCAGTTCAAATCCTAGAAGCAGAAAATGCAGAAGAGGAAATCGACCAATCTCACCAACTCATCAATAAACTGTTTTTAGTGTCAACAATAATTCTGATTAAACGTTGCCTTATTTACTGCTTATCAATTTGGGTAGGGCTGATTTCTTATGCACTTTGTTTGTAAATTAGTGAGTGGAACACTTGCAACATAAACAACATGTGGGTTGACATCAACACCAATGTGTCCCTGTTTGTGCTACCAGTGAGAAGAAGCAGTATTTAAGATTAAGTACAAAAAGAAGTGAACTTACTCTGTAAGTATCTCTGAAGCTTCTAATCTCTCGTGACACTAAGCTCTTCTTTTCATTGTCCATATCCAAACCTTCCAAATTTTGCTGAAAATAAGCAAAAAATGACATTAGCAAGACAGAAAATTACAGTTCTGTGGTGGCATAGAGACACCTGTACAGACACTAGCCCATCCAAAATTTTCACTCCAACATGTACACTTCCTGTTTCAATAGCCTGTACCAAATTAAAAATACCCTAAGATAAGGCACTTGTGAGACATTTACAGATTAATTATTCAAAAAAAAGATTTATTTAGCTAATTTCTAAATATTTCAAGTATCTGTGGGTCTCTGGCTAGACACTCAGGGTGGTCAAAAAAATTTTGAGTCATGGGTCTGTGATACCAAGTAGCCTTACAATATCATGTCTCCAAGAAGAAAGATGAGGCACAAGCATTTGGGAAAGCTGACAGATTTTTCAGAGTAGACTGTGAAATGTCCCTGCTATGCCTTCCCCGGTCCCTCTCTGTTTGGGAGTTAAAAGCAATTGTTACTGGGCAAATAAACTTCATGTACATGAAATAAAACCTGTAATTTAGTGGACACTAATGGAAAAGGAAAGATTCTCTTATTGTTAAATGTCAAAAGACAAAATTGAGCCCTACAGTTTCAGAATAGTTGGCACACACCTCTGAACCACTGTGTGTAGCTCTGTAAGGTTCACCTGACAAAGAAAAGCAAAATACACATCATGAAGAAGCACTTTCTCTTTCAAATGGTCATACAAGCCTATTTCTCATGTTTTGAATAGTGGATGGACTTCGAAACAGGGAACATTAAAAAATATTTGTTGATGGAATATTTCTACTATATGTAGCAAGAAATTTTGCAGGTTTTCAACAAAAATCTTCCCACTTGAAAAGAAAAAAAATCATTAAAATTATTCCCTGTACAAATTTCAGTCATCACAGGAAAAGAAAGTAACTCTTGAAAAACAGAAGAAAGTGTCAATCTGCACAATGAACACTCACAAAATGTTCATGTTACTTGATATAAAATGGTATCAAGACACTACAGAAGAGGATTTCACCCTTCACATCCTAACATCAGATAGCACATTCTCCACACTCTTCTCTATAAATTTCTTATGGTGCTGACAAGGAGAATTTGTTTGACAATCAAGGGCTTTAACTACTTGGTGATCATTTCCTCAGTTCTGGTGGCCATAATGTTTGATTCCAGGGTGATAACAAGAGGAGAAATGACATACTGGTCACGCTTAGGGGTCAATCAGTTGAACAATTACCTGGAATATCAACTGTGATTTGCTTCATTCTTTAACCCCTTTGAGTGACTAACATCTAATTTCTCCTTACAACATAGCCCCTGAATCAATCATTAAAGTCATGAGGATAAAGGAGATGATCACCAACTAAAGAATCTCTCAATTGTTGAACAAGTTCTCCTCGTCAGAACCCTAGGAAATGTCTAGGGAGTAGTAAAGAAAATATGCATACTGATAACAGAGAGTAAAAGGTTGAGGTAGGCTGGGTTAGAAGGTAAAGGGACTTTGTTATCATTATTTGTACAATGGCAACCAAACCACAATAAATAGCATCCTTTGGAAATACCACATACAGTAGAGCATATTTTGTCGAGAATTATTCCAGAACCACATACTTTCTAATTTCCTGTTTAAAATATCAGAATGCTCTAAAATGATTTGTTCAATGGCTTTCTTGACTCTTGTATCTTCTACCTGTAAAAAAAATGTTTTTTAAAAAATTATACATGGCAGAGTGAGCTATCCCATCAGTTGAAAACATTACTACCATGCTTAACTTAAGTAATATACTGACTGTAAGATCTTATAAAATTACCAGCAACACTTCACACACTCTCAGTGGTACAGGTGTAGATACACAGTACATATACCTGTGATCAGCTCATATTCTGTATGCACAATTGTAAAAGTTTAGAGTCCTATGCATTTTGAGAAATATAATACAGTTGAAAAATTTAGCAAAAGCAGAGAATTTTCATGACAAAATGTCATCACTTACCAGGGTTTCGCCATCAAGATCATCATTATCATCATCTTCATCATCATCAGCCTCTCCGTCCTCTTTTTTCTTTTCCTCGGCATTCTACACGAAAAAAATTTTAATGCCTTCAAAGTCTCCACCAAAGTGTGCCCATCAAACATGTATAGGCTTGCATGACTGAGATTTCTGTCTACCTTTTTCATTTCTTTTTTCTTCTCAGCTTTGTATTCATCAAGATAAGTCTTCGTTTTTGCATCCACTTTCACCTTCACAACAGATAAAATCAATTTAGCATAGAACTGGACAGTATGGAATAAATCAACCACAATCTCTAGTTTTCTTTTTACCCTAAATTACAAGTACTATTACTTATAAAAAAGAAATTAGAGTACTGGCTACCTGGAAGAGCAATTGGGACTAGTGGAACCAAGCAGACAAATGAAACAAATATCACACAAAGCAAACTGCACTACAGATTGTTCCACTTCATTTTTGTTTGTGTTTGTTTGGGTGACTGCACTGCATCTTCACAAGAACAGCATATCTTAGGTGCTGAACATTAACTAAGACGGTATATAACAAATATTACACAAAATTTGAGGAACAACTGAAGCAAAGGATTTACTTACAACTAATGCCTTGTCTCCTAATACTTTGTTGTGAAGTAATCTAATTGATCGTAGACCTGATTCTGGATCTCCATAGTCACAGAATCCAAACGCTGAAATTAGAAACCTATTTATCAAATCATCACTTATATTGAGGACAAAATTTTTTACACTTTGTAGAAGGCACTGGCTGTTAAGTCTAATTCCTGCCATGAGAGTGCTTTTGATAAAGCACTCCTATTTACATTCCACCATCTACAAATGAATTATCCTCAATCAATAAATGTCCACTCACCCTGTAACTTTCCCTTGGCTCCTTGTACCCGTTTCCAGTTCACTACTACACCACATTTCTGTTCTCACAGTGAAAATACAAAAAAAAAAAAAAAAAAAAAAACACAACAGAACCCTCAGGACAGGAGTTTTCCATTTGAGCCACTTAATAAAAGCAGCAAAAACATTTATAAACAAGATTATTTCAAAACCAAAGGAGTTTCACCTACCGTTAAAATTTGTCTAATAAGTGCATCAGAAGCTCTTTCAGTTATGTTACCTACAAACACTGTTGTTGTTGAGGTTGAATTTGCTTGGTTTTGATTCTGAAGTTACAGAATACATGCACAATATTAGTTTTCTTCAACTACAACAACAGTTACTATTCCTTTAACCCTTTCACTTCCAGATTAAATGTGTAATTCTCCTTACTGTCAACCATACAATTCTTATGTTAGTTCAGAGAATTTAGTATTGGATCAACTAATTATCCCCAAATTGATATTTTTCTTTATTCTCATCACTTATAATAATAATAATAATATTGTAAGGAAAAGTTCTGTCTTGGTCACTCATGGGAGTTAAAGGGTTAAATTTCCTCATAACACTATCTAACACAAAGCAGAAAAGTGTCTTTCAAGGATTAAAATTTTTCAAGAGGAAGTTTTGATGTGTTGTTATAAAAAATATTGATGTTTGAAGTCCTGTAAGTAAGGCCACAGCTAATCCAAAACAACACCAGCAGCAAAATAACTAATTTTAAAACTGGCATTACAAGAGTATAACTAAACAAAAGCAGGGCCTGAAAGCAAAGGTTGATAAAAAGAACACAAAGTCATGTGCAGTGTGATAGAACAAAAATGAAGAAAACATGGCCCTACTCACCTGGTTATTATTATTCTGTTTATTTTCATGTTTGTATGGTGTTCGTCCTGACGGAGCTGTTGGAGTGGGAAGAAGTGGTAAACCTGGGGGCTAAAGATTGAAAATAAATAAATAAATAAATACTAACTTAAGTATTACCACTCATCAAATTTTAAAATAAAATAAAAAAAATGTTATTCCCAAACTACATTGGCTTATGCATGTCCAGAGTTTTATCAAGGTTTTACCGTTGCTACATGTAATGTAACACTGTTGGTAACACTCAAAGATGCTAAACATGAGAGAAAGTGAACATGTACATGTAAAAGATTTACATGGATACTTACAACTCCTAAAGGAGGTACTCCTGGTACAGCAATAGGAGGTTTAGAGGGTATTGTTGGTGGCACTGTTGATTCAACATAAAAATTAACAGAAAAAAATATGTTACATGTCTCTCTTTAACTTCCATGGGTGACCAAAGAGAGAAATTCTCCTTACAATATCAATACAACATCAAGCAAACAAGTAATGAGAATGAACAAAAACATCAAATAGGGGATTATTAGTCGATTCCATGCTAAATTCTCCAAGCTAACAAAGGACTAAAACTCAAAACGTCAGCTTTTAAACTCTTTATGGGGGCCAATTTACATCATCAACTCAATAGATTATACTAAATTACCCTGTTACTCTACTACCAACGCAGCACCTCAGTTTCTTTAGAAACTTACCACCTTTATTGATTTGACCTCATAAGAATTGTATGGCAGATAGTAAGGAAAATTAGTTATAAGATCTTGGGGATAAAATGGTTGCAATGTCAAACTTTCCTGAGATTCCAATAAAAGCTAGTTAGTTGATATGCAAACCCACTTATGAGGTCTCTTTATGCTTTCCATAAAATTTTTTTTTCAAATGTTTGCATCAATTCTTCATGGAAACAACTGTCTACTCCTCAACAATCCAACATTAACAACAAAGAGTTAAACCTCTAGTTTAAGATGACTATTATGAGGGGTGCTTGGAGACTAATCTGTTTACTTCAAGGGAGTAAGGAACAAAGTGTAAATTTGTTGAGGAAATGGGGAACTATGAAATGTCTGAGGAAACAAACCACTAAATTTTCTATCTCCCCCTCTACTGAACCTGAAGTAACATGGGTAAATCATTTGCATAAAAAGAAAAAAGAAATGTCTTAGGATTATTATCATATACCATTTCAAACAGGTTATAAAAGCAACAAAGAATTGAGGAATTAAAGTGATTAGTCAGAAAGGAACACCAGAAAGTTTTATCGCAATTTCACAAAAGAAACAAACAGTTACTTCTTCACCTCAATACTCCAGTCTTAACCTGATGAAAGTTAGGCTGTGAACTCTTCATGCTGAAAGTCACCTTGCAAATTATATGAGAAACACGTTCGTAAACCAGTCTTGCCTTTTTACATGCAAGCACAACGAGAAGAGACATGGCTGTTTCTTTAATCAAGGCCATTATCAATCGAACAAAATTTCTGCACAGTGGATTGAATCAGTACATCTCTATAGCAAGAAAGCAAGTCCATAAATGCAACAATCCGATGATTCGTCCCCAACAAGTTGTAAACTTAAGCACAGCTGAGTAGCTTTTTTAACCAAACCTTCTCCTGCATCTACGCCACCACAATCTTCGAGACTTACACAGTTTCAAGAGGCTACTTACAAAGGCATTCTAAACGTCAAGTTTTTTGTTTTTGCTCACCTGCTGTACCCGGAGGAGGCATCGGTGGTGGAGGAAAGCCAGGAGGTCCGGGGAACGGTGGTGGGGGGGGAAGTCCGCCCGGTAAACTACCAGGAGGTGGTAACCCTGGCGGAAGATGTATTCCCGCTGGAGGAGCACCCAGTGGTTGCGGTGGAGGCGGATGATACGACATTGTACCAAAACGAAAAACAAATTTTGAAGAATTGCTCAAAGAAAAAGTAAAATTTTGACTGTCACCTCAACATGGCCGTCCTCGTGTTTGACACTACAAGTGCATGGTGGGACTTCTGGTTCCCAGTTCACGCGACTTTGGCTTAATGTATTATGTAACTACCATAAGGTGTCCATCCCTCTTAACTACACGACCTTCAAATAATAATTGTCTTCGATGTGAGGGAAAGCCCTGAAATTTATTGAAACTCATAGGAAACGATCGGAGCAAAAATTTTCTACATTTTACCGTTATCTCGCTCATTCCCAAAGGTATATGGCTAAGACACCTTGAGATTCTCGGATTTTGTAAAGACGCGCTCTGCTTCTCGTGGATTACTGTTGGGAACAAATTAATGAGAGCTTTTAAAATCATGGCACTGAGAGAGCTCAACTGTGAAAGCTCATAACGTGACCTAGCCCCTCGAGACTAGGCTGCACAACGCCTTTATAATAAAATAAGTCCAAAAGTTATGGTTTAAGGCAGAGTTTACGCTTTTCCTTTCCTTTTTTCTCTCATTTCCGCTTGAAGCCTTTGCAGGAGAAAAAGAAACAGAAATACCTTGTTACGCAAGTAACAGCCCTTGGGGGGAGGTCACGATTACTATGTAAACGGTGGAGCACAAGTTCTAGTATTCATTGTAAACCTGGCCGAGCGTGAAAATCAATGAATAGTAGAACTTCAGAAGAAGTTATTTCTGAGAAATTAGTAGGCGATTGATATTCTTTATTTTTAATCGCTTCCTTCAGGATCTTTCAGAAAAAAATTGAACACAATCGTTTCATACAATTCTTTCTCTAAGTGGGCATCAAAAACAATATTCAAGACCACACCGTGGTGTCCTTTGTCATTGGTTGATGCCACCTTAAAATATCCGTTTTTTCAATACTTAATGATCGGTTACTGACACTTTGTTCCACGACGTTTTTCTTTACTTCTTCGAAATTAGATGGTAATTGATATTCTTGGTGTTTTCTTTGTCACTGGTTCATGTCACTTTAAGATAGCCGTTTTAAAATGCATAATTATAGCATTTTCCCTTTGCTCCATTGGTTTTTCTTACTCTATAGAAATTCGTTGTTATTTGATATTCTTTGTTTTGGTTGCTTCCCCGAACGTCTTTCATAAACAGTAAGGCACATTTAGTCCATAAAATTTTCTAGGAGCCCACTTAAAAATTCGAAATTATTTCATTTTTTTTAACGAGGTGCCATTAATAAGGGGTTGATTAAGACCTCAGAATCTTTATCAAAGGTTGTACTTAAATATGGACATAAGCTGATATCTTTCCGAAAAAGTCAGGATCGCTTCACAAGTTGACATTGTATGAAATGTTCCCTAGAGATGTACTGCATTAAATTTGTCATAAAAACGAAAATCCAGATGATGTGTTTGCTCAATACCGCATCGATTTCGTTCAGGGGGAACGGAGCGGAGATCAGTTGTCGCTAATAGAGTATAAAAGGATGGACTTAGAAAACTGACCACCATTGAGGGGGGGGGGGGGGGGGTCAGTGGAAGACTAGAGCCTTGGGGGTGGGGTGAAGAAAGCTTAATCAATATCATCATTTGTTACTTTAAAAAAGCAAGCATGGCAGACCAAGAAAATGGGATAAGGGAGTCTAGGAGTTTTTCCTAAATAAAAAGGATGTTTTTTTCCTTCTCTTGACGCCAATTTTGGGGTCGAATGTAAATCTGTTTCAATTCTTACAAAGCGCTAAGCTTCAGTTATCCTCGGTTTGGTAAGTGTTTCGTTCTTCTTACTATTTAAACTAAGCATTTGTATAGCGATGCAATGGGCCAACGTAAAATGCGTTACTATTTACTTTTCAAACCTGTTAAAAGTTTTTTAAATTTGTTTGTTAATTGTAACTGAAAGATGAAAAAAACTGTAGTCTTGTAAGTCATGTGGGTACTCTGCTTTTTTTTCGTTGTCCTACGAGCGTGATAATACTAAAAAAGATCTTTCTCGGTCTCCTTGACTGGCAAGCTCCAAATTTTCCACCTTTCTTATCTCAGTCTAAACGTTTTCATCCATGAAGTTGTTTAAGAGCCATCACCACAAGATGTGTTATTTTAATTTCTTTATTACCCCCAAGTCAGTTTTATTACAGCTTGCTCTACATATCATGTCATGATTCAGGTAGGACCGATGATTCCCTGATGACGGTGTGTAACCTTTAAACCCCCAGTAATACCCATCTATAGTATCCCCAATTTTTCTTGACTATGGCACGGATCTGAAAAATAATCAACAAAAATTTCATCAGATTTGTCCTTTCTTTGTTACAGTGGACATCCTGGTCTGATAAACGTCGTTATGAACAAAAGCGTAAAACTGCGTCATCAGCATTTAAAACAAAATGGCGCAAGCGATGTTTTCAAGCGGACGACCACGTTACTTTCACATCTTCATCTAAACGTGAAAACGTGGCAAAGGGTATTTCTTCCTCAGGAACAATTTCTTGGATATCAATCGGAATCGGTGATACCCAGGTTTCCTGATTTCATAGCACCCGCCAACACTTGACACCACCCGCCTTAGTTTGAGGGGAAAAAAAATCTACTGATAGTAACATTCATTGATGGCGATCAAAACAAGACATTACTTCCAAAAGTACCACTCGAGTGACATAGAAATGCAAACTATTACTGATGCCCATAACCAACGACATCTGCAGCAAGAAAGGTACATGACAGAAGCCCAAAAATGGTACAACTCGTCCATACACAAACCAGCGAGGATCGAAATGAGCAAAGCATAGTGCTCTGTTAGGTGACCCGTAACCAGTAGACTTCAGACTGTGAAAAAGGAAAGCACACTGCAACCGAAGCATTGAAGTCACTTCAAAACAACTGCATCGCAAAACAAACTGTAAAACTCTAAAACACTACGAACAATCGCTTTCTTTTTTTCCGATACACTAGTTACGACATTTACCTGCTTTCTTACCATATACTCCAACTATTTCCCCTTTCCTGTTAAAAAAATAATAGCAGGAATATATTTATTAAGCTTCAGAAGCGTTACGTGTGATTTCATGTCGCTCGGCCGTCACTCTTTACCTTGACCAATTTATCTAGCTTGGGAGTATTAAATGATATCGCAGTTGGTGACAGCGCAGTCAACAGAATTACTGTGTCGCGTGAGAAAATAGGTCACAAGCTCATAACTACCTATCGCAACTTCGATAGGAAGAAGTTCGACGAGTGCGGACACTTGCTACTGTTTTTCGGGCCATTTAGTTATTTTAAAGGATCAAACCAATTGAGATTGAGATCTGCCTCAGCAGAGATTCAATTTCTAAAACCTTAATCCTCTCCTTGTTAATTGTATTTCATACCTTTGCATGACCGCACTTTGCATTTTACAGCCGCGAATAACTTCCCTTGCAAGGCAATCCATTCCCTGACGGGGGTGGGTTGGTGCATTCACGGGAGCGAGTTTTCTTTCCCTTACCACAGGTCCTGCTACACTTGGAGTACTCAGACCACTTAGAGAATCCACCATCAACTGAAATTTATCGAAGAGAACAAACCTGTGAGCGCATAAAACGATAAGCGATATCAGCCTGCCTTGCTCACGGATCTTTTCAAGCTTGACGGAAATAAATTGCAGCCTATTTTCGCTCATTTGCAGCCTCTCTAACCCAAAAAACCCCACCTGACTTTCATCCTAAACTGTATAGCATTCATACGGCAATTTTTGGAGACACGATGGCAAATAGTAGTAACCCATCGAGCCGAGAAAATCAGGTTGGTGTTCGACTGTGCGACGGTTCGCACAAGATGCTACTTGAGCGTGCATACAATGTGCTATTTGAGCGTGCGCACAAGGTGCTGCTTCAGCGTGCGCACAAGTTGCTACTTCAGCGCAGATCTGTCAGGAAGGGAAAGGGGGGAGAGGGTGATGTACGATTGCCTGAACAACTTGGAAATCCCATTCGAGTGTGCAGAGAGACTACTGATTACGCTTATTTATTTCTCACCTGAAACTGCTTCGCAAGGGTCGGTGTTGCAAGCCCTCACTTCTTTCGCAACCCCCGAGCACTGCGCCCCATCCCCTGACGGAGGCGGATTGGTACATGTTCGTGAACGTTCTTGTTTTCCTCACAGGACGAAATTGCAAGAATCCGTAAACGGAAACGTGGCGGAAACATGCAACTCCATGTTTCCGTTATGTTTACGTAAAAGTGGTCCGGTTCCGTTGTATACGCAGCAACGGAAACGCTAGAAAACGTCACGAAACCGGTAACGGAAACACGGGTTATCCGTCGTGTTTCCGGAACGGTTTAACATGTTTCCGCCACATTTCCGTTTACGGATTCTTGCAATTTCGTCCTGTGCCTCCTCCACAAGTAGCACTACATGCTCCCCAGGCCCCGAACTCGGTCCATCCACCATTCACAATAGCGACAGCTGAAAAAAAATTGTTTTTTAATAGTCTCATGACTGTTGCAATTAAGCATATGAAGTTCCTATTGATTATGTGCTAAAAACAGATAGATACGTGTCACATATAGCCCAAGTTATATCGCAGTTTAGTTCCTTCGTTGGGATTCACAGGCTGATGGATTATAATGGCTTCTCAGAGGTTCAGATACTGTATTTCATTTTTCAACGCCACTCAGAAGAATTTATCTGCTCTGGTTATTTACACCTCAAATGCCTCGCCTCGGTGCGTCAACTTAGGAGACTTC
The DNA here is from genome assembly GCF_964200805.1 of Pocillopora damicornis. NCBI lineage: Eukaryota > Metazoa > Cnidaria > Anthozoa > Scleractinia > Pocilloporidae > Pocillopora > Pocillopora damicornis. Next base: position 1,689,118 of record NC_142676.1, read on the forward strand.
CACAAATTCCCATCGCTCAGCGATCCTATGTTAGCTTTCATTAAGTAGGGCAAACATCATTTCGTATAATAAAAACTGTCTCCAAAACTTATTTAACAAACTACCTTTTGCCATTCTGCAGCATTTTAATTTTTCAATGCAAGATAGGGTGTCGCAGTCGCCCTTGTAGATGCCGGTTATATAGTAGCCAAGCCTTTTGCATTTCGTCCAACCTTGGTGATCGAACGAATGAGTAATATCTTCTTCGTAACAGTCATCATAGGTGAGGGGATGATTTTGTGGTCGACAACACCTGCCCGTTGTGATATCACTGAGATGTTGAGTATCGCTGATGTGGAAACCCTCCAAGAAGTAACCGCGGCTGCACTGTGCCCAGACATGAGATCTGAACAAAGAAGAAAAAAAAAATCACTGGAAATAAAAATCTTAATAAAGAAGTTTAAACGTGCAGTTGTGCTCATTTAACTAATACGTTTACAACACCAATTGAAATGATTGAGTTGTCACTGACAGATAAATTTCTGATTTTCCTAAAACTTGCGTCTTTGTATTTAACCAAACCTAGGGCTTAATTTCCTGATATTACGAATTTACCCCAGCACTTTTTTATACTCTTCATATCTCAATTTAAGGTTTAAATACTCACTTATCCAATGTTGCACTCCAGCTCTCATCCACACAAGTTGAGTGCTGACCAATATAGCGTGGATCAATAGCTGGGCAGCAATTTCCGTTCTCGAGAAGCCAAAGGCCGTCTTCCCATGCCTGAAAAAGACGAAATTCTTGGCCGCTTCTCCAAAATCCTGTAAGGAACTCACGATCATCTGGACAAACCGACCACCCTTTTCTGTCGAAAGTTGCACGCCAATTAGCTTCAGTACACTTACTCAGAGTGAAATCAGCTTGGATTAACAGCAGTAGGCTGATTAAGTAAATCATCATCATCAAAACTCTTTCTTTAAAGTTTCCAAGTACAGACCGGGGATGCTTGCGGTTCCAGGCGAAAACTGAAAGTCAAGTGGTAAAAAGCTAGGCTATTCGTGTATTAACGTATTGTTACAGAGGTCATAATAGCTGTTCATAGTTCGTCTGAATTTGAACAAAACTTGTCGTTGCATATCATGCAGACGGTGCACACACAAGCATCTCGAAATTGAATGAAATACCCTCCGGGTATTGCGATAAACATTACTTTAACATACCAAAGACGCAGAGAATTTTGTGCGGAAATAGCCCAAATGGCATTAAGTTTCAGAATTAACTATAAGGACCCAGAAATAGCCTTTTAAGTTTGCAAGCTATCTACAACAGAACGGTAAACGCTAACAGCATTACTTTCCCTTAATGATTTAGTGGAAATTACTTGGACCTACCAAATTTCAGAGTTGTGTTTATCTGCTACTCCGAGATGCTTACTGTGCAGTGCCAGGTTAAACTCGAGCTTTTAAAAGCCAAAATTATTTTAAAAAATTTCGTCTTTTTTCATTGGTTTCCCTTTGTTCCATTTTTTTTACTTTTTAGAAATTAGTTGGTAATTTATATTCTTTGTTTTTAATTGCTTTCTTGAACGTCTTTCACAAAAAATTGGGCAATTTAGTCTATAGAGTTATTTAGGTACCAACTTAAAACGATATTCAAAATCTCTTTTTATTGTTTCTCGCTAACAAGATGCTATTTCTATGGGGTTGATTAAGACCTTGGAATCTATCAAAGGTTGTGCTTGCATATGAACATCTTTCCAGAAAAGGCAGGATGCCATCAGAATTCAACATTGTATGAGATTTTCTTTAGAGATTTACTGCTCTAACTTTTTGGTAAAACGAAAATCAAAATGACGTGTTTGCTCAATACCGTATTTCGTGAACAAGTCGCAAAAAGCATCCCTAGGGTTTATAGAATGTGCTCACGCACATCGGTGTTCTTTGTCGTTAATTGGGGTCATCGATTGATTATTGTTTGGTCATTGTTCTTTGTCATTAACTATTTTAAATAGCCGTTCTTAATAGCTGAATGAATGGTTATGTTCTTTTCTTCCAGGTTTTTTTTTTTTGTTTCTTCAGAGCAGCTGGTTGGTGATTGACATTCTTTGTTTTTGTTTCTTCCTAACAGTCTTTCAGAAACAATTGAGGACAATTATGTGCTACAACTCTCCGATACGGTAGTGAGAGCAATATTTAAAATCCTACCGTGGTGTCCTTTGTCATTGGTAGATAACACTTGTAAAAAAAATTGAACGCATAATTATCGGTGAAGCCCTTTCTTCAAAGGTATTTTTCTTTCAATTTTAGGAATTAGTCGGTAATTGGGATTCTCTGTTGTTCTCAATATTGTATGAAATGTTCCCTAAAGATGCACGGCGTTAACTTTTTCGCGAAAACGAAAATCCTAATGACCTGCTTGCTCAATACCGTATCGGAGAGTTGTATGACATAATTGTGCTCAATTGTTTCTGAAAGACTGTTAGGAAGAAACAAAAACAAAGAATGTCAATCACCAACCAGCTGCTCCGAAGAAACAAAAGAAAGATGTTTATATGCAAGCACAACCTTTGATAAATATTCCAAGGTCTTAATCAACCCGTATTAATAGCATCTTTTTAGCGAGAAACAATAAAAAGAGGTTTTGAATATCGTTTTAAGGTGCCACCTAAAAAGTTCTATAGACTAAATTTGCACATTTGTTTGTAAAAGACGTTCAAGAGAGCAATTGAAAATAAATAAGCCTTAACACGAAAACGAAGGGCATAAATTATAATAAAGCATTTAAAGACGGCTATTTTAAGTATCATCAACCAACGACGAAAAACATCACATATTGAAAAGCAACAGAGAATCCCAATCACTGACTAATTCCTAGAAATTGAAAGAAAAAGACCTTTGAAGAAAGGGCTTTATTGATAATTAAGCTTTCAATGTTTTTTATAAGTGTCATCTAACAAATGACAAAGGACACCACGGTAGGATTTTAAATATTGTTCTCACTGCCCACCCGGAAAGTTGTATGACATAATTGTGCTCAATTGTTTCTGAAAGACTGTTAGGAAGAAACAAAAACAAAGAATGTCAATCACCAACCAGCTGCTCTGAAGAAACAAAAGAAAAAACCTGGAAGAAAAGAACATAACCATTTATTCAGCTGTTAAGAACGACTATTTAAAATAGTTAATGACAAAGAACAATGACCAAACAATTCTGATTCTGGAAAGATGTTTATATGCAAGCACAACCTTTGATAAATATTCCAAGGTCTTAATCAACCCGAGAAACAATAAAAAGAGGTTTTGAATATTGTTTTAAGTGGCTACCTAAATAATTCTATAGAATAAATTTTCTAAATTGTTTGCGAAAGACGTTCGAGAAAGCAATTGAAAACAAAGAATATCAATTACCAATTAATTTCTAAAAAGTAAAAAAAAAATGGAACAAAGGGTATAAACTATAAGAAAGAATTTAAAAAAGGCTATTGTCATCAACCAATGACAAAGTTAAGAAAACCATACTGAAGAGTAAGGTTTTGTTAACTTCCAATTATCAACTAAGTTCTAAGAAGTGAGAAAAAACCTTTAAAGAAAGGGTTTTACCTATAATTAAGCGTTTATATTTTTCGAGTTGAATACGAGAAGAGAAATTTCATATCTACAAGCAACCATGTATTATTTTGTTTATCATCTTACCACAATAACCCTTTACCGAACAAGCAAAGTCGACTTTATTAATGAATGAAAATAAAAGGATCGAAAATCCCCGAATAAAAATCGTCAAGTTCGTAGATGCACTCAAGATGAAAACATGCGTTAAATCACTACAAAAACAAACAAGGGGCCTTATTTTCAATATACGAAATGTTCAGTTATTGAATTACTCTTTTCCGAAAGAAGAAATCTTTCAGGTACATAGCCAAAATCGTTCTGTGGGAAAACTTTCAATTGTCGATTTTCGCTCTCAGCCTCGAGATATGCCATTATAAAGCCACAGAATACGTAACTTTCGGGTTTTTTTTAGTATTTTGGTTTTCTTCTCCTTCTAGGAAAGTTTGAATGCCACTTCCTGTAAGCGATGTAGATTTCTCGGTGTTTTGGCAGCCATAATCCGAAAAGATTCCGACAAACGACCTTGGATTGAGAATGGTGAAGGCTATACCATTCATTCATCAACCTGATCGAGTGGCGCGAAAGGCGAGTAACGTGTCTCAGCTGATTGGGGATTTGAAACACATTAGAAAAAATATCGTATTTTTTCAAATGTGTTGTTACTGCTTTACTCAGGACTGCAAATCTTTGTATAACACCGCAGTTTATCAGATTTTCGCCGACAAAGCGCTAAGGGCATAAGCGCACCTTCTTTCTTGAAAATGTCTCCGAGATATTATAGTTCTAATTTAAACCACAATCAATGGAACTACTTTAAACCACCTTCAATGGAAATTTAGCTTAATAATGCTCCCCAAATAAGTTGTCATTTTGTAGAACGAGCTGAATTTTCAAGTGTTGTCGGCAGATGTTTTCTATCAGCTTGTTTGAATCTGCTTTGTAAGCAATATATGACGAAGTTATGATTTTGTTTTCCAAGATTTTCTTTTCATAGAAAATGTTGGCTCTTACGGCTATTACTTGATGTAGAAACATAGTCGACATAAAACGGTGGAGAACAAATAGACAAAGGAACGAGGAAATCAATGAAAACGATAGGTTAATGAGACGGTTTTCTCTTTTTTTAAACCAAGAAGTAACCCAAAGATTGAGTCGTTTAGAATTTAAGTCAAACGGTGTATCATTAATGTAGGGGGCAAACTGCTGCCCCACTGAAGTTTGTAAGTCATGTGGATACTTCTTGTCTCACTCTCATGGTCAAATAAGTCGTCTGTAAATTTATTTAAGAACCTCACCTAAAAAATGCATCTTTTCATTGTTTTATTGCTGCGTAGTCACTACATCAGATGCTTATTTCACAGCGTGCTTCCCATACGATGTGATGATTCTTTGAGGAAACAATGATTCCGATAGAGTGTATATTTAGTGTAATGTTCATGTAAACCGGAAGTTATCGATACCGGATGTTCGCTAGGAACTATGGGATATGTAGCAGAACGATCATGGCGTCCACCCATGCTGTAACACGTCTTCTTACAACTGTTTATTAAATCGTTGTTAATCGTTGGCATCTTGTTTTGAAATCCATTCAAAACATCACATTTAGCACCCATTCGATAGACATCTTTCATATCCCTAATGCAATCCCCTATCTATTTGTTCATACCAATACAATCCCTACAGCCATTTGTCGGGAGAGGATTTGTGCACGTTCCTGTGTGGGATTGAATACAACCGCTGCATGTTTTGGCACAATGGCACCAGTGTCCAAATCCACTCCAACCTCCGTCAACTAAAAAAAAAAAAGGCCAAAACGAAATACATTTTTCTCAGTTTAACTTGTCTTAATTACAGCTTTAGAGACTTTTAAATAAGAAAACTTTGACTAGTATCGTAATGGTGTCTTATGCACATACTTATCATTCAAATTTCTTTGCTAGACTGGTGCGATGGAAGATGCAATGAAACGCTGGAATCCCTCACATTAAGACTAAAATGAGGAAGGCTTCTACATTTTCGTTGTCGATTGCATTTCTTCTGCGTTCGTCTCGAAACAGCCACCACAACTTATACGATATCCAAGCGAGTTATTGGTCGAAAGATTTTTCGGAAAATCTTTAAGGTGGTTTACTCAAGGAAGACAAAATCTTTGAAAAAGAAATAAGAGAGTAAAACTCCCATTTAAATCGTGAAATTCCATAATCATCCGGAATTAAGAGGGCCTTTTTACTCTTGTCTCCTTGTTCATGTCCATACAATCCTCGCTTTCATGAGTCGGAGTGAACATTTATACA